>NC_056734.1:555613977-555963977 GCF_019279795.1 Protopterus annectens | reverse complement strand
ACCCACACCCCCCGCTAATTATATATACCAACTCCAAGCCACACTACAGTGGGGAAAGGGCAAATTTTATGATCCTCGCACTACCACGATCCCAGTAGGAACGGTTCAATGAACAGCATGTTCAATGTAATTGAACTGATAATGCTGTTCCTTGAACTGAATTTTTGCTGAAGTGATATAGACCCCAAACACACACGCACACATATATATGTGTGTGTGTGTGTGTGTGTGTGTGTGTGTGTGTGTGTGTGTGTGTGTGTGTGTGTGTGTGTGTGTGTGTGTGTGTGTCTAAATATAGATGCACTTTCTATTGCTTTACATTAATTTTTTCCATGTTAAACTCATTATGATAAAAAAAAGGTATAAAAAAAACTTATCAAAACCATAAGAAGTAATTTGTCTGTACTGGCTCTGATAACTGGTATTGTAATCTGTACAGATGAGTAGCTGTGGATGGAGGTTTCAGATATCTGTGATTTCAGTGGTCAGCAGTTCAAAGACTTTGCAAAATATCTTACTTTTAGCCATGAATAAAGAAATGCCTCTGTGGCTGTAACCAGTGGGCAGGCTGAAAAGGTATTGCTGCAGATGGCAAGATCACAAAAACTAGTCTTAACAAAGGGAATTCCTTGAAATCAGAATTAGCAAATATTTATAAAGGATTATATTGACACTCCACACTTCAACAGGTTAGAATCATACAAGTCTATTCTTAAAGACCAAGTACAAAATAACACTTTCCAATGTTACAAAAAGTATGCCAAAACCTGATTGTAAAGTGAAGAAACTAAGTTATGGCAAAATTCAAGATGAAATAATATACGGACAAGCAAAGACACTCATAACCACACATTTAGATCAAGACACTTCTTTTAAAGCAGATAGGGTCTAACAAATATATTTCTTGTTATTATCCAGTCCTGTATCATATTCAGAAAAAGTTTCCATAATTGCTGTGATATGAGACACCTAGACAGTGATTTTACTCTGTTAATTTTTGAAGAAATTTGAAAATGCTTACTTATTCATTTGTTCAGTGGAACTATTCATGTCACAGAACTTGGAGAATATTGTTATGCTTACAGATATTCAGATATACTCATTTTAAGGTGTTACTTAATCATATGTGTAGCAGTGGCAGCTGGTGACTTCAAATCAAAGAGGGGCTGCAGGAGGCAGCTGAATGGGTGGGGTCAACTAGAAAGGGGAGGAGCTATGCTCAAAACCACAAAAACTAACTTTAATTAAATACGCTGCCCTGGGTGCCAAACCATCATTATGAGAGTCCAATTAAGACAAAAATAAGTGTAGAAGAATAAAAATATTTCAATGCATTGGCTGCATGACAGCTTACTTAATGTCTAGATGGAAACAAAAGGTTGTGAGGCATGAAAAAATAAATTACTTTTTAAATACATTACTGGAATGCCAGTCAAAATCAAGTATAAGAAAAACAAGCAGCACTCAACTCAAACCACTTCTCCTTGCACTGCAGTTCTAATTATAATTTATATTCAGCTTTATTAAACGACCAAGTAACATGCTGAAAGTAGAAATCTCTGTGATACCCCCACTTGTAAAAATGTTTCTTATCCAAAAAAGACCTGCTGCCTGACAACTATCTACTTGTTTCATGGGGAAAACATGATCAAAGTAAAAAATGAAAAGCAAACAAGAAACAAGCTCAAGATACATTGCTTAAAGGATTACTGTACAGGTTATGGACCACACATGATTGGCATTCTGTTTAGTTGATGGGTAAAGCCTGCAGAGATGACTGGAAGTCTCCAACAAGTGTAATGAGCTTCTTAAAATAATGTAATCCTGTCCTTTATTACACATACTGTCATATGCATTTCAATACCCAAGGCTTATACATTATCTAGTTAAGTATTCTCTGCATGGCAGCAACAGAAAGGCTTTCAATGCTGGCAATTCTTTAACAGTATGCTTATTAAAGCTTACTTGCATCTTACGGTCTCAGACAAGCTTATCTGATGGTCATTAAAGCATTGCTACTTAAACACAGAGCAACAGGCACTTTGAGTAATAAGCATAAAACAACAGTACATAAATATGACAAACCAGACCATTCTGCAAAATCAAGGACAGATGAAAAGCCACTGTAGTACTTGTGTCTACCTTGGATGGGTGGATACTCCTGCACATTTGCACTGCTTAACTACACCTTGCCTTGCTTGGACACATCCAGAGTCACTACATGGGGGAGTGGGGTGCAACAAGTATGTCACAATTTGAAATGTCTCTGGATGACTGTGATGGCCCTGACACATTTGTCATTCCTCTCAACCTCAGAACAAGAAATCTGGACAAAGCCATACATAGAAGTGGGACAAAGGCCTAAAAATAAGGACAATTTTTAAATATTGCTTTTATAAACTTAGAAAGATAATAGAATAGGTCTTGCATCAGTATGAATTTTCTGAAGGGTATGACATCTGAAACTCAAATATCTGTCATTATTTTCTAACTTCAGTCTTTAATGATTTGCCACTAATTTGCCAGAAAGCCACAATTTTATGAAAAACGGACCAAATATATAAGGCAAAAATCTGGACATTCTGCGAAAATCTGTACAGTTGAGAGGTATGCTTGTAACTCATGCAAAGTTTTTAAAATGCCTCAGTTATCAGTTATAAATATTTTTAATACCTTCACTACACATACTAAAAGTAGTGACATAGCGTACAGTATTATTATTCCTAAGGATCTCAGTTGTCTCCATTCCTACTGGGGCATTACCAAAATATGGTCTAGCTACAGAATTCCTAGATGCAATAACATCTTGTCTAATAATGGCTAGTAACCTAGATTCATAGCCACTATCAATAAATTCATGCATTATCTCATCCATTTGTGGTTCACATGCACCCAAATCAGTATTCAGCCTACTTATTTGTGTGATCTGTGCCTTAGCAATTCCCTTAAACACATGGGAAGAGTGCATGCTCTTCCTATGCAGGTAGTTATTCTTATGTACATTCTTTCTATGTACTGACTGAGGTATGTATGTATGTTAATCAGTCCCATCATAATTAATGGCAACATCTAAAATTTCTATGCTACTCGAGGAATTATGCATGGAAAATTTCAGAAAATTAGTACTATTATTCAAATAATCAATGAACTGTATCAACTCACCACTCTCCCATTCCCAAATCAGGAATACATTGTACACAAATCTTTAAAAAAAAACGCACTTTACCTACATGACACTCACGACCATTATAAATATTTTCATTCTCCCATCCATTTAGAACTAAGGTAGTAATACTTATTATCAAAGATAAAAAATATTTTTCTCCAATACAATTTCAAGCAGTTCACATAATGTCTCAACCTGTTTACCTGAAATCTGGCCATAGTTACATAAAAATTACTTAATGGACAATATTCCATAATCATTTGGTATCGCAGTAAATAAAATAATGATTTTATATCAAGTACAAGTCTCTAGGAGGAGTTGGTTTACAGAGCCTATATGAACATGTGATATACCATACGTACCACCACCAAGAGGAAAAGATACTCTCTCCCATCAGTCTGTACTCTACTTCTGCAGCTGCTGTGTATCTGTGTCACGTGACTTGTATCTAAAGATATCATAACGTTAAAGCCCATTACAAGAGGCTTGGGTTTTGCTTTTCTATAGAACAATAAAACCCAAATGGAACACTGTGTGTAGTTTGAGAATTCATATCAGATAAGTTATAAGTGTGCAGCAAAGACAACTTTCACTAATGGCTAACAAAGAATGTGCTGGCAGAGGAAAGAATTAGCAACAGACACACTGAAGGAGAAAGATGGCTTTATCACACAAGTTCACATATTTCTAGATCTGCACACCAACTTTACACTGAATGAATTAATGTAAAGCTCAGCAAGCATGTTTCTGATGCATGCTTTTAACTCTTCGTGGAAAAAGTAGAACAAACCAATGGCAGATATTAGAGAGGCAGAGTAATTTTCTTGTATAAAATCTAAATCAAGTCTTTTATAATAAATGATTTTTTTAAATGTTTCCCTTCCAGCATACTTCCTAATTTCCAAACACTCACCTTGTGACATCAACTTTTTTTATTGGTTCTCAAACTTTTAGCAAGGAAGATTTCCCAGCTTCTCAGAGGGCAGAGCCTTGTGGCCACTCATAATTAGGACTAGGGACATTGGTTTTCTATCACGCCAAGTGGAGTGAACCCAAGCCCCCTCATCCTAACCAAGAAAGCAATATGTGCTTATTCATGTTCTGTACAGGGCATCTATCTGATTACAGTGATCCAGTATTGAATATGATAACAAATGATGAATGTAGCAGGGTAGGTTGTATCAAAAGATAGATCATAAAAAAAGGATTACAGCTATGAATAACCTGTATTATGCAGAAAAGTTGAAATACTTAGGGCTGTATTTCTTTCACTGTATGAGTATGCAGAGGGAATCTAATATTAGCATATGAAGCCACAGAAGAGAGTTCCTTTGGAGACTGGGAGTGCTTGTGTCCAGAAAAGATAAGCATGCAGGAATCTAAGACACAAGTGCATAAAATCAGAAAGTTACATTTTCTAGGACTGAGAAAAAAAAATCTTGGTTTTCTCAAAGGGTAAATAAGCAGTCGGATGCCTTACCCTTTTCAGTCAAGCAAACTGAAAGTTCATACACGTATAAGAAGAAACTACATGAGGACATGGCAGCAAAGTTTACTGTTCTCTCTGAGAAGGAAATGTCAGCTCCTCCTGGTAACATCTTCTTGTTCAAGTATCTGTATGATTCAGCTGCTGTGTGTGTCACGTCCAGGCTCCAGCAAACAAAGTTAGACCGCCAACTCCAAGGCAAGCAAAAAGTTAAAAACACAAAATAATAATCCACATGTCCTATTCCACCCAAGAGAAGTCCTGACCGAAACTGGCTGTAACTGTTTGCTTCTCGTGCTTTTCCCAGCCCATAAAGCCCGGGAAGAGAGTGGCAACCAATTAGCAGCCATTTAGCCCAAGCATGTCATGTACGTGCCTGCGGATGTTGCAGTCTGAACCCCTTCTAATTCTATGCGGTTTGGAACCACATAGACTGCTGGGCATCATACTGATGCGGCAATTCGCTCTCCGGACTGCAGCAGATAGGAAAAAGAAAAAAGTCTTGTTTTAAATTTACCACGAGTCCGCGACCCAAAGTGGTCTAACTGTGCATGTGCGTACTCGCCGAGTCGGCAACAGAGAAACAAGTAAGTCAACACTAAACTCAACTGAGACATAAAAAAAAAAAATAAAATATTAAAAAACTAACAATATGTTTTTCTGTTCTTTTTTGCTGAGGGGGCTGCAATCCGGCAGTCCGATGCCACGAACCGCCCCTGATGTGTAGTAGTTTTATTTAAAATGTTCATTGAGTAATATTTAATGATTTTACCATCTTAAACACCATGGGAATATATATCACATCAGACATAGGAAACAACTCAGACTATTGAAAACCATGCAAGCTTTGACTATGGGGCAATACTCTGCTAAGGTTTGAAGCCATGGCCACCTGATTGTAGACCACAGGACATTGGCATATATTCAGATGTTGGGGAATGGTGGCATATATTCAGATGTTTTGGAATGGGTCCTTGGACTGTTCCCATTGGTGGAATATGTACCAGGTCACTTTGTTGTTGGCAGTGCTGCATATGGTTGTGCCAGTAACCTGTGTGTGTGTGTGTGTGTGTGTGTGTGTGTGTGTGTGTGTGTGTGTGTGTGTGTGTGTGTGCACGCGCGCGTGAAGGGGGAGTCTGCTACTTTGTGTAACATTGTCAGGTTTGTTAGTTTTGTGAATGCTCATCTATTATGAACATATATTTGTAGATGGTATTGGCAGAGCATTCAGTGGATAAGAACTTTTTTTTTATTTTAACTATAGGTATTCCAGACTTACTGTCCCATAAGGCTCACTGTTCGGGAGTCTTGTACCTTGTCCTTTGACAATCATGGATCTGTCTGCAGACAATAATTAACATACCTACTATATACCTGGCTAGCTCCAGGTGCAAATTTGCATAGCAAACTGGTAATACAGCATATGTAGGATTTACATGAAGCTTGCTGGGCATGATATGTGCATTTTACCACATGAGTTTACTGCACCACTGAGAACCTTGTTTATGAATACTCTTCAGTGAATTATACCAAACCATCTATTTGGTGCATTGACGATTGTGACTATTTTCACCTTATTCAGAAAAGGCAAGTAAAATTATTTTATAGGTATACTCTGGGTTCATTTTTAACTTAGTTATTTAGCAAAAGGGAAATAAATGCCTTTGTTTTGTTTTGCTTTATGACACAATGAACATTTTCATGCATTATAGATAATTCACGATATTAACAGAAATATTATAAGCTAACAGCACTGTGTCTTAATTTCTTCACATATACTATTGCTTGTTTTGCCAGCCAGTCCTCATCCAGTTTTAAATAAAATGCATTTATTTATTTACTAGAATTTTTAACTGAAATTGGGCAATATCCACATGGACCATTTTCAGACTTAACCTTGGAATACTGTCTGGTTAATTGATTTACTCCCAGTCACACAACAACAAATGAAGACTGAGAGAGTCAATCAATTCAAGACATACATGAATGTCCACACACTTCCTTTTTTCAGAACAAAGCATTCCACACCCTTTCATACCTCTCTGTAATGCTTCTTATGCAGACTATATTCCATTTATATTGCCATCCTCTGAGCTGTCCCACTCCAGTGGACTTTTGAAGCTGACATCTTTTTAGAGCAGCACACAATACTAGCATGAGGGTAGGGGGGTTAGCACCTCATTATATAGGGGGAAACAACTTATTATTCTTTCCCTAGTGATGTGTCTTTCTAATCATCCTTGTACCCATCAGATTTACTGCTTTCCTACATTGCTTGCTTACATTTAGTTCATCTAAGGTGCCTATTCTCTGATCTCATCCCCATTTTAGATGATTATTCTCTTTCTTTCCAACCTTGTGTGTGTTAGTGCTTTGGTTTTGCTTCTAGGATGTACTGCTTTGCACTTGTTTGCATTGATTTTAACCTGCCATTGTTTTTTTTTTTTTTTTTTTTTTTTTTACTCATTTGACATAACTCTAAACTGATGCTTTGCATTACTTCCTTTGACATCACTGGCTTCATTCACTCATTCTTTTTAGACACGTGCTACTCCTTTAGACTTTTTACACATACCTCTCATCCTCTTAGAGCAAGAAATCTGGACAAAGCCATAAATAACAGGGGGACAAAGGGCCCAAAAATAGGGGCAGTTTTTAAATATTGCTCTTACAAACATAGAAAGTAGATAGAATAACAGGTTTTGCATTAGCATACATTTTCTGAAGGGTGTGAAGTCTGAAACTCAAATGTCTGTTATTGTTTTCAGACTTAAATCTTCAATAATTTGCAAATGTTTTGCTAGAAAACCACAATTTCATGAAAAATGGACCAAAAATATGAGCCAAAAATCTGGACACTCTGCAAAAATCTGTCCAGTTGAGATGTATTAGGGCCATTCTTTTTTGATACTCAATGGTGTCTTATGATCCAACACATATAATCTAAGGAACATCCAGATCATAAAACCACTTCTGTAGACTACCTTCTCTGCATGTGACATTAAGCATATATGGGCAGCCTGTCTAAGCTGCTCATAATATTTTGCGTTGCTGTTTATAACTGCTTATACAATATAATATTGCTGTACCTAGAAAGCTCTTAGCATTATAACTTTCAGCTATATTTCAGCAGGTTGTATAAGATCTATCAGCATTTCTGCACTAGTTTAGAGCATTTGCCACAACTTCATCAGCATGTGGTAGATGGACAAACATCTGTCTTTCTATGTGTGTATCTCAAAGGTTTCTACCTCCTGCTTGCCCCCTTGCACCCTTGCACCACCTTACTGATGTGGGGTAACCCTAGCCCTACTGCTGCCACTATCCCCAACCCTACACTTTGCCCTAGGACACACAGCACACACACAGCACACATGCACAATATTAAATCTGTTTGCTTCCCTCGCCCATACTCTAACCCTCATGTGGAAACAGACTCCTACAAGCTCTAACCCACAATACGTAAATGTGCAGTATTTCTGAATGTTTCAGCATTAAAAACCCAAACTCATACTCACGTTACTCACACACACTTGATCCTGTTCCTTCCAACATATCAAGTGCAACAGAAAGAGTGGTTCTGGTAACTTTTTGAAACACTTCTGTCTGTTGATGAACTGATGATTCCACAGAGTGAAGTAAACTCGGAAATATCCAGATTTTGGACAAAGTATTGGTATGATTTAATGACAAATCCAAAAAACAAATATTTAGAAAAAAGAAAGGGAACTTTTCTGTCTGTTCTGGGGACTTCTTTACAATGAAACCACTGACCAGATTGCCTCCTCACAATCAAGGAAGTAGTTCAGTCCAACAAAGATTCACATACCTAGCAGAGAGAGGAACAGGAATAGTGACCAAAACCAAGGAAATAGTTTGTCATCCCAGTAAGTCTCCTATGCTGCAAGCATAGTATGTGAAACACAGGAAACAACCTGACCTGTTTATCGGATAATGTAGAGATTCAACATCTAGATAATAACAATAATAATGCTAATATTAGTACTACCTACTACTATTACTACTACTAATAATAATATAAAGCTGTGCAGCTTGGGGGTAGAGTACAAATAACAAAGTCACTAGAGAAATATACTCTGGTTAAAGATGATGCAGGGTAAACTGTGTGTGTGTGTGTGTGTGTGTGTGTGTGTGTGTGTGTGTGTGTGTGTGTGTGTGTGTGTGTGTGTGTGTGTGTGTGTGAGACCACATTGTACAACTGTGCGTGTGCATGTGTGTGTCATTATGCACGTGTGCAAAAGAGAGAGAGAGAGTGTGTGTGTGTGTGTGTGTGTGTGTGTGTGTGTGTGTGTGTGTGTGTGTGTGTGTGTGTGTGAGACAGTCTGTGTGTCAGTGTATGCATAAATACACAAATGAGATTATGAGTGTGTGTGTGTGTGTGTGTGTGTGTGTGTGTGTGTGTGTGTGTGTGTGTGCATGTGTGTGTGTATGCATGAATATGAGTGAGATTTTGCGTGTGCGTGTGTGTGTGTGTGTCAGTGTATACATAAATACAAAAATGAGATTATGAGTGTGTGTGTGTGTGTGTGTGTGTGTGTGTGTGTGTGTGTGTGTGTGTGCGTGCATGTGTATGCCTGCGTATGCGAATGTGCACACAAGTATATTTGTGTGTGTGTTTGTCTGTAAACATGAGTGTGTATGCAGAGTGTGTATGCATGTGTGTTTTTATGTGTGTGACTGTGCCACTTGATGACTGCAGTGCCAGACGTACGACTCACTGGATCTGGAACATTGGTCATCCAACCACCTACAGCCGATGAAATGATGCTGTACTACTCTGGTGGTGAAAAGTGGGAGGCTGGCATTGAGTTTATGGTGGATAGTTGGAATGCAAGAAGCATAATCACTTTCCAACCAATATCAGACCATCTGGCAGTGCTCACCATCAATAGTGCCATTAAGACTCGCATTCTATTCATCTACACACCAAATGAGACAAGTCTGTACTCAGCCAAGGATAACTTCTACAACCATATCCAATACATGTTGGATTTAATCTCACAGACCAAGATGATCATCTTGGCAGGAGACTTCAACACCCGCCTTAGTGAGGACAGATTCAGATGGGAAGAAACGATGGGCAGATTTGGCCAAGGAGCTATGAATGATAACTGCCTGCGCCTTCTGTCCTTTGCTGCATCAAATGATCTCATTGTGGGAAATAGCCATTTCCAGCATCCCCACAAACACCGCTAGACATGACGAAACCCTTACAGCATAGACTAGGCCATATTAGACTACATCCTGCTCAACTCTCACTTCCGATCATCACTGAAGTATATCTATGCTATGCGAGAACCTGACTGTGGCTCTAACCATTACCTTGTCCATGCCATGTTGCAGCTTTGCTTACAGGGTGAAAAGTGCAAGTAACCTCTACCAGCCAGGCTGGACTGGAAGCAACTGATGACCCTCATCCACAAATAGGAATTGCAAACTGCACTGTCAAACCATTTCACAGCACTGCCCAAATGGAGATGTGCATCCATCATGGAAACGCCAAATCACCACCACGCCCACCGATTCACTCCCAACTGCAGCCAGTGGCTGGAAGCAGAAAGGGAAGCGTATTGAAGCCAGGTGGCAGCTCACCTTGAAGAGACAGAATCCAGACACGAGTACTTCACCCTGTACAGCACACTGAAACAACAAGTGGCAAGACTAAACCCACCACCAACAACATTAAAAAAGTGGATGTGCCATTTTTGCGCTCATTTGTGAACTCCTGAAATATTGGAGGGAAGTCTTTCATGAGCTTTACAACCATGACCCAGCTGATGGACCAATGGTTGATCTGCCACCCATCGATCTCCCTGAGGCCCCAGTGATTGATGCAAAGCCAGCAGTTGCAGAGGTGAAATCAGCTATCAGAACACTGAGAAATGGCAAGGCACCAGGAGTAGATCAGGTCACTGTGGAAGCAATCAAGGCTGGAGGTGATATTCTACTCTACCAACTCCAGGCACTGATTGAGCTACTATGGGTTATAGATCAAATACCATCCACATGGAAGAAAGCCATCATGGTACCCATCCACAAGAAGGGGGACAGCAGGGAATACAAGAACCATTGTGACAACAGCCTGCTCTTCATCATCAGCAAAGTCTTTATGAAGATCATACAATCTAAGCTGCAGAAACACTACAAGCAAAACAGCAGGGAAGAACAGGCTGGATTTAGACCAAACAGAGGATGCTGCAATCAAACCTTCAGCATCCATCAGCTAATGGAGGAAAGAATCCGGTGTGGACAATGTTCAGTTATCATCTTTATCAATTTCAAGTCTGCATTCGACTGTATCTACTGGCCTGCCCTGTGGAAGACACTGGAGACTGAACATGTGCTGAAGAAAATCATCAGACTTCTTCAAACATCTTTCAATGGTTCATCAAGCCAGGAGTGAATTCAGAGCAAACTGTCTAAAGAGCTTACTATCCAGACTGGGGTCCCTCAAGGGGATAGGATCTGTCAACTGCTGTTCAACATAGTGGTGGATCTCATTATGAGGAGAGTATTTGAAGCAGGAGTGGAGTCCAGTATGATGAAACCCATTCTGTGACTGGCCAGATGCTCGCTCATGACAGTGCCATTTTCACACACAGTAATGTTGAGTCCACAGATATTGTCTACGACATCACCTATCACATATCAATGAACTAGCCTGTTATACAGATTATAACCTACAGATCAATGCAATAATTACATAACATAAAATTATAAACAACAAACGGTCCCCTTTATACAAAATTACTGTTATAAATGTTGCCCTGTATCTTAGTGAAACTTACCATGGTGCAAGACTCAGTCTTCCTACTTGTTACTAGGCAGTTAAGGGAAAAAATGACCTTAGATAATCCCTGACTTGGGGAAAACAGAATCACCACCAGAGCAGTTAAGTCCCCCTACTTATGGAATAAACATGAGGCACTTGCAATTAACCCCAAACAGTTTTAAAGTGAGTTAAAACAACTAACAGGCTGCATTTCTGACTTTACAGCAAGTGCCCAACTCCCCATTTAAGAGCAACTTGAATTTTACCAGCAAATATAAGCAGTTCCTAGTAAATACAATCCAACAAATAACCAACAGATTCCCATCTCCAGCTACAACCATACCCAATATAAACACATCAGAAGATCTACAGCTTTATACATTAAATACATAAAGTGCAACCTTTTATTTCAAATAACTGTCAGCTAAAGAAACTGAAAAGAGCTGACCAATTTAAACTGCAAAGCAAGACCTGTTTACTCTAAGTTACATCCTTCATTTCCTAAAATGGTATCCACCATTGTTACCAAGCTCTTACCAATATATACAATTTGTTACTGGCCACTGGAGTTTCCCAGCTTCATTTGAACATGCCATAATAATACATGTGAAGTTGTTCAACGTTGCCGTTCATTCTTACAAATGGGTTCGGAGCTGATCTCTTGGCTCCGAGTCGGCTGCTTTCACAAGCTCGAGGTTTTCGAGTAGCTCAAGGCCAAGTCCCTATCCCATGATGCTCTCTGCCTCACCTCAGATCTAGTTTGCTACTGCAACAGATCAGAGGTCGAGAGTGGAGCTTCATCTTTCTAAAATTTGTATATTTCTATAGGAATTTTTCTAAAAGTGTTTATTTTGTCACAGTTTAACAATAGACTAGTTCTCGTCATTTTCTTTCTTCTTTTCTGAGAAAAATCTTTTGTTTATAGAGCGGCTGCTCTTAGGCCTTTTATGGCCGCATTTTAGTTAGTCCCTAACCCCGTTTACCATGTTTATAACTGTATCTTCTTAGTGTGAGAGTGTTGCTCTTTATAGCGATTTGAATCTTTAACTATTATAGCTGTTTGCTGTGTTAGTCTAGCCAGGGTGTTTGTTTGTCTATGCAGTTATAACTGTTTGAATCTTTAGCTGTTTATTTTAGAGTGTGGTGTTAGCCTAGCTAGTGTGTTTGTTTGCCTAGGCAGTTATATATATAGATATTTAGTTATTTCCTTTACATTATGGCTGATCATAAGGAGTAAGAGAGACAGAAGTCAGGGTTTAAGAAATGCCCTAAATGCGGACAAAAAATGTCCATTACTGATTTACTTGTTTGATTTACTTGTCTGGGTGCAGTCCATCTGCAGGAGGACTGCTCTATTTGTCATTTGCTCAGCAGCAGGGTCTTGTTGGAACATAGGAGAAAGTAAGTGGATAGAGGGTTGTTGAAATCTGATTTTCAGGATGCTCTTGATATGGCTGACCAGACTTCTAAATCTTCAAAGGGAACTAAATCTTTGAAAGCTTCTTCGGAGCTGAAGTCTTCTGTTCCAAAATTGGATGAGAAGGTGCGGTCACTGGTTCCACAGTCCTCGGTACCGAGCACCAAGCAAGTTTTTCGGAGCCGGTCTCCGAAGTTTTGAAAGCACCAATTTTACAATGGGTGGCTTCATCTATCCCTTCGACTCATTCTTTGAGGAGTCTCTCTGATGTGGATGTGGACCGAGTGGTGCACAGGCTCCTTCAGAACCCGACATTAGCCAAATGGTTGTCGGCTCCGGTCCAACCGGTCTCGGAGCCGAAGACATCCTTGCCTACTGTGTCTGCTCCTCCTCTGAGCCAAGCAGGGCCTACAGAGCCCGAGGACTTAGAACTGATGACTGTGGGAACCCTCGGAGCTGAGACCTGTTCTAATGGCATTGGCTCCATCGATTCAGACTACTTTGATGTTGTTCGAGGAGTCTGGGAGCCGACACTTTCCGGTCGGCTCCGGTGGGGAGTCGAACCGATGGGGTCAGTTCCAACCCTTCCGCTCAGAGCTTCGGCACAGATGAGCTCGGCTCATTCCTCTGGTTCAGAGCCCGCTGTTTTGGAGCCGGGAAAATTGCCACCTTCTTCAGAACTGACTGCTTCCTTGCATCGGAGCAGTGGGGCCTTCGATGCTATGAGGAGAGTTATGTCTTCTAAGACACCCACTTCATCTACTTCCTCATCCTCGAATGTGCTGCATTCTAACTCTGCATCACAGGTCCCCTTAAAGCGTAGAGAACCACAGCCTCAGATAGCCCCATTGGGTGACCCATGTTCTACTGAGACCTCAGCAGAAGCTCCCGTTGATGAGGTTCCCAGGAAGAAGCTTTGCAAGAGGAGCCATTTAGACTCCCAGACAGTAAACACAGAGGGGTGTTTGGCAGTCCGTTAACCCTACTGATGATGAGTCGGTGCATCTGAAGGCCTTTGGGTCTCAACCCTCCATCTCCTGGGTGACTCCACCCTTCAATGAATTAATAGATTTAGTTGCTCGAAGGGTGTGGGAGTCTCCTGATACTGTGGAACCTGTCCTTCGGAGGCCCAACAAGTTTATTACATTGCCACAGGATAAGTTGTTTCTTACCAAAGGAGTGCCGGTTGACGCCATGGTGGTGGTGGCGGCCACCAAGAAAGAGATGTCTGAAATCACTTCTACTGCCCATCCTCCTAATAGACATTCCAGGATTATGGACAGGTATGGGAAATGCATTTTTAGTTCAGCAACTTTTGCTATGCGATCACTTAGCTATTTGACACACAGATCTCCTTAAAGATCTTGGAGATATCCTACAGTGTGCTGCAGCTGAGGGCATTCCTGATAAGGTGACATCCCAGCTCAATACCCTTAATTCTATAGTTAACTCATCCATGTGTCTCATTTCTTATGCAGCTGATCGCACAAGTCGGGCAACGGGTTCAGGAATAGCTCTTCGGAGACATTCCTGGATGCATTTATGCTCCTTTGCGGAAGCCTTCAAGTCTTCCTTTGTTAATACCCCATTTTATGGCTCGTCTCTTTTTGGGCCTAAAGTCAAGGAGACCCACACTAGGTGTGAACAAGATGGAAGGACTCTATCTGCCATAGGAGTCCGTTTTTCCACCCCTACTAAACCTTATCCCAAAGGACAAAAGGGAGGAAAAATGTGGTTCTGCAAGTCCCAAGGAGCTTTTCAGAACACAAGCAGTGAACCCCCTTCCAGGGGCAGAGGAGGGGGCAATAATGGAAGATGCCACTCAGGTGGCAGAGGGGGTCCACAAAATCAAGGAGACAGGGATCAGTTCTTTGGCAAGCCCTACCAGCGTTCCTGAAAGGAGGCCCGGCTGTCCTGCTCTGGAGGCAGTCGGGGGTCACTTGTCTTTGTATCTAGACACCTGGCTAAAAATTACAAAAGTTTCTTGGGTACAAAGCATTATTACCAGAGGATATACCATTCCTTTCACAGAACCTTCCTCCGTACGATAGAAAATCCCAGATGTTCCACCCAGTCTCAGGGATCACACAACTGTAGAGATTCAAAGGTTGCTAGAAAAAAGAGTCATCCAGCCAGTCCCAGCAGACCAGATAGGATCTGAAACCTACTCAAGATTCTTTTTAGTTCCAAAGAAAACAGGGGACTGGAGGCCCATCTTGGGCCTCAGCAAACTCAACACTTTTGTAAAGAAAGAGAAGTTATGGATGGTCACGCTTCAGTCAATTCTTCTGTTTTCTAGGGATGGGCTATTGGATATGCAATATAGATATCAAGGATGCGCACTATCATATCAAAATGGCCAGACCATCCAGAGATCACCGACATTTCTGGCTGGGAGCCAGTCATTATCAGTTCCAAGCACTGCCCTTTGGTCTCACAACAGCCCCCAGAGTGTTTACCAAATGCATGGCAGTGGTTACAGCTCACCTGAGGTGTCTAGGATTCCGAGTGTTTCTGTACCTGGATGACTGGCTCCTCACCACCACCTCCAGGCATCAACTAGTTCAATCCAGGGATCTCACTCTAAAACTGTGTTCTCAGTTAGGAATTACTATAAATTTTGACAAATCTGTGTTGCCACCATCGCAACATATTTCCTTTATCGGAGCAGATTTAGACACCACCACCACCATGGTAAAACTGCCCCTGGAAAGAATAGTCACACTTTGACAACAGGTATCAGACATTCTGGCACTAAACAAAGTACCAGCCTCTCAAGTTTTAAAATTGCTAGGTACTATGGCAGCAACTGTCATAGCAGTTCCTCTAGGGCGCATGCATATGAGAATTCTTCAATGGTTACTCTTCACCCAATGGTCTTACCAACAACTTCCGATGTCTTTCTTGATAATCATCACAGATTCATGCAAAAAGGATCTACAATGGTGACTGACCAGCCACCATGTAACAGTAAGTCACTCATTTGATTTTCCCCTGTTATCAGCCACTGAGACCATGGATGCTTCTCTGATAGGGGGGGGGGGGGGCTTTTTCAGGGAAGAACAGCCCAAGGCACCTGGTCAGAGACAAAGTCACAATTGCACATCAATGTCCTGGAGATGAGAGCAGTACTTTTGGCGTTGCAGTACTTCCAAGACTCTCTTCCACTGGAAAAGATTGCTGTTCAGACCAACATGCCAGTAGTCTGGTATATCAACAAGCAAGGGGGAACCAAGTCTTATCCCCTATGTCGAGAGGCCGTAAGAGTCTGGCAGTGGGCTATATCCACCGGATGCTTTCTGATAGCGACTTACATTCTGGGGAAATCCAATGTGATCACGGACAAACTAAGCAGAGCTATTCTGATGCCGCATGAGTGGTCCCTCAAAAACGACGTAGCGGAAATGATTTTCCACAGATGGGGCCAGCCTTGCTGTGACCTGTTTGCATCTCCCATGAATGCCAAATGCAGAAACTACTTTACCCTGAATCCCCCACCAGGGGAAAACCCAAGGGATTCTCTCATCCACGATTGGCCCCTGGGACTTCTATAATGCATTTCCACCTATTCCCCTGATTCCAAAATTTCTGCAGAAAGCCAAAGCCTTGGGGAGGACTGTAATTCTGATAGCCCCTTATTGGCCTTGACAGATTTGGTTCCCTTTCCTTCGATTCTACCAACTAGAGGAACCTTGGATTCTGGACCCAGTTCCAGACCTGCTGACACATTCGTCGGGGGATCTTCATCCTTCACTCCACTCCCTCAAATTGACAGCTTGGCTGCTCCATTTTCCAACATAGCCAGGTCACACAATCTTTCCTTGGAAGTGCAGCATATTCTTGTATCTTCACATAAAGCTTCAACCAGAAAATTATATGTCAGCAAGTGGAAGCGGTTCACTTTGTGGGCTTCTCAAAATAATATTGACCCATACATCACCCCAATTGCTAGCATATTAGAGTTTTTGACTAAACTTTTTAATGAAAGTGCTGTGGCAGCTATCATATGTGTTCATTTGGCTGCAATTTCAAATTTTCACCTCAGATCGGAAGGCTCAAATCTCATGTCTCACAGGTTATGTAGAGCTTTCTTAAAAGGAACCATACATCTTAGACCACCAGTTAGACAACCTTTCACTCCCTGGAACCTTTACTTTGTTCTATCTAGAATTATTCTTCCTCCATTTGAGCCCGCATCTTCCTGCCAACTAAAATTCCTGTCTTGGAAAACCATTTTCCTGGTGGCAATTATATCAGCATGCAGGGTGTCTGAACTACAGGCTTTGTTTATTAAACCTCCATACTTGATTTTTCACCCTGACAGAGTGTCGCTCCAGACTAATCCATCCTTTCTTCCAAAGGTTTGCTTAGAGGCTAATTTAAATCAAACAACTGAATGTCCAACCTTCTTCAGTAACCACTCCAACAAGTTGGAATATATGTTGCATAAATCTGATGTGCACAGACAACTGAACCAAAGAATTTAGAAAATCAGAACGACTTTTTGTCTCCTATTGAGATACCAAGAAAGGGCAGCCTCTGTCAAAAGTCACTTTTTCCAAATGGTTAACAGATTGTATAAAGTTTGCATACTCTTCTGTGAATCAACCGCTAGAACATAAAGTGAAGGTGTAGTCCACAAGGGCTGTTTCTACCTCTTCAGCTTACATGGCTAGACTGCCGTTAGATACAATATGCGCAGCTGCCACTTGGTCAAAACCACATACCTTCATTACGCATTACAAAGTAGACAAGGCCTCCAGGGACAGGACTTCCTTTGGTTCCACTGTCCTCAGGAATATACTCCCGTGAGCCACCCAGGATAAATGGTGCTTGGGACGCTACCCATTTGTAAGAATGAATGGTGAGATTGAACAACTTCACATAAAGAAGTTATGTACTTACCATAGTATTCCATGTGAGTTGTTCATCTCATCTTCGTTCTTACATTCCCTTCCGCCTATCCCCTCCAGGCTTCTCGAAGAACGAGTAAGAGATTTGGGGTCTGTTGGGTCTTTGTATTGGATTTCTTACTCCGGCTGGAGTTACACTCATATTACTTATGTTGTATATACTGGGATCAGCAAACTAGATCTGAGGTGAGGCAGAGAGCTCCATGGGATAGGGACTTGGCCTCGAGCTACTCGAAAACCACGAGCTTGGGAAAGCGGACGACTTGGAGCTGAGGGATCAGCTCCGAACCCATTTGTAAGAATGAAGGCAAGATGAACAACTCACAAGGAATGTTATGGTAAGTACACAACTTCTTTTTCTACTGAATTGCCCTTACCTAAACAACTGTTAGGATTATAAGCCAATAAGAAACCTTTGAACCCTTCCCAAAATGTTTAAAACAGTAGGTTACAAACAGATCTTTGAACATTTAAACAAATCTGAGTTTTTATGAAATCAAGAACATGGTTTCCACAACCTATTAACACTGTGACAGCCTTATACACAGCCACCAACACAATTTTAAATACTATGGATGAATATCTGCTTACAGGAAGTCTGTTCATTGACACGGCCAGTGCTTTTGAAACTGGGGATCATACAGTTCTAATCCAAAAAGTCATCAGAATAAACTTCAGTTCTCCGATACAAAATTGTCTTCAAAGTTACTTTAAAAACAGAACATTCCAAGTATATGCTAAGGACATCCTGTCAGAATCAAGCACTCTAAATACAAGTGTTCCAAGGGATCAATCCATGGTCCAGTACTGTTTTCCCTCTTTATCAATGATGTCACTTATAGCCAGTCAAATTTAAATATACTTTTGTTTGCTGATGACATTCTTTACAAAGAATCCAGTAAAAGCCATAGTGACTTTCAATAAAATCTGCAAACTAACTTCATAGACCTGAGTAAGCGGACCTACAAAATATGCTTCTGTTTCATTTTTATTTTTATTTTATTTACTTTACAATTTGATAACTGGGTAAGTGTTCTGGCCTATTGACCTCCTTCAGTCATGACCCAGGTACAAAAGTACATCAGTAATATAGAAGGGAAAGTACACGGGGGGCTTAAAACATCCAACAGCATTGTGCACAGGGTCTGCCTTTGAGAATGCATGCACAGATATAACTGAAGTAATACAATACATAAATGTTAAGAATGTATACATAGATAACACTGGAGTAATAGATACATAGATAATGTTGAAGTAATAACTCTGATCTACTAGTGGTGTAAGTAACAGTGCAATGCATACAATAAAATAGAAGGAATAATATTTGTACAGTAAGCATTATAGCAATGGGCACAAATAGTTAAGGGAGTTAAATAAGTTCATATTTACATTATGAACTTATAGTAGGAATGTTCTTCTCAGATGAAATGTGCAACATAATACTAGCAGTGAGGATATAAAATGCTTGAAGTGCATCCCTAGACAGCGTCACAAAAACAGGTGCATTTGGATTACTTCTGTAAGAAATCCTTGTGAGATTATTTGAATGTCCCCAAGGTGGCATTGTTTTTTATGTCACTAAGTAGCTGGTTCCACGTGGTAGGACCTACTCAGCTCAGTTATGTCAAAAATTATGGCCTTTGCCACTAATCAATTTACTTGGTATACCCCCCCCCCCTTTACTGGTCAAGGATAACAATGGCTACACCTTACTTACCTCTAGTGTCTAAGCAAAGATATCTGGGGATTAACTTAAATCCTACACTAAGCTTCACATAACATACTGACAAGGTAATGAACAAAACACTAAAACAGTTAAAATGTTGTTATAAGATCACTCATGTACTCTTTTCTTCATCCCAACAATTTCTTGCAAAAAAATCCTCATGACCAAACTAGAATATTGTCTATCATTAATTCATTTTCACTCAAGTACAAATACACACAAATACAGACTGCTATTAATAAAATCTGAGATTTGTTTATCTGGCTGACAGGTCATCCCTGACACTTTGTTGGACGAAAGTTTTAAGTTTTAATAACGTTTTCATCATTTAGTGGGTATATTACTGGTTTATTGATCGATTCTTTTTGGAGGAGGCATCGACTAAGTGAGAACAAGCAGTTTGATGTTCTTGTGCCGAGTTGTTTCTTTTTTTCTTTGTTTCTTGTGATTGTAATATTTTGTCTAATGATGTTTTTCCTGGTTTATAGGGCACTCCCTTTTGTCTTCATCTATATAGGTCACTTCCATTTTGAGTTTATTGATTGTTTTATGCTTACAGACATACTATCCTCTAGCTGAAGTAATTATGTGGTCTCTTTCCAGCAATTCCTGCAATTATTTCCTAGCACATTTAGCAAGTTCAGTAACAGCACAATGACAAATAGCAGACTCTGCAACTCTAGCAGATAAAAGTTCAGCATTATCACATTCCATAGGCATGCTTGCTTCTGAAGTTTGTTGGCTGGTATTAGCAGTTTTTACAAGTGCAATAATGTTGTTAGGAACTGTGTATTATTTTTATGTGTCCTTTTCTAGAACATGTAAAACAAATCAACTTAAGGAAGTACAAACAAAGAAACACATTTGTGAAAGCTTATTATTAGCCCTTAGTGCATGCATATCTGACTTGTGGTTTGCCATTTCAGTTAGAAGAAATTCTGCTTAAGCAGATAGCAGTTCTGAAGACATATGGTCCCTCAGGAATACCTCTTTTCTTAAGTTACTAGGTAGAGCAGTTTTAATTTTATCTATGGCCAAGGTTTCATGAAATTTACTTAAATTATTTACACAAGATTCTAGCCACAATTTCAAAATATGTAGTCAGCCATTTATGACCTTACTAGTATATACATACTGAATGCACTGTTGTGAAATTCAAGTGAGTCCTGGGTGAAGCTTCAGCTCTAGCCAGAACTTTCTGTTTCAGTTTCCAGTAGTCATGTGCATCAGCATACTGTAGGTCCATGTATGCCTTTAGTGAGTCTGTAGTCAGATGTGATGATAGTATCTTGGCCCACTCTGCTTGGGCCATTTTTTTTCTCACTGCATATCCCTCTAGAACCCCAAATAAGTGTCTGCTCATCTTCCATTCTGAGTATTTTCAGAGGTATACTTGTCGCTGGGGTTTCCACTGAGGAGGTTGCTTGGGTTATTATGATGTACAGCTACTGTCAGAGGCTGAGAAAGTGTACAGTGGAGGTTATCAGTTGTTGGGGGCTGAGCAGGTGCTGGGCAGGGGCTGTACTTTTCTCTTTAAGGGCTGTAGTATAGCTCAATAAAGTCTTATTAGAATTCACTAAAGCATCTGAAAATGTTCATAGCAATTAAAGAACAAGAGTGATCAACATGAAATATTGCCTTCCATTTTGTGAAATGTTTCATTGTCTGATTCCATTTTAAAAGAGAGAACAACATAAGTTCATTACACACAAGTATTTATCTTCATAGAAAAAAAGGAAAATATTTTTTCAAGCAACTCCTTTTTGTTGCCCCTAGGATCTCTTTTGCCACTGTAAAACCACATAAAGGAATAAAGAAGTTGAGAGAAGCCAATAGTGTAGGCCAGCTTAAGAGTCGGTCTCTTTAAAACATGGAATTTCACTCAGAAGATTGCACTCCTTCCTTCGATTTAGGGAGACAGCTTAGGTAGAGCTCTTGTTTTTCAGGTAACTTCTGGAGCTTCAAAGTTATAACAAAATCCCTTTCCCACATTCTTCAAAAGTGTAGAAACTTGTAGTGCAATCAGTCATAAGAACAGTCACTCAAGCTAGCTTTTGTTCTTTTTAAACAGAGTTTTTTTTTTGCAGGAGAAATACTGAATGGGAGTTAAAAGAAACAATCTTTCATTCACTGTTAGGTTAGTTTTCCAAAGTTCAGGTCAATAAACTATTTTTCTTAAACTGTCAGGTTATTTTCCAAAAATCAAGACAGTAATTTCAATATTCTGGAATATATGAGGTCTGAGAACAAGCCAATTTGTCCAGGGACATCTTCAGTGTTTTAGGGGTTATGCTGACATGATAAGAAGGGAGTTAGGGTTGGTAGAAGGGGGGTGGTTGGTGGGTGGAAGATGTTAAGGCTAGGATAAGGGGAAGGAGTTCAGGAGAAAGTGCTGGGTTACGGGATGAATTGTTTGCTGATTTATTTTGTAAAGGAACCAGCTGCAGATTAGTTTTGCATAATTACACTGTGGTACTGGCTTTTGCGGGGTCCGGAGGGAGTTCAGGCATCTCAATATCATTATGTAGGTACTTAGAAGTGAGGCAGGATAATCTGAGTCACACTGAGGGGTGCATTGTGATTATCACTGGTAGTTGGTTGGATTTGTAACCAGAGGCATCGGCAACGTTGGCCTGCATGTTGTATGGCTAGAGTGCAGAGTTCCCTTGTTAATCTAATGAATGTAGGTTTGTTGACATTTTTTTCATGGTTATTATTTTGATGGTGGTGTAGTTATCTCAGCTTTGGGGCTCAGTTAAGTTTAGTTGAACCAGGAGTGGCTATTTAGGTGCTTACGCAGGTTGTGAGGCACCCACGAATAATGATTGGTCACCACACATGTGTGATGTAGGTTGAACCATTATATGGAAGGCAGGGGGTAGACTGATGTTCAGATGCTCTGTCCATGTTGGGAGCTTTTAACAATTTGGGTTCCATTTATAGCCCTCAGTTGTTCAGATTATTGCAGAATGTACACATTTTTGACTCATAGTTTTTGTCCATTTCTCATAAAATTATAGTTTCTGGCAAATCACTACCAAATTTCTGAAGAATGAAGTCAGAAAACAATGGCAGCCATTTGATTTTGAGAATTATTATCCTTTAGAAAATTCCTGCTAATGCAAAACCTGTTATTCTAAGTTTGTAAGAGCAATATTTAAAAAGTGTCCCTATATTTGGGCCTTTGTCTAACCCATTATTTGTGGCTTTTCCAGATTTCTTGCTCTATGAGGTTGAGAGGTTTGGTTCCATTGTACAGGCACAGTTGCTTGCATGCTAATGCAAGCAATACAAATATAATTCCTTGAAGAGGAAACCATGAAAAAGACTGCTCTTTTTGTTAATTGTGAGCTTTATCTACTTCCTCCTGTGAAATTGAGTGCCAACAGAAAAGGAAATAGAAAGGAGAAATTAGTAAGGGGAAAAATGAAAGGACCTATATGTAAAAAAAAAAATGGAAAGAGAGAGAAGATAGAGGAGTATGTAAAGGAGGTTGGCAGTGGGGTAAGGGCAGGGGTGAGAAGGGAGGGCGGCTTCAAAGACAGAGGAAGGCATAAGGATTAAGGGCTTACTCTCACAGATGCACACACTCCGGTGTTTTTTTTTTGGTTATGTGCATCGTTCTGATAGCTGATGTGCAGAGTCTGTGGCAGAGATGGGTAGCCATCATTTTGCAGGTGGGGGAGCTGTTCTGAAAATTGCCTAACAGTGAGGCTCCAGCAACTATAGAACCTGGTGAGTCCAGTCAGAAAAGGAGAAGACAGGTGGTGAATAGCAGGCCAGTGGCCGGAGGGAAGCAGGCACAGCAGTCGAGGGATGCTGTCACAGTGGATGTTTTTGCCTTTGGAGCAGTGCATGATGAGGCTGCAGATAATGACATGTTGTTAGCAGGTCATGCAGGTATGTCAGACTTGGTGTGGTTTGGGAATAGTTTGGAGACAGGTGGGGGAAAGTCATGCCCGGAGTCTGGTAAATCTGCAGGCCCTATAGACAATCAGCAGAGGCTTAGTGAAAGGGGGCAGGTTCAAGGTGAGGCATTCACTAAGGAAGGTAGCATAGAGTTGCCTATGGGGAGTTTGGCATCATCCATAGATGGGATGAAGTCACAACTACATGAGGTTGGGCGGGACTTTGGGATATGGGTGGGTAACTGGTTAGCTACACAGGCTCTGGGGCAAGAGAGTGGGGCAGTCTTTTGGACCCCCTCACATACCATCCTCAGTTAAAAAAAAGATCTGTAAGGGGGAGTATGTCAATATATTTCAGTTTATTGATACAAAAAAGGTTCAGTGCTTGTTTGAATCAGAGACAGCAAATAACAAAGATCTTTTTAGCTGCTTTAGCAGCTTTGGGGCAGAGGGCAATGGGTAGGCTGCGACCAAGAACATGGGAAAATTGGGTGTTAGGCTACATGGCAGTTTGGCTGGAGAAAGATATCGACTTGGCCTTACCACTCTTGGCTTATTTTCTCACGATCTGTGAAGTTGAATATCTACAGGCAGGAAATGCTTAGTTATGGTACAATCAGAAGCAGTGGATCACTCACTGCATTGGGAGGTTAGACACCCTGACATAAGGCTAGCCCCTATGATAGATAACTTTGGAGCTGTTAGCAGAGGGGGTAGGATAGGAGGGGAAGGGGCAGGGGTATGTTGGGCCTTTAATGTGAGGCATTGCTTGTGGCATGTGGTTCTCGCACACTTGCTTGAAGTGTGCGGGAGTACATCCAACTGTGCAGTGTGGCCGGCAGGAAGGCAATGTGGTCAATCCAAGTTCGCTTTTGACCGACTTGGGTGTATTACATTCTTTGTTTCAGAGATTTCAAAGTCTGTGAGGTAAGGGGAATTTTCGTGGACAGAGGGGGAGTGTCTTTTCAGAGGGATGAGGGAAAGACCAGAGGATGCATTCTCCTGTTAGGGAACTGGGTGCCATGTTGGCTTTGCAGAAGTTGGAAGGCCCAGCAAAGGTATTGGATTTCTTTGGTTTGCTAGTGAGTGCAGAACATGGTTTGTTTTATCTACTGGTTGACAAGAAAACACATTTGAAGGAAAGGGTGGAATAGAGGTTTTAGGGCTTCTGAATTTTGCATGTCAGGCAATTCACCCAGGTCCTACATTTTGTAAGTGTGTGGCCTTCTTGTTAAAAGGGTGGAAAAACAAAAACTTTGAGTAAGGATTGATAAGTTGGCATGGGCTGATTTAGCACCATGGTTGTCCTTCTTGGAGAAATTTAATGGTATATACTTTTGGCACATGGAATGGGTTGAACAAGGGGAATTGCAATTGTTTACAGACTTGGTTGGTGGGGTATTGGGATCGGAGCATTTCTTGGTGGCAAATGGTTTGCGGCTCATTGGCTGGTAGACTGGAAGGATGAGTGGAAGAAGGATGTAGCCTTTTGGAGTTAATGCTAATTTGGATGGCATCTGTGGTTTGGCAGGAGTGGTTAAGGGGAAAGAGGGTTATTCTTCATTCGGGCAATATTGCAGTGGTGCGAGTTTCACAGGTTAAGATAGCGAAGTCTGAATTGCTATTGTTAGTATTATGTAAGTTGGTTTTGCAGAGCTTGCTGATTACTATTTCTTTCACAGATGTGCATGTAGCGAGTGCTATGAATGGGATTGCTGACAGTTTGTCTTACTATCAGTTTTCCAGGCTTCAGCAGTTAGCTCCTGAGGCAGCTAGTGAGATGAGGGTGCTCCTGGATGATATGTGGCAGATTGGGTTGAAGTAACCAGATAGCTGGCACAGCAGTCTTGGGCAGCATCCGCCAGGCAGGTGTATAGTAGGACATTGCATGATTTTGATACATTTGTTCTGCAGCTGCTTGAGGAGGAAAGAGTTTGGTCTGAAGAGCTGTTATTACAATAATTGGCTCACGCTTGGGTGCAAAGTAAGGCAGTTCAGTCAGTCAAGGTGGATCTGGCCTCAATCAATATATTTGCACAGGTGGCAGGGTTTCATGATCCTGGACACTAGGTCCTAGACAGTTGCTCATATGTTGAAGTGATGGCGTGCATCTGGATAAGTGATGGCCATTGACCAGACAGGGTATGAAAGGTTTGTTTTGGGCTTTAGCTTTGGTGGCTGGTGATCCAGGGGATGATACTTTGTGGGTGAGATTTTCCTTATGGATGTATTATGGAGCATTTAGGGTGTCAGAGCTGTTAGGGTCACTAGTTTGAGGGGATGTCACAGTATTTTCTGTGGCAGTGCACATTTGGTTGCATAGATCTAAAACAAATCATTTAGGGAAGGGCACATGTTTTCCACTCATTCCTTTTATATAGGAAGTGCCTCGGATTTAGCGATGGAAGGCAGATCAGTTGAGGTTGTTAAGAGGCTGGGTCATTGCTCTTCAAATACCTTTCTGTGTTATATTAAATAACTGGTAAAGGTGGTTGGATTACTATTCATTTTTCTTTTAGGAAAGGATATTGTCATTTTGGGTCATTTGTATATTAATTGCCCTAATGGAAATGCTGCACATCCGCAAGTCAAATGGGATGAGCCATTCACGCTAGGGATCTTAACCTAGCCTGTGACATTAACAAAACATGCTGGAGAGCCAGATATGTCTGCCAGAGACTCCCGCTTCTCTTGAATAGACTTCCTATTCATGTAAAACAGAGCTCCGCACTGACCTTATTCAAATGCAACCTAAATAGTTATATGGGAGATCACAAATTCACCCCTGGGATAGCGCCCATGTTCCTCATGGACAGGGGAAGTGAGTGATGATCACAGGCCCACTCTGTTCCTAAATTTGTTCTGCAAACTACCCAAAAAGAACAAATGGGGATACTTGGGATTAACATGGCTAAGCTTGTAAAGGCTCTTGGTCCACTAGTCTAGTAATCTCCTATGAGCCAATTGGTTCAATAAGGCTTGCTGGCAATGAAGTGGGTTTGTATCCCTTCAGCTGGAGTGTTATATGGCACTTTATCGGAGGCCTCAGGCGGAATTAGGTCATGGATGAGTTTGCATTTATCCATTATCCATTCACAGATGGGACTCCCTCAAGTATTAGTGGTACCTTTGGCAGGTAATGATTTGGTAATAATTCCAAAGTGGCAGATGGTATATAGGACAAGACTGGATTTGGTTACTTTGAAGAACTTATATCTGGTTGTGTTCGTTGTGTGGTCCGAGATAGTTCTACCTTTATTTTGGAATATTGCTGGTAGTTTCATGGCTTTAGAGTGGGCTCAGAGGCTTATTAATTGTAGGTTGGTGAGGCAACTGGTTACTTTGGGTATTCAGATGATGAAACACAGGGACTTTGATGACAGGGACCCAGTTTGGTTTAGAGAGGATGGAGTCCACCTGAATGAGTTTGGCTTAGACCTGTATAATGTACACTTAGGTTTATTTTTGGAGGGTTTAGTGAAAGTTCTGCATTAGGTGAGGGAGAACAACCATAGTCAGGCTGGTGGGCAGAGAAGACAGGCAGGCTTGTCCCTCTTCTGCTCCCCTCTGGTGTTGGACATTTGATGCAAATAGTTTTGGGGGGTGAAAGCAACTGGTAGTACTCTGCTTTTATAAATAAGAATAAGTGATTGGTGGTGACGACACTGCTTATTTAGGCAAGGTCAGTGGGGATGTGCTGCCCAGATGAAGGGTTACATGGATGTTCATGTTTTGATTAATAAACTGAAATGATTCAATGAAGTTATGTTAAAGGAAGTTTAATAAAAACTTGTCAAATGCCATTTTGGTGTGTTGTGTTTTATTGAAGGGGAGCAGGACAAATGAAGTTTGAGAACAAACCAATTTGTCCAGGGACATCTTCAGTGTTTTAAGGGTTATGCAGAGATGATAAGAAGGGGGTCAGGGTTGATAAAAGGGGGGGTGGAAAGAATTTTAAGGCTAGGATGAAGGGGAAGGAAGGGGAAGGAGTTTAGGAAGAGCTGTGGGTAAAGAAAGGTTAATTCAGTAAGAGGAGTTGGGAGGAGTTGGGAGTCAGCACATACTCAAAGTACAGTTTAACATTTTCTGGCTGGCCTTGTGATACCACTTTCACTAAAAAAAGCCTTTTGTTTACCTAAAATACATATAAGTCATTTACAAAACTGTTCTAGTTCTGAGAGAAAATAGTTATGTCACCTTGGTCAGCTGGAATCTTATGGGTATTGTTTTGTGGGAGGCATTTGCTCAGTAAACCTATGTGCCTGGCATTACTTAAAAAATGTGGCTAGAGATACATAACTCTCAGGCATGCATGTGGCATGCTGTATGGACAAGGGAGAGGCTGATGGTGTAAGGATCTGGCAGGGCCACCAGTAAACAGGGATGTAAATGCCACTGTTTTTCATACCAACACTCCATATGTCTCCCATGGCTAAAAAGCAAGGGAAGCAGAAACACACTGCAGACTCCAATGCAATGATGTTATATAAGCAAACATTCTCAGAAGCAGAGAATGAGGTACTACTCCAGGTCTTCCATCTCCATGGATGACAGCTCTTTGGCCCTGATGCTGCTGACCAGGCCAACCAGAACTGTGCCTGGCAAGATGTGCTGGCAGATATTTGTGTGGTTGGTTGCCAAAACTTTAGGTAAGAGACGGCACACTGCAGGGCCACTGACTTGATGTGGTAGCACATTAGTAATTGTACACCTCAGTTCCATGTATTGCTGCTAGGTCATGCTTACGCAGGATATTTTGCTTTGGTGTATTCACAGGTGATTCTTTATCCAGCACCAGCACTGTGGAACACTGCCTGATGTTGGAGGATCTGCAAAGTCTGACAACACTGGCAGGGGATGAGCTGGCAAGGTTAGACAGCACAGAGTGTGTGTTAGAATTAGGAATGTGACCACTACATCCCCTACACAGACCATGGACATAGCCACTATGCTTACAGACACCCAGGAGACACACACACATCACACATGGAGGAAAGGTTAAGGACACTACCCTCTTGAAGACATGTCAAAATATGTTACTACCACCAATAGGCAGACAGGTGCACTTAGACGAGTGGGTACTGGTGTGCCCCAGAGACCCTGAAGTTGATGGGTCATTAGCCACAACCCAGATTATGTGCAGAGCCATTGTATTGGCTCAAGCTAGTACCACTATAGCAATGGAGGAGTTACTTATGATGAGACAGACTGTGCAAGATGACCTGTGGGAGTGCATGTCCAGTATACGTGATTGTTCGGGTAGACTCAGTCGCATACTTGAAGGTAACTTGTCCTCTCAAACTCACCTGCCAGGGGTGAGATACTGCCCACGAAGCTAGTCTACAGCTGCCACCACAGATGGTAGCCATCATGGACATGGATGACCTAGATCCTGCTCTCACAGCTCTAGCACTTCCATGGCTGCATCTCTTGTCCCTGTCCACAAGAGGACATCCCCATGGTCATGGCAGTCATAGAAGTGGCATGTCTTGTAGTAGATGTCTCTCATGGACACGCAGCACACTGATATTTAAGAGGATGATGATGTAACCAGTGCAATACCAGGTGGAGCTAAATCTTATGGACAGATGTGTGCATGGAATGCTCAAACCTCTGTCATGCATGTCTTGGATCTGCCCATTACATCGAGCTGCAGTGCTGCAACAACTCTTCCACTAGACCCGCACTCACACCACCACCACAGGCCCCAGTACACAGTACATCACACACAAATTTCCACTGATTCTGGCCTTTCACAAAGTCTTCTATCTTAACCCCCCCCTCCACACACACACACACACACACACACACACACACACACACACACACACACACACACACATGGACACAGAAAAGCAACAGACACAACATCATGTCTTGCTTTAATAATCTTCGGCATTCAGATATTTCCCTGTGAAAGACATCCACTGCTATGGTCAATTCCCCACCCATCCAAATGATTATAACTCTGCCCTGCCCTTTGCACATTGTTACTTGGGTTGCATGTGTCTGATAAACAGTGTGTCCAGCCTATCAGCAATAAGCATACCCTGGAGGTGATTTTGCAGGTATCAGTTTTACTGTACTGCATTTGCTTTGCTTTTTTCTACTATGCCCATAAGCTTTGTGCAAGACTCTGCATCTTTACCAGTGACACAGCATACTGAGATTCCCCCCTGTTGGGCATGATCATCCGCTGCTGCTGGCTCTACCACTGACTCATCTGACTCAGCCTCATCTGCTTGATCTACTCAGGACTCCTGCATGTGCCCACCCTGATGTAACTGCCTTATAAGTCTGATATTGAGTAACAATGCACACATTAATACTATTTTGCTCATGTGTCAGGGACATATTGCTGGGAACCACCAGATGAATCCATAAAGGAAAAGCATGCCTTCAGCAGCTCAGACAAATGCTCAGTAATGTTAATTGTTTGTGACTGGGCATGGTTGTATCCCTGCTCTATTTGTTTTTTAGAATTTCTTCTGGGAGTCATGCATCAGGGTTCCAGGGCATATGCAACATTGCCAACAAGATGCTCTTGTGGGGAGTCATCCCTCACAAAATGTTGTTACAAGTCAAAGGTGTGCCATATGTGGGAGTAATGATAACTGCCTGAGTGGTATGCATACAGACTGTAGATGATACCTTGTGCATTATCGAACACCTGAAATTCAGCAGGGTGATAACCTTCTCTATTCATGTGCACTCTTCCCAGTGTACCAGGTGGGACATTTATTTAAATATGGGTGCAGTCTAAGAACCCCAGTACCTCAGGTAAATAGGCTATATCATAGAAATGTTGCAAAGTGTTAGAGCTGTCCTTTGTGGTATGTGGGAACCACATATGTTCCACCACATGCAGCAGCGTGGCATCAAGAAAGTCATGGAGCATTCTCAAGACAGATGCCAGAGAGCTACCCCTATGTCCCCAGTAGCTGGACCCTGTAGATAATATAAGTAAAGTCACATGCACATTAGTATCCACCTGGATGAGTGCTCCACAACTCCCACAATATACTGCAAATGAGGCCGACACATGTCCAGAATTACTTGCAGGGTGTCCCTATCCGCAGAGTACTGATCCACAATGTCAGTGTAGTGCTGTACATGAAACTTAAGCGAGGTTGGATGACCTGGTGTCCCTGGGGGTAACATTGTGCATTGTCAGGCAAAGCAGAAGCAAAAAGAGACTCTTGCAGATACACATTTACCAGTGCTGTGGCAACCCCTACCATTCATTCACAATTCCCTTAGCCTGAATATGAATATTCATACGACTTCAAACATGCAGCAGGTGCAAACTCATTGCTCATCATTTATAGGTTTCTGAATCATTCCACGATTTGTTTTTTCACCTCATTTGTGGACCCCAAGATGCTCTTTTTAATAATGTTGCTCATTACCATGCCATTATATGACCGTTAACATATACCACAACCAATCATGCTGCTTGCCCTTCTCGCTAATGGCACATGTGTTTCTGAATCGTTCACACTACGTGTGTTACTGCTCATCATGCAAATTCATATAGCAGGATGCAGGAAAGGTTTCTGAATCTCACCAAATAAGCATAACTGTTGTGTTAATTTTCCATTTTAATTCCTAAATCATTCAATCTCTTTTTAAATACATTAATGAATAATACTGCAGTAAGGGGCACGACCAATTCTTTGTTCCCAGAGCCAACACTGATGGGTAAAAATGTCTGCTTTGTAGAGGTATTGTTTTATTTTATTTATTTGAGATTTGTTAACCGGGTTGGTCCAACTGGGCCAAAAGTCCATTTTCAGTGGAGACCCAAGGAGAAACGCTCCAAAGATGATACAGACCAAAAAAAAATAGTACTATGTGCACAAAAATTATTTTTGAGTCAAGAGAAAACTTGTGTAGGAATATATGTACACAAGAAGTATATTGTTGTAGTTAATACCTATATAGATATACACACACACACACACACACACACACACACACACACACACACACAAATATGTTTATGAGTACAGAAAGGAAACAAAAAATATTTTTTGTAAATTTTTTTTGTAAATATTTTTTTTTGTATTTTATATATGTAGATAAACCTGCTAAGACTGAAAATGTATGTACTTCCAATTTCCAAAATAATGTTTTATAGCTTTAGGAAATGAACGGCAAATCAATTTTTATCATACTTGTTTGGTACTACTATAATATTTTATATGGGAAGTTTGTTCTGACCTTGGCTTAGAAGGGTTAAATGGATGAGTGTGTCTGGATACTAAATATAGAATACCTGAGCTATCTGACCTGTCAAGACTCTTAAAGGCTGAAATTATTTGGTAACATGTTTGTTTACCAAAGGATCTCAGAAATGGTTGAAGTTGTTTAAAACAAGACTAGGTGTTCCTTTTATGGAGCCAGATGTGACAAGGCGTGCATTCTGTAGAAAGAGAAAGTGATATTTCTTTGTTGCTTGACAGGTGTGTGTGTGTGTGTGTGTGTGTGTGTGTGTGTGTGTGTGTGTGTGTGTGTGTGTGTGTGTGTGTGTGTGTGTGTGTGTGTGTTTGATACTGAAACTGTTCCCTCTTTACAAAAAGGAAAATAATGTGAAAGTAAATGTGGAGACTCAGACACAGAACGACCTACAAGCTGCTTTTGGTAAGGTGACTGTATTTAGACTGAAACTTCAAAGTTGCCAGAGGATAAGATTCTTCATAAGCACCGTTATCTGTTCTGTTCTTTTCTTCTTACTGAGTGAAAGTAACTCTTAAAAATTTTTGCTTCAGATAGTTAGTCTAAGTAGTAAGGACATTTTGTTATGTTAAAGTTTTATCCTATATACAGTCTAATCATTTTTTCCCTTATAGGGCTGAGTTTATTTTGAGCTACTTTACAGAGGCAGAGTGGCATCCCTTTTTTTTTCATTTATTTATTTAACATTTCTTAACCATCTGCATAATATGGTCTGTTGAGCCTTTTCAGTTATGACCTAGGCCATGAGATGACAACACCAAACACAGCATTAGCATGAAATGAAAAGACATGTGATTAAGTGAAGAACTGGAGACTGCAGGGCTCAAACTCTGGTCTCTGGTACAGGATTCCAGCATCCAACTATTAAGGTAATGACTATATTATCACTATAGGCAGATGTTCCTTTTCACATGAATAATAGCAGAGTTCTTTGGATAAATGACAATGATCAAATCTAGTATCCAGAATACGGTGTATTTATTGTAGTCTTGCTGACAGGATTCTGGTGAAACATGGTACTGAGTAGAAACAGTTTTGCTGAATACTTAATGTTTTATATATTTTTATATATAGAGAAATATTGGCCTATGTGAAATGTTTATTTACTTTGAATGATGAAGGTCTTCCCTGTTAGAATATAACTAAACAATGCATCCTTTGCTGCAGAGGAGCTTTTCTGTAAATTTTATTAACTTTGCCTGGAAAAATTCTTATTTAGGGAATGTAACATTCATGTAGGCCATTATATAGACATTCAATGATATCCATCTGAAATGGCTGCGAGCAGAACGATCACTAAGTTCAGAATGTTTGTAGTTTGTTGTTTACTCAGAGTTTATCTAAGAAAAAAGAATAATTCAATATAGATTTGCTAGGATGTATGCATGTTGATTAGGGATTGAATGACATTCTTCAGGATGGGTACTTTATTTATTGAATTCACTAGTCTTCTCTGTGTGCGTATATTTTCATAGCACCAGTAATTTATTTAATGTGACTTAAGAATGGCAAAGAAAGGCCACTTAAATACAAGATTTGTAGCACCATAACAATTATGGCCTCTATTCTCTGTGGGGTGCTTAAAGTGAAAACTTGTATTTGTAACATGATTTGTCATTCTCTGAATAATTGTTTCATAATTAATATTCAACATTTCCTGAAAGCATACCTCTCAGCTGCCTGATTTTGTAGGGCTCTACTGATATTTTTGCCGTGTCCCTCATAAAATGTTTGTTTTCCTGGTAAATCACTTAGGATTACAGTTAATACAAAACTTGTTGTTCTTTTAACTTTTTAAGTGAATTAGAATTGTTAGCTTTGTCAACCCCACTTTTTCTTCATTTTTATATGGGGACAGGGTGTCATGTGACTAAATCACCTAGACTGAATTAGAGTAATATTAAAAAAATTGTTCCCAATTTTGGGCCTTCATCCTGGTATTATTTTATTATTTTATTATTTTTGGCCTTTTCCTGAGTTTTTGAAGAAAGAAATTAAGAAATATTCCTGAACAATCAGGAAATATAAACATCCATTTATTTAAAGCTGGATGATCCCTCTTCCTTAATGATATTGCTTTTTGTTTTGGGTTTTTTTTTTTTGTTTTTTGTCAGAAGATTAACTATTATCAATTTGTGTGTTGTCTTGTCCGAATTTATTTTATACTCTTTTTAAAGACAGTTCCTCTGCATTTTCATTTGGAAACTGATCAGATGCAGCTGCAGTTTCACAACAGAAATCTGGCATGTTTCTGTTCTTAAATCACTACACTCATCAGTAGTTACTGTCACAGACCAAGAATATTTGTTTAAATTCTTCTACAACTGAGTGTGTAGCCATGCTTTTATCAGTTTCACTTTGTCTAAGAACTCTTAAGATTTGCCTTTTCCTGTCCCTGGAGATGCAGTCATAAGCATAAAATAACACTTTTAATATTTGTGCGAAGGAAACTACTGTTGGCTTTAATCAGAGCCTGACTCGTGTCTTTTCATCAAGTTAGTGAAATTACTTGTATATCTCCTTATGAAATATCTCTAAGGAGCTCCTTTAATATGTTAGTTTTCAGTGAGTTACTTTTGATAGTAATCTGTTAGTATAAGGCTAAAATCCTTTGCCAGTAAGGGAAGAAGCAAAGATCAGAAATGTGAAGTGAAACACGAGGGATTGCTTGAATGATGCTGTAAAATAATACACAGTTTAGCGTCCAAAAAGTAAACAAGGAAGACAATTGTGACAGAAGGGAAAATATATGCATACATATCAGAAAAACAGCATAGAATGTGAGCATATCTCTCAACTGTCCCTGATTTTCAGGGACGTCCCTGATTTTGACTCAAATTTTAACTCTGCCTTCTTAATCCCTCCTAAAACTAGTGACTTTTGGAGGAAAGGTGGTGAATTACACTTAATGAATAATGACAATAATTAAGAGTTATAAACTTCTTTTACTTCCGAAAATGTGTATTAATTCACATGCTCTGATTCTGTCAATGCTTCAAGTTAATAGCACTAATATTTTAAAAGTGTCCCTGATTGTCCCTGATTTTTTCTTGACTTGTCCCTGATTCTGTTGAAATTTGTTCCCAGTTGGTTGAGAGGTCTGAATGTGAGGAAAGATCAGCCCTGGATATGTAACAAAGAGTCATTTGCAAAAACTATGTGGATAGAAACTAGCCATTTATATACAAATGAAATTATTGCACACATCAAATGTTTTATTTCTACAAGTGCAAAAAAGCAGTATGCCTTTCACTGTCACTGGTGTTAGCTGCAATATATAAACTGCACACATTTAATGTGTAAGATAGTTTTCCTCTTACATCAGAAATCTGTTACTTCGTTTCATTGCCTGTTTGCATATTTTGTTCCTGTTCTTTGTTGGGCTTTAGAGAAGACATAACATTTATTTTACAATCAGAAGTGCCTAACAGCTCTTTCAGATATTACTTTGTTATGAAAGCAAATGAATGTACAGCATTTTTATTTTGTTTGCTTCATTACATGGAGTGCCATTCCATATTTGTTGAAGTATCTCTTATTTGATCGGTTGCGTTGTATTTGATTTTCCTTGGTTCAGCCATTGCTGTGTTCTAATTTAGGATTCTTTTCAATCGTTTTATTTAGATAAACTTTTTAAGAGAACAGCATTGCAACTGAAAAAAATGCATAAACTGTTTCTCAGATTATCCTTCCTTGCAACCATCCACAACAGAGACACGCAAAATGTAAAAAATGTTTCCATGTTTTTCAGTTTTCATGGATAAATCCCAGTTTGGAAATAATTTGTCTTATCAGCTTGTCTTGATAAAGGAACTACAATTCCAAAAGTGTTTTTTATCACTATTCCCTGTGAATATCTGTTTTTTTATATAAAAGAGAATTAAATGCTTATGTTTAAGCAAGACATGCCTGAAATTGGTTGCTTGATTCTAAATGTGGAGTGCAAGATACTTGGACATGTTTCCACTCAGACTTGATAAAATGTATGACTTTTAAACGTTTTTGCAAATACATAGCATATTGGTGAATTTATTTAAGCACACCATTGTACTGTGCTGTGAGAAGAGATTTATTTCTGTTCATCCTCTGTTCATAATGGAGGTTGTCAGCAACTTTATGCTGTTGCAGACACTTTAATACTAGGTGAAAGAACAGAAGCAGGCTCCCCAGTTGTACATAACGGAAATCAATGAGGAACATCAAAAACGAACTAGAAACTAAAAACAATAAAATGCTCAGCAAGTCATTGTACTGCACAGAATGCACACTTTCATTATTTTAAGCATTAAATTAAAAGACACTCCTTTAGCAAAAAACACGTACATATATCACTTACATTCGTATTATTTTAGAATGACAGTCTCATTTACTGAGTGGAGAATCTAAATGAGTTTTAGGTTCACTATGGATAGTTATATCTCATTCAATTGGCAAGTGATTATCCAAACCAAAAACATCTAAAAACGTAGGAGGTTGTTAAGATTATTTGTAAGGTGGAAAAACACAAAAACAGAAAAATCCCCACCACGGCACTCCTCAGCTGTGTGTGTGTGTGTGTGTGTGTGTGTGTGTGTGTGTGTGTGTGTGTGTGTGTGTGTGTGTGTGTGTGTGTGTATATATATATATATATATATATAGAGAGAGAGAGAGAATGTATGCACACACACATATGTAGGGGTGTGTGTGTATATATATATATATATATATATATATATATATATATATATACAATTATAGGTATATATAGTCAGCTGATCAGTGATGAGTACAGTTTGCAGCAAACCCCTTTTCATAGTCAAGTCAGACAAAAGGAGTTGTGACAAGAGTGGGTATTTAAACCCTCTGTCTACCCATATTTGTCACTTCAGTGGTCCAGCTCGGTTTTACAGTGCAGTTTCAGATATAAAGGATAGAGTTGTCCACTAGTAGCCAACTAGTTAGGTTTTTAGAATAAATTAAAATTTTGGACAAGAACTTGGTGGAGTTTATTATTTAAGTTATTCAGCTATGCCGCATACTAGGTAAACTCCATTCTGTTTTCATTACTTGATTTAGCATTTGTCACCATTAATTAAGGCTGTGATTTTGGAGATCATTCTATATAGTATTGCTTAAGGTATCCAGCACCAACAGAAATCCTCATCCTTGCATTTAAAGTTGTTTGATAACCACCACAGCTTTTTTCCTTCAAACACCCCCCTGCTAGAGCTTTGCTTAGTACCTGATTAGGTAATCTTACATTTCTACATCCATTGTTTGTTGTATGCATATGTTTGCATTAACAAGAGATAGACACTTCTGTCAGTTGTTTTTGCAAGATGCTTGGCATGGCATAAGGAGTTGCATTACTTAGCTCCCATTAGTCTTTCACCTTTTGATTGCAACAGTAAATAACTCATTTAGTAAATATTAGGTTTTAGTGTGTAATGTTTCTGGCCAGAGCCACCATTATTAATTTCTGTTTTGCTAAGAAACATACCCATTAGCTATTCTGAGTATGAGGGACTTCCTTTCTTCTGTAGTTTAGTTCTTGGTCTTATCCTTTAAAGCTGTCTTCTTCAACAATACCAGCTAGCTGTTCCAGCACAGCTTTGGTCACTGTTACAGATGCTGGCAATTCAGAAACCATGTGCTTCATGCCAGCATATCGTTGTTCCGGGAAATGTATGAACTCTCTTCCTTGGTTATTATGCCACTTAACACTACTAATTGTACAGTGTTTCTACATACAGTCAGTGGCATTTTCCCCTCTCTTCTCAGATCTTTCTTACCATGAGAAGCCAACAGTCCTCTGAGATACTTTTAAAATCCTTCCGGTTCCTTGTTGTTACTGTGCCAGGGAGGGACATCACTTTTCACACTTCATACAATTGTCAGTGCATGCCTGGGTCAGATTCTATCACAAGTTCATCTCCAAAATCATAAGGAATACCCCATTCACACCAGTCAAAAAAACTGTACCAGACAAACTGTGTTAACAGTCTGCTTCAGCACCCATCTTTCTGACAGATATAATTTTTTTCAGTGCCAGCCTCTTCCATCATCCCTCTCCATGTTATATTTTCTTTCAATCAGCTTTACTTGTTACCTTGTACTACAACATGAAGCTTCTCATGGCACCAGTTTTAAAAGCATCTTAGTACCTCATTAAGTAAATCATTGTTCATGGTGTAGGAGAGCCGAGTTCTTTTACCATATAGCAACATAACTCCATCTGGAACAATATACAGATTATATATATTTTTTTAAGTTTAATTATACACTCTTAAGTATATTTTCTCTCATTCAACACTAGGCCCCATAAGTATCTAAGAGTCATGGGGCTACCAGGATATTGTCAAATATGCTTTATAAAACTGAGGTATTACAGAACATCATTATACTTAAACACTCTTTAATTTAAGTTACATTGCACATATAACATTATCCATTTTAACCCCATTTTCCTTCCCTTTCTTTAAATCTCTCTTCATTCATTAATATTTTGTATATTTTTCAAATCTTTAGATCTTGGTGGACAAGATTTGATTTTTTTTCAGTTGGAAGCCGCACAGAACCATCCTAGTCATATATGAAGTAGGAAGAGATTTCTTAATGTGGGTGGCCATCCCATTATTGAAAATCCACCCAAGAAAGTAAGGTGGAAGTCAAGGAAAGAAATGGAGGAACAGCCTACCTCTGAGCAATTAATCCAGCACACACAGGCCTCAGTCTCTGAAAGTAAAGGTAATGATATGTCAGAGGTTTTAAGGGGAGAAGTTGATGCAGTGAATCAGTTGGCTGAAGAATACCTTGAGGAATTTGTACAAGTCGTAAGTGACAAAGGTAGATCTAGGCTTTTTAATATGGTAATTGAAAAGGTTTTGAACACAACCAAACCATATTAAGAGGGAATCACAGTATTTAGACTTAGGAAATTATGAAATAATCCTCTAATGCCAGGACCAGTGATCCTACACTTACAGGAATTATCATTCTGAAGGGAGCAACAGCCACACAGCAGATGTATCCAAAGATAGTACAATTCCTTGCACCCGTGCACACAAGTGGGGTGTGTCAAGAGACTAACCCCAAGGAAGGCATTATTCCAGGTTCATATATCACTGCTCACATCACCACTTCTATTAAAGATAATATCATCAGACATAATTATATTGATGCTTTTGATTTAGTAGATGGGGTGGGCATCCAGCACCACTTGGAGTTAGACAATGCTGGGTCCAAGGATCTGGAGGCAGCACTGGCAACATTAGGTTAGAAAGCATCCACAGAGGGAATACTTGAGAACTGGAATAATTGGGAAGCTCGGATTACAGTTTTCATGGCAGTAATAGAGGAAAAGGAAGCCCAGCAAGCCCTTCCTTTTTTAGCTTATTTTTTATCAATTCATGAAGTGCATCATATAAGTGAGGGTACATCTTAGATTTGGTATGACCAGTACTTCAAGAAATTAAAGACTTTAGATAAATCCCTACAGTGGAAGGAACAAAATGTGGATACATGTCTCAGTGTGATGCTACATAATCAGATGACGAGGAGCCCTAACACACAGATAGATGCTCATTCCAAAAGCAAATTTTGCTTGGCCTTCAGTAATAGCAATTGGCTGGCTTATCATTTCATTCACACTTGTTCCCACTGTGGGAAATTTCATACAGTAGAAAGTTGTTGGTTTAAGTTTGGTCAGCAGTCACTTCCCTCTAATCTGGATGGCACAGAAAGACTTTCAACCCAAAAGCAAGATGCTAATTCCATCACAGGGGATTTGCTTCCTTTAGAGGCCAGCCACACACATACTAGTACATATTTGCCTATTAGAGTCTCTGTACTATAGAAAGAGCTCAAGGATTCCCCCAATAAATCAGTGTCTTCAATTTTGATTCAAGGTTTTACCCGTGGTTTTTCCAATGGCTCAGCTGATCCAATGGACAAAAAAATTGCCAATAATTTGCATTCATTCCAAGAAAGAAGAAGAAGTTGTATAGAAACTGATTGTCACAGAGGTGTGCAAAGTCAAATTGGCAGGACCTTTTGATTCAACCACATGGGTCATTGGGTCATTGCTAATCAGGAATGCAAGGATTTATAAAGTTATGGAACTTTATGGCCTTTTTAATTTTGCTTGTCAGGCAGTCAACCAAGCCAGGACATTTTTAAGATCAATTTCAAATCTGTTGATGGGCAGCAAAGCCAAGCATCATTCAGTACAGGTTATGAGCAGAATCAAAGAGGGTTTATATTTATGGAAGGTTTTCTTGTCAACTTTCAATAGATTCTGTTTGCAGCAGACAAATTGGACAGCCTCTGATCCTCTCCAGTTACAGGCATTTTTTCAGGGTCACTGGTATTCTATGGCTTGGTCCTCTTCATGGCCAATGGACAGGAAGTGGGACATTGCTTTCTTTGAAATTTTCTCCATTTGTGTGGCCACTCAAGTATCTAAAGAACATTTGTGAAACAGTATGTGGAAAGAACATTTTAGGAACAGTAAGATTTATATATATATATATATATTTTGGATAACCAGGTGGTAGTTACTGTTTTGTTAAAAAGGTCTTCGTGTTCGATCTGGTACAGTGAACTTTGAAGCTTTTGGTACTTTGAGCTTTGACATTTTCAGCTAAACATATTCCAGGAAAAGACAATTCCACTGCTGATGGTCTGTCTATCCCATTCACAGATGTGTAGATTTTGAAAGCTAGCTCCTGATGCCCACCTGTATCCCACACTGATATCAGAGGAGTTTTGGTTAGTTTAACATGACTGCCTTTGAATTTACTAACTATTTCTTGGGCTCCAAGCACTAGGAAGTCTTACTCACCAGCACTTACTACCTTCAAGTAATTTTACCTCAGATTACCTTCGCTGAATAGACATTGGTCGGTTATTGTCAACATTTGTTACAGATCTATTGATGTTCATTGTAAGGAGCAGTAAGTACCAACAGGTACATTTATAAGATAATGCACAGTTAGCCAGACTAACTGGTCTCCATGATGGTTGGTCCACAGGGTTCTGAAATGGTAGGGGACTATTAAGGATTCTCTTTCTCTCAGACCCCAGAAGATGCATAAATATCTCATTACTAACCAGTATCAAACTAGCAGTTTCACAATTTTGTAGTTTGGGTAAAGCTTTTCATATGGTTATACACAAGTACTTTTAAAGTCAGAAAGTTACTGCAAGATTTATACTGGGAGGAAATAGGTTAATATTTTCATAGGTATTCACTAGGCTAATGACCACAAGGGCCTTTTTAAGCCTAGCCATGCATCCCAAATCTCTGACAAGTTCTTGTACACTTGATAAGTGTAAGCAGGGGCTTGGGAGATAAACCATTTATGTGCTGCCTGTGTCCATTAGAGACATAGGTGGCAAATCAAGGATGAACTTCCTATTCTCCATCCAATTTCCACTTTAATTGGGTTAGCTAGAAACTCTGCCTCACATGGATGGCGAGCCTTTTATAGAGAAGAGGTAGTCTCCGCAATACATACCTGCCCCTTCAGCAGGTCCTATTTATATCACAAGCAAGGTTTAAGTCTTTAAAATGGGTAATTCTAGTGCTGTTTGTCTTCATATGCAGGAGGCCCATCAAAGTGGGGTCTGACAATGCCTTGTATGCCAAGTATAGATCTTCTCTCAACAGCCTATAGGTGCAGAATGCAGGCGTAGGGCCTTGAGGTAGTCTGCATAGGATATGTTAATTATGCCCTGTATTCTTTTAGTGAGGAACCTATGTGGACATTCCATTTGTTGGATATGACTGGTTAGGTAAGTACCAAAGGGGTTATTGATGAATGCTGAATACAGTCGAACAATGACTTCCTTGGACCTAGATGCCATAATTTTATTTATAAGTTGCACAACAAAGAATGATTTCCTCACTACTATAGACACATGATGGTCAAAGTCTAGATTATTGTCTATGTGTGTCCCCAAGTCCCTGAATACTTGATCAACTCTTAGGGGTGTGTTGTCAATATGATAGGTACCAGTGGTGGATAACTTCCCAAAGGATACTATTATGAATTTTGTGGCATTTACTTTTAGTCCATGACCCTGACATGAGTTATTTATCTGTGTTAGCCCTTCCTGGAGAATATGAGTATGGGTGGGTGATTCAATGACAACTCCTAATTTGCAGTCATCTGCAAATTTAGTCAGACAGAGGCCACTGGCATTGGCCATGGCTTCAGAGAAGTAAATACCAAAAAGAAGCATCCCCAGAACTGATCCCTGAGGGATTCTGCTTGTGACTGGCCTCTTTGTAGAGATGTACTCCCCAGTTCTAACTTCCTGGATCCTGTCTGTGAGCCAGCTGGCTATCTACTGGGTAATATATGGGTTTATACCTAACATCTTGAGTTTGTCAACAATGTCTAGGTGGGGTATTCTGTGAAATGCCTTGGTCATGTCAAGGTAGGGAGTGTGAACCATTTTGCCCTCATCCATTACTTTGATGACCTTCTCAAAGAAATCCACCAGGTTGAGTAGGCATGACCTGCACTTGATGAAACCAAATTGGGGTTGGTCCAGTGTCTGAAGATTTCCTATGTCATTACTGATCATTTCTATGATAATTCTTTCCATGGGTTTTCCATATGACACAAGTGAGGCTTATGGGTCTGTAGTTTCCAGGGCCTGTAGATGGCCCACCTTTGTGCAGAGGGATGCCTGTTGCTGTTCTGCATTCATGAGGAAAGAAGCCTATTTGGAAGCTAGAGTTAAATAGCAATTCCAGAGGGTCTGATAGGTCATGTTTCATACTATTTAGAAGGCATCCTGGGATACTGTCTGGGCCCATTGATGCAGTGTTCTTGGCCTTAGAGAGAGAGCATTAACAACCCATTCCCTAGTGATAGCAGAGGGAGTTATATTTCATGGTATTTCCTGAGGGAAATTTGTGGAAGAAGGAGGGGTAAAGCTGGAGCTGAATTTGTTGGCCATCAAGTTTGCTATATCTTTTGGCTCAGTATAGGTGGCTCCTTTAAGAATGAGCTGTGTACACAACTGTGTATTGCCTTTGAGGTTGAGGATATAGCTAAAGAATGCCTTGTGGTTGTCCTTGGCCTGTGAGGCCAAATTTACCTCAAATTTTGCTTTGGTAAACTATTTGTCCTCTGAGTTGTTTGTTTAGTTTGATGAGAGTGCTTTTATCCTGCTGGGTGCTGCACCTTCTAATTTTTGCCATGATTTTCTTCCTTCTGTTAATACATCCTATTGATGTTGTAATTCTACCAGGGTGACTTGTTTTTTTTTGAGTTAGTTCTGTACTTCTTCCTGGTGGGTACAGCTGCCAAAAATGCAGCTATTAACATGCTTGTATGGGGTTTCTGTAAATAGTTCTTCATAGGCAGCAATGTTCTTGGGGTTTATGGGTGCTTGAAAATTTTCCAGGTTATTACTTTATAATAAGAAGTTAGCCTTAGAGTAGTTACTGGATATTCCAGGGTTAGCTACGGTTCCAAGTTTTATTTTTACTTCAAAGGAGACCATATTGTGATCTGACCTTACCAGAGAAGACATTATGTTAAGATATGTGCAGCACTCTGCCGTATTTGTGAGGACTAATTCCAGTATGGCTGCACCCCTGGTTAGTATGTTGACAATTTTGTCCAGGGAGTTTGTGTTTACAAAATCCAGGAATATCTGTACCTGTATGCTTGGTGACATATACAATTCCCAGTTAATAGTGGGGTAATTAAAGTCAGCCATGAATATGGCAATGGATTGAATGGTTCGTATTGTCAAGAAGTTTAAATACATGGTATGGGTTTCTTGGGTTATACAGGGGACCTATTGCTTGCAAGGAAGTGGTACTGGATTTTGCTATGGTGGCTTGAATGTGGAGAAGCTGAAGTGCATTGTCCCATTTGATCAGCCTTGACATATACTTATTTTTGGTGTAAATCGAGACACCGCTACCTTTAGTCCCTGTCTGTACAGTAGCTGGTCTAAATGTGTGGAAGGCATTGTAACCTTGCACTGTTGGTGTGCTCTCTATGGCTTTAAACCATGTCTCAGTGACTGCACAGATGTCAGCATTTTCTAGAGTGAAGAGAGGTTCTAGGGAGTGGAGATTTTTGTTTAGTCTCCTAGCACTGAGCAGTAATACCTTTAGATTTCCTTGGTTTTGATCAGCTATGGCACAAGTACTTTCACTTTGGCATTGCCTAAAAAGGCACTGTGGGGGAGGACAATATTTTAGCTAATATTCAAAAGGCTAGAGGGGTGAGGTGCAGATCATCCCTGGCAAATCAGCATGGTCTGTTGACCGTCTCCTTCTATGCTGACAAATACTGTACCCTGGTTAGGTCCAGGTCATTCTTTGGTTGAAGAAATCCAAAACAGACCAATCCAGTCAGTGTCAGCATGTATGTTTGGCAAGTTGGATGCATTTTCAATGTGTCCAGCACACTGAGTAAGGGCTTTATATCATATAACCATAGGTAATTCACTTTGGAAAGTTATTTTAAGCATCCTACATGCCAGCCAATTACAACAAGGGAAATAAATATCACACTCAGTAAGGCCTTATTGAATCAAAGAATTTCCCCTCAGGTTTTTCCTCTGGCAGAACATCAGATTTAACCAATCAGTGACATTTTATTTAGATTTCAAAAAAAAAAAAAAAAACAGGTAGGTGGGCTAAAATGACTTTTTTACCTGTGTTAGAAGATGATTTGATCTTTTATTTTTCAGACAGGAAGAAGTTAGTGATGATAGACCATTCTTACATTGCCAGGGCAACTCTAAGGGCAGCAGCATGTAAAAATAGTGTAAACCTTTACTTATTCCTTTGCTATGATCTGTAAGTTGGCAGTGCTTTCATGGCCTCTCTTGGTTTCCCTTTTGGGAAGTTTCTGGAAAGGTCCTTCATAGTATTGAGGCACAAGCAGCAATTATCCATTTAGGGGACAATGATTTAGTGCAAATACTGAAAAAGGTTTCATTAGCAAAAATTATTTCTAGTTTGGCCACCCTTAGGTTCAGGTATCCATGAATAAAAATACTTTGATCTGCCATTGTTCCAAGGATCCAGTGGGTTAATGCACCTAAAACCATCAAAAACTGAACAGTTCAGGAGACAAATTAATCATTGCATCACCAAACCAGCAGAATCTATAGGAGTCTCCATCAACAATCATCCCAACTTGGCAAAGCAGGACAAAAACTTTAATAACTTTGATGGGACTCATTTAAATACATTTTGGTTTTATTTATTCAAATTGCAGTTAGCCATTAACTTGCAAAATGCATTATGCTGTAGTGTTTAATAAAATTATGTACGTAAAATGTATTTATGGCTGAATTTTTTAAGTTAATTTGACAGTAGTTTTATTACGGTGTTCAGATTACATTAATAGTTAACAGTGTATTTGCAATAATATATGTAGTCTGCCAATGAAGGGGGAGCAGCAAGCTCTGCATAATTGTGGATGGTCATGATGCAGCCTCATCCCCACTCTGAGTCCCCCTTTGGTTTTCATCGGCTCCTGTACAGGGTTGGTGTGGTGGGTAATAAAGCCACCCTGCAATACAGCTACATGGCTTGAGGTCTGCTGATCTTACTGTCTTGTCCGTCATTTGTGGTGAGATCAGAAGATAGAGATCCCATATTGATTGTCACCATTAAGGACCCGAGGGAGCATGGTGCACATCACTCAGGTACAATATCAGGCCTGAATGGAGTAATGCTGACCAGCCACATGTAGAGGAATTTGGAGTTGGATAGATATGTTATGAAATGCATTGCTCATACCAGAAAATTTCAATGTTATATGTAGTTCTCACTGTGATCTAAAAAAATGGCCTTCATTGGCCCCTGTTCTGGGTCCACATGGCAGGTAATAACGCTAGTCTGCAAGACATATATGTGACTTGAGGTCTGCCAGTCTTACTGTCTCGTCAGGTATTTATAGTAGGTCAGGAGGACATAGATCCAATATTGGTTGTTGATATTTAAGACCGGAGGCGGCACAGTACATGCCATTTGGTTACAGTAACAGGGGAGAAAGGGCAGGGCAATGCTGACCAGTCACATGTAGAGAAATTTGGAGTTGGATAAATATGTTATGAAATATGTAGTTCATATGAAAAAGTTCAATGTTATATACTGTTCTCACTGTGATCTAACAAATGGTTTCACTGGCATTCAGTGGTATGATTATTGATTCACATGTGGTGTAAGTACAGTTTGCAAGCAAACTCTTTGTCACCACTGAGACAAAGGTGGTGTGGCAAAAGCAGGTATGTAAGCCCTCTACGTGCCTACAGTTGTCACTTCAGTGGTCCAGCTCAATTTTATACCTGTCCATCCTTTTCCAACTTTTCTCAGTAATGCTAGTGGTATCTCTTCAACCCCATTGAGTCTCACCTTGGCTTTCATTGACTCCTATTCTGGGTCAGTGTGCCAGGTAATAACACTAGCCTGTAGTTACATATACCTGACTTGAGGTCTAAGGTAATCTTACTGTCTTGTCAGCTATTGGTGGTGAGGTCAGTAGGACATAGATCCCATATATGTTGCCATTAAAACCCAAGTGGCACAGTGCATGCCATTCAGTTTCAGTGCCAGGCTTGAATGCTAGGATAATGCAGACCGGCCACATGTAGAGGAATTTGGAGTTGAATAAATATGTTATGAAATGTGCAGTTTATACAAAAAAAAATCCTATGTGTTATATGTTGTTCTCAATGAGATCTAATAAATGTTTGCACTGGCATTCAACGGTGTGAATATTGACTCAGGCAGGGACAAACAGTAGTGTTCCCTGAGTTTTCAGACAGTATTACTGCAGTTAGTAATTTAGCATTGTCTCCACTGCTTTTGTAAGAATGTATAGCCACATAAAATATATGGTATTTAAAATTACATTGTTCATTACAATATTTATACATGTTTTGATAAACCATTCATCTGAATCTATTTTTAATGAATAAAAAATGTTCGCAATTTCTAGAGTGTAATGTCTAGTTTTTTTTTTCCAGCTTGAAATACAACCCATTTTATTTATTTTGTAAAATATAACACATTAACGGAATTGCAATAAACATAATTGCTGAAGTGATACCTAGTAGTTTTTAACACTGTTTATAGAATACATACTTTGTGGTTCTACAATTACTGTTTTTGCTTCACTCAAGTACTAAATGTATTATTGTCATCTTAGTTAAATAATCTCTCTTTATATATACCAAAAAAAAATCTAAATTAAAGTTATTACTACACAGGCATACACATCTATCTCTTGTTTAGAGAATGGCAGGTCCTGTAAAACTACCCGCAGATCTAAAATTGGGAAACATGTTGCAAAAGGGCAAGATAAAACAAAAAAGTAAAATCATTGATGTTAACCAGAAGTGCTCTTCTCAGCACCCACAATGTGCCCAGGATTGACTCCTTCACAATTCACACAGAATTACATGTGTCAATGGCACGTCTAAGTACAACTGTAAATTCTTTTTTATGACACACATTGCTCCTGCTACTATTGGAACTACCTGGCTATCATTCTTCCACATCGCCCTCATTTCTTCCTGCAAATCCTGGTATTTCATGACTTTGTATCTCTTTGTCCGTCAGACACTGTAATCACTGGGTGTAGCAATTTCATGGATGAATGCTTTTTGTCTTCTTGTCATTGACAACGATATCTGGTTTTCTTGCATCTATTTTTTGAACTGTTTGTAATGGGTGATTCTATGTAATATAAACATTATTTTCTATAATACTTTGACGCTAATGCTTCCAGTGCTTCTCAGCTACTTCAGTATTGTAATGTTTGCATAATTCCCAATGCAACAATCTTGCCACATTATTATGCCTTTCAGTATACAGGCCCTCTGCCATTTGTGTATCACACCCTGCAACAAGATGTGCATCTGTTTCCAATTCTGTTTTACAAAACCTGCACTTGTCTGTTTCTCTGACATATTCAATGGACTTTGTAAACCGATGTGTACATAGTCCACTATATCGGGCTACCACCATTAAGCTTTCATCTTTAGATTTAAATTCACCTCTCCTTAACTATTCATGTGTCAAATCATGATTGACATGAAGTTGTTCCAGGAGTTTTCTGCAACAGACCCAGGGAATTACAGACTCATAAGCCTGACCAGTCTCATATGTAAGGCCATGGAACATATCATTAATGAGCTCATAAATAAAGACATAGGCGACTTCCAAACCCTGAATCCCACCCAGTTCGGCTTCATCAAGGGCAGATCCTGCCTGCTAAATCTGAGAGATTTTTTTGAAAATGTGACCAGGGCCATTGATGAGGGCAAATATGTGCACACAGCATACCTCAACTTGGCAAAGGCTTTCGACACAATCCCACACTAAGGCATTACTGACTGGACACACACTATCAAAGTGGGTGACTCCATATCAACCAGCAGACCTGTCACCAGTGGGGTGCCAGAGGGCCAGTGCTGGGCCCCCTACTGTTTCGTATATACTTCTCAGAAGTTCAGGTCAAAAGTATAGGGTTGTGGCTGACCAAGTTTGCAGATGACTGCAAATGGGTGAAATTATTGAATCCCCAAATTATGTCAATATACTCCAGGAGGGTCTTACACAGACCAATGACTGGTGCCTTAGTCATGGTCTCAAACTAAATGCAAAAAAATACACCAATATCATTCTCTTTGACACAAACAATGTCCATTCACACTATCAAATCAACAACAACACCCTTAGCACCCACAAACTGGTAAAGGACCTGGTTTCACAAGTTGACTGTGATCTTAACTTCAACCACTATTTGTCCACTGTAGTAAGGAAGGCTTTCCATGTAGCACACTTGATTAGTAAAGGCATCACCTCAAGAGCAAATGAGGTTATAATCCCTCTATATTCAGCACTAATAGGCTCATAGGTTTATAGGTATGTTCTAGGCTAATGGCTCTGGAGCCTTTACAAGCCTAGCCCATTGTACTCGATGATTGGCCTAATGGGGGAAGAGTAGAGGGAGACAATGACCTCTTTCTTCCTGGATGCAAAACCCTTAGTAATGAGGTGTGCCACATAGAAGGACTTTCTGACCACAGTAGCAATGTGGTGGTCAAAAGAGAGGTTGCTGTCAACCTGTGTTCCCAGATCTCTTATAACGCCTTCTGTGTTCAGTGGACTACCATCAATGTGGTAATTCATGGGAAGCAAGTTTTTCCCAAAGAGGGTGAGGGCACATTTTTTGGCATTGAGCTTAATGCCATGGTTCTGACACCAGTCGTTGGTCTCAGTGAGGCCTTTCTGCAGGATGTCAACACCACTTGGGAAGTTAATAATAGCTCCCAACTTGAAATCGTCTGTGAACTTTGTCAGCCAGAGTCCCTTTGTGATGGCCTGGACTTCAGAGAAGTAGATACCAAATAAGAGAGGACCCAGGACCGAACCCTGTGGAACTCCACTCGTGACTGGTTGGCAGTCTGACTTGGAGTCAGTTACTTTCACACTGTGGGCTCTACCTGTGAGCTAGTTTGCAACCCACCTAGTGATATAGGGGTTGATGCCTAGCCTAGTGAGTTTTTCTATGATTCCTGAATGGTATCAAAGGCCTTGGCCAGATCAAGGTAGGCTGTATGAACCACCTTGCCTTCATCCACAGCTCTGGTGACTGACTCAAAGAAGTCGACCATGTTGAACAAGCATGAACTACCCCTGACAAAACTAAACCCATAATTAAGTATAACATCCTGTTCTGCATGTATCATACAAAGCACCTGCAGCAATTGGAAAGACCTCAGAGGTTTCTAACTAAGATGCTCAAGGGACTCCAGAACATGCCATACACAGACCGACTAAAGTCCCAATCACTTTACTTTGTATTATATATACTTCTTAGGTGAGACTTATGCCTGGCTTACAGAGCAATCTCAGATCCAAACCAAATGAACTTGTTGCATACCTGTAAAAAACGGGACTATAGCCACCTGTCCAGGGACCTATATATGGCCTGCAACTTAAATAGGACATGCTGGGGGACAGATTTATCTCCCAGTGACTGCCAGGTCTTTGGAATAGGCTACTTATTCATGTGAAACAGAGCACCTTTATGACTCTTTTCAATAGGAACCTGGATAAGTGGATGGGGTACCACTGGGATGAAATGGCTAGGTTTGAAATTACCTCTGGGTCGATAGTCGAATAATGTCCTATGATCCCATGATCCTATAAAACTTGCAACTATATTTATGCCTTTTCCACATTTTTTGCCTTCTCATCTGATCCTTCACCTTATATTATTTCTTATTTTTGTTTACTTCTGGTTTGATTTTCATTCTCTCTTGGCACCAATATGCTTCTGTTAAACTAAGCAGGGAAGTCATCTTAGACTTGTTCTCCTCATGTTTTAAAACTTTCACTATGTTTAGATCTTGTGAAGTCAGCAGATATGTATGCAGTCCTACGACTGCAGATTTATACATGTAATCAGTTTTGAGGAGGAGTGCCATACCTCCTTTAGAACGGTAAATATATAGTCTTGGTATACACTAATTTTTAAAAATCATTTGAGAAGCATGAAGCATTTTTCTTGTTTTCCTGTCCAACATATCTAATAACTTTTGGGGCCAGTCAATCACATCAAAACTGCAAGCTTGGACAGGAAGAGCAAATTGGTTTATAGCTTGGATTTTGTTCCTAGATGCTGTTTCAGTATTAGCTTTAGTCTTCTAAAACATTCCTAAGTTTTGTTTGCATTTGTTCATGTTTTAATGTTGACCCTTCATCATTTCCCAAATATTTATACACTGAAGAAGACCTCTAGTATTCCACCACAGCAAAAATCCACCATGATAGAATCCTGTGTCAAACAGCAAACAAATTTATTGGAAGAAGTAAAAACAGCATTAAAATTCCATAGTGATAAAACGATAAGCACTTTTGGCTATTTAGCCTTCTTCAGATCGTTATCTTTTGGTAGCATTGCTTAATATTTATACTAAAAACTAACCAATAATGTTTAAAATCAATTGACTTCTTAACCAATCATGTCAATTCATTCTCATTCTTTATTAGAATATCCAATCATCTTTCTTTGCACTACTAAGTAGCCAATAGCTATGATTTAAAATTGGCGCCAAAAATATGCTAATATACTATCTTTTTTATCTGTCTTCATTGGTTATAAATCTCATAGCACCAACCATTGGCGCTTTTTCTTCTGGTGATTATGTTGGCCCATCCTACTTCAGCTATATGCTAATATGCAGTTCTCTGCCTGATTTTTTACTGGCTATAAGTGCCGAATGTATCATTCCACTAGATTTAGTTTTACCTGGCTTCCCTGTTTCCACTTTGCTGCCATCCAGTGGCCAAAGTGTAAAACTAGCTTTTCAAAGATTTTTCAAAAGCATTTGTTTCCATTATTTTTATTATTTTTATTTTTCTTTGTTTGTCAAATATAAACTTACTATAAATAACTTTAATTAGCAGGTCGCCTTTCTGGAATTTTTATATATAAACTTCTTTTGTAGTTATCTACTTCATCAGATATACGAAACAATTCTTATCAATAACTACCAAACTATTGAAATATAACTGATGCGACCAAAAGCATGGTCACTATGTCAACTCTGCTTCTGTCAGCACAAAAATGCATAACTGCACACTACAATTTTATATCCTTCTACTACATATTAAATAGAGAGTCCATTATTCACTAAACAATCTCTAAATATATGGAATAACGTCCCTATTCACTTCGTTGATAGAGAACAATGTATAAATATACCTGTTGTAAAACTATTATGAAACGAAAACATGCGCACATCCTTTGTGAAAAGCAATATTCAGATCTAAAATACTTTTCATATCAAAATGATTAAATATATATTTAATAGCTGATTATTATTATACTTATTAAACTTATTAATATACTTATTATTTTGTGCTTATTAAACCCAACAAAACTAAAAAACGTAATATATCCATTGTTATTATGTCAGCTTAAAAAAGAAATAAAAAAATGTTGGTTTGATCTAAATAAAAACATGAATAAATTATCTATAAATAGTAAGTCTAGTGATTCTGGGTTGTAATAGTATTTCTTCTAGCTTTTAATATAGGTTTCAATGGAACTATAGTGTTTAGTCCAGGTGAACGATTTGCTCTCATATTAATTATCCAAGATATTTCACGTAGTTCAGTTCGATTATGGACATCTCCTCCTCTATTAGTCTGGATAACAGTTTCAATTGCTTTCAAAAGGAAGGAATGAGTCGGATGTTGTGTTATATGCACTGCTAGTACATTGTTTGGTTCCTTTTGTCGTATATCTCTTAGGTGTTGTAGTATACAATCTTTAAACTTCTGATCTGTCTTGCCTATGTAAAAGGCATTACATTGATGGCAAGTGCCAAATACACTAGATGTGCTGTAGTGCAATCAGCATATGCATTGAAGTGATACTGTTTATTTCCATAAGTGGAGACAAAGACGTTTGAACTGTCAATGTAATGGCAGGCTTTGCATCTACTGCATTTAAAAGTACCCCTTATATCTGAATGTATATTTTGTGTGGTGGTACCATTTCTGTTGCATAGGAGTCTTTTCAAAATTTTCTTGTTTTTATATGGAAATCTCGGTTGCTCTCCTACTATATGTTTAATTTTCTCATCCATTGTTAATATTGACCAATGTTTTCTTATTATATCACATAGCTGTTTATTGTCTGAACTATAAGTTAACAGACAATTTAACTGTGGAATATGGTTATCAGAAACAATGGCTTGCTGTGAAGAAGTGTTCTTCTTGGAGAAATAAGGTTGGCCTCTGCCTTTCCTTATTTCCTGAAAATTTTGTTTGAGTCTTAAATTTTTATCTGAATAGGACCTTTCCTTAAGGTATCTCCATACTTTGCATTGTTCTTGAATGAATTCCTCATCTTTAGTACATAGTCTAGATGCCCGTAGGACTTGATTTTCATAGATGTTTTTAAAAATATGTCCAGGGTGCATACTTTGTTTGTGTAAATAATGATTTCTCCAGGTATCTTTCCTATGGATGCTTGTATTTATACCTTCCTTAGGATCTAGGTGAACTTTTACATCCAAAAAATCTATTTCTTGATTTGATGAACTTGCTTTGAATATAAGAAAATTGGTACTTCCATTGATATACTCGACATAGCTATTCAGGTCTTCCATCTTTCCTTGCCATAGAATAAAGACGTCATCAACAAAACAACCATAGTATAGTTGATGTGGGAGCCATATGTTATTTTCTGAGAAGATGGTTTCTTGCTCCCATTCTGCTAATACCAAGTTTGAGTAACTATTAGCACATAGCATACCCATGGCTACTCTCCATGTTTGTAAAGAGATATCTTCTCCATAGATAAAGATGTTATTTTCTAAAACAAGTTCTAGCAGAGCACATATTGGATCTGCTGCTATATTGTGTCTTCGTAGGAAAGTATTAATAGCATGCAAACCATAGTCATTAGGAATAACTGTGAACAAGCTGGTAATGTCCATGGTTACCAATATAATATTTTCAAACACTGTCAAGTGGTTAGTTTGAAGAAATCACTCAAAAATTTGCCTGTATCTTTCAGAACTGTCTTTGCAAATGGAAATGCCTTTTTCAACTCATTTTCTATAAACATAGATAGCGGTTCAGTTATCCATCCTCTCCCAGAGACAATGGGTCGTAAGGGAGGATCATGTAAGTCTTAATGAATTTTGGGTATTCCACTTATACTAGGGTATAAAGGATAAGGTGTATCAAAAAAATCATATTGTTCTTGAGTAATATGTCTTTCCATTAAAAGTTCATATAAGATGCTACTAAAGAATGTAATTCTTGTAGTAACATTCTTCTTATTCAATTTTTTATATGTGTGTTGGTCTTCCAACATTGTTGTCATTTTATTCTTGTACCACTCAGCTTCCATTATGACTATGCATCCTCCTTTATCTGCTGGTTTTATAACTAAATTATCTGAATGTCTAAGTTGTTTTAAAGCTTTGTTTTCTTTGGCTGTCATGTTGTAGAATGTACATTTCTTTTTGTTAGCAAAGTTCCTAGTTTCAAAGATCTCTTCTTCACATAATCTTAAAAAGAGCTCAACTAATGGAGGATTTACTGGAGTAAAAGTACATCGCTTTCTAAGAGAGGGTTCATAGATGTTGTTTTGACTAAAAAAGCATTTTAATGAGATTTTTCTACAAAAAAGTCTAATGTCTGTTATAAATTCATTCAAATCAGATGTCAATGATGGTATAAAGGTCAGACCCTTGTTTAGTAAAGTCATGGCTTCATGGCTTAGTTCTGTCTGTGAAATATTTACTACTAAATTAGATGGATTCTCATTCATTTCAGAAATTTCTTGCGCTTCCGCTCTTGACTCTGAGTTCTCTGAGTTTTGTAATTGTTCTGTTTCATAAAAAACGGTAATGGCCAATTTATTGGTGTATGTATTACTCCATCCCTGGGCCTAGTTGTTAGTGTAGGGTCATTATGACCTGTCAATAATGTATTCTCAGATGATGTTTCATGAGATGTTGAAATATTAGCATTGACTTCCAATATTTTATTTAGATCAAACCAACGTTTTTTATTTCTTTTTTAAGCTGACATTATGACATAATAACAATAGATATATTAAGTTTCTAACTTTTGTTAGGTTTAGTAAGCACAAAATAATAAGTATATTAATAAGTTTAATAAGTATAATAATAATCAACTATTAAATATATATTTATTTATTTTGATATGAAAAGTACTTTAGATCTGAATATTGCTTTTCAGAAAGGATGTGCGCATGTTTTCGTTTCATAATAGTTTTACAACAGGTATATTTGGACATTGTTCTCTATCAACGAAGTGAATAGGGATGTTATTCCATATATTTAGAGATTGTTTAGTGAATAATGGGCTCTCTATTTAATATGTAGTACAAGAATATAAAATTGTAGTACAAGAATATAAAATTTTTGTGCTGACGGAAGCAGGGTTGACATAGTGACCATGCTTTTGGTCACGTCAGTTATATTTCAATAGTTTGGTGGTTATAGATAAGAATTGTTGCGTATATCTGATGAAGTAGATAACTACAAAAGAAGTTTATATATAAAAATTCCAGAAAGGCGACCTGCTAATTAAAGTTATTTATAGTAAGTTTATATTTGACAAACAAAGAAAAATAAAAATAATAAAAGTAATGGAAACAAATGCTTTTGAAAAATCTTTAAAAAGCTAGTATTACACTCTAAATCTATTGGAATGATAAGAACTGCATATTAGTATATAGCTGAAGTAGGATGGGCCAACATAATCACCAGAAGAAAAAGCGTCAATGGTTGGCGCTATGAGATTTATAACCAATGAAGACAGATAAAAAAGATAGTATATTAGCATATTTTGGTGCCAATTTTAAATCATAGCTATTGGCTACTTAGTAGTGCAAAGAAAGATTATTGGATATTCTAATAAAGAATGAGAATGAATTGACATGATTGGTTAAGAAGTCAATTGATTTTAAACCTTATTGGTTAGTTTTTACTATAAATATTAAGCATTGTTACCAAAAGATAACGATCTGAAGAAGGCTAAATAGCCAAAAGCACTTATCGTTTTATCACTATAGAATTTTAATGCTGTTTTTACTTCTTCCAATAAATTTGTTTGCTGTTTGACACAGGACTCTATCGTGGTGGATTTTTGCTGTGGTGGAATACCAGAGGTCTTCTTCTTTTTTGCTTCATTTTTTCCACTGGTAAACCTTCAACAAGTGTAAGATAGTTTTTTCCTTGAAATATTTATACACTCCCTCCTTGTCAGATTCCATTATATCACATTCCTAATATTATGATTTTTTTAACATTTGCATTTAATAAAAACTTGGATTTGTGACAAGCTGCTGCCGTGGAGCTGCTTCACCTTGCTTTAGGATGGGTTGGTTTGTTCCAGAATTACTTAGTTTGCAGTGTGATAGGCTTAATGGAAATGACATCATTAATGCCTGGTGGATTACAGGCATTAAGTAACAGTTGCCAGAACATGTCTCTTTGTTCAAGAATTCCTTCCCAGGTACCCCCTCTAATACTAGGTGCAACGTTTTCAAGAATACTAAATGCAAACTTTTTAAAATCACAACATATAACTGTTTATATAAGGCATTAGATTCAAGCCCTTTACTGATTGCATAGTTGTGTTGGTAAATTTTGTTTTGCAAAAATCCTACTGTCTTGCTCTCATAAAATGTCAGGCAAGAGGAACCAAAAGCAATGTATACTACCCCTTAGTAGTACAATTATAGTGTCCATTCACCAAAAGCGATCTGGGTTAGCCAGTCACTGAGAAATATGTCCTCTGCACTGCATATTTTTGACATATTTTTGAAACGCAGCAAAAACTCATGCAGATACAGGCAGGATATGCAGACTCCGCATATAAGGCACCCCAGGTGAGAACTGAACTGGGTTACAAAATGCAATTTATATATGCCACCTGACACTAGACCTCAGATAAAAGTGTTACAAAACATATATTAGTATACTAGGCAGATGTTATTTTGTTTATCTACATTCCTGGCTTATTATTAGACAAACTCTTGGCATATCATCATACTTATTTACACCACTGAGACATCATCCCATGAAATAACCTTATTCAGTAAAAACAAAAGTAAAAATGTATTCATTGTATACAGAAAGCATTAATGCTGATACCTCCAAGTCACACCAGTTCTCTAAAAATAACCCATTTGAAACCCAAATCTATAAATAGTTTACATTAAAGAGGTAAAATAATAAAAAAAGAAAGAAAGATGGATTGCATTTCCCTTTCACTAAGATATATATATTTATATATATATATATATATATATATATATATATATATATATATATATACATATAGATATAGATATATATAGTATTAGCACTCTGGACTCTAAAGCCAGCGATCAGAGTTTATATCTCAGTAGAACCTGTTGTGTCTTTATTTGGGGTGGGAGGTTGACATAAGGGTTAAACTGTTTACATTACAGACACAAGGTGCAGGGTTTGATTCTCACATGGGGTAATTGGCTAGGCTTAAAAGGGCACACAATGGCAGTTAGCCTAATACTACCATATGACTCTATATATGTATATATATCAAAAAATCCAATATCAATGTGCATAATTCATATTTTATTGAAAATAGAAAAAGTTTCACGGAAAATGCAGACCAATATGTGGCCTCGTCAGTGCACACAATATATATATATATATATATATATATATATATATATATATATATATATATATATATATACACACACACACACACACACACACACACACACACACACACACACACACACACACACACACACACACACACACACACACACACACACACACACACACACACACACACACACACACACACACACACACACACACACATGGATATGTATATGTATAAATCTTTATACACTGCACACACTAAATCCACACCTCAAAACCAAAATTGTCCACCAAAATCAGACCCTAAAAAATGGAGTTCATTCTTCCTACAATTAAAAAAAATTGAAATAAAAGATTAAGGACCTGCATAGGAGAGGACCTTTCACAGATCTGGGCAATTACTCATCATTACGTCTGACCAGCTATATGCAAAGCTATGGAAAGACTTACCATAGAACTAATCAATAATGACATAAGAAGCCTCCAAACAATGAATTGGTCTCTTTTTGGCTTACTCAACCTGGTGGACTTTTTTCAAAAGGTCACCAGACCAATGGATGAAAATAAAATGGTACACACCGCATACATCAACCTGGCCAAAGCTTTTGACACAATCCTTCATTTATGCATAGTAGAAAAGCTCAATAAATTGGCAGTAATCCCTTGCATCACCTGCTGGATTCCCAACTGGGTCACAGATAGGATGCAGGACATAAACATAGGGGATGCTATATCCATAAAGAGACTAGTCACCAGTGGAGTCTCCCAGGGTTTAGAGCTGGAACCTCTCCTCTTTTGCATCTACTTCTCTGAAGTAAAAGCCAATACCAAAAGGCTATGGCTGACAAAGTTTGCAGTCGACTGCAAGGCAGGAGCAGTCAATAAATTCCCAAATGACTTAGCCGTTGTGTAGAAATATTTGCCCCCAAATAAATAACTAATGTCAAAATTATGGACTGAAACTGAATGCCAAAAAATGCGTTAATGTATCCTTTGGGAAGTGATGTACCCCAAAGAACTACGACATTGACAATTTACACCTAAGACTTGACCCAGTTGCTCAGGATTTTGGAACTTATGTGGACATTGACCTAACTTTCTACCAACGTGTTTGTTGTCATAAGAAGGTCTTTCTATATTGAGCAGCTTATAAAGAAAGGGATTGTGTTTAGAGCTAGGGATGTCCTTATCCCCTTTTACTCAACCCTCATTAAGCTAACCATTGAATATAACATCACCTTTAACATGTATCTATCTAGACACATGCAATAACTGGTATGCCCACAGAGATACCTTACTAAAAGGATATAAGGCCTAAACAATATTTCCTAAATGGATCAACTCAAAGACCTGTCACTGTACTTAGTATGCTGCAGACTACTAAGCAGTGACCTCTGTCTGGCACAAAAGGAATACTCCAATCCTATATTGATGGACCTACTGCACATCAGCATGTCAAATAACATCAGAGATTCTCAATTTAGGGATGTAAACCTCTTCTGCAATAGAATGGTTTGGAAGGAGAGGTATATCTCATAGAAGATATATCTGCTCTGTCACAGGCTCTCCATCCACATAAAACAAAGCTCATCCCAGTCCATATTCAAGTGCAGCTTGGATGTATGGATGCCTGAGAGAAAATTTATACCAGGGCTGCCCCCTGTACATCTAATAGACAGAGGCAGCTCCTAAATGCTTTATTCCATGCATGGGTCCCCTCAAATTGAATATGGTATGATCCCAGTTAGTTTCACAAGGGGTAATGGGGTCTATATTGTAAGTTCGAAGTTTGAAAACTTCAAATCTGATATGATTGAGATCATATGAGAGAAGTTTTCAAATATTGAATGTTTCAACGGAGATCACCGTAGGGAATATTTCCCTTCACTTCAATGTAGTGCGATCTCGGATTTGGTATATTTAAGTAAAGGGGGGGCAGGGGGGCTTGCCCCCCTGCATAGAGCATTCAGGTAGGTTTTTTTATTTTTAGTTTGTTTATGTTTTATGTTTGATGTTTGAAAACTTCACTCATGTGGAGTCGATTATATGAGATTCGAAGTTTTCAGATTTCGAACATATAATATAGACCCGGGTAATGTATAATTATCTACCATGCGAAGGATAAGACCATTCTAAAACCAAATGGGATAGGTTAATTCATGCTCCAAAAAGGAAATTAGCTAGGCTTAAAATGATCCTTAAGGCAGCTGGTCGAGTACTTGCCTATGAACCTATAATAAAAATAAAGTAAAATGTTAACCAAAATAAACAGAAAAAAATGACAGTAAAAAATGCCCAATTCTATCCAAATTATTTGAAACTATACTTACTTAAAAACATAACTAAACAATAAAGCTAAAAAAAATCCTAACTTAGTCCTCAAACTGTTAAACTGCTTTAAAAATGTACAGACACCTCAAAATATAGTTAAAATGACATAAAAACTAGAATATAAACTCATCACTGCACTGGTAGACAGGCACCGACTCAGCCAGCAAAAATTCACACAGCTGGTAAACCCTAGTGATCATTACCATAAAGGACCATGCAGGCTGAAACAGCTCCTAACTAAATAAGTTACCACATACAAAAAAAAAATCAAACAAGCATTTGTGCAGCAGACAATGCCCTCCACCCCCTACTACATAGTTTTAGATATATAGATGATGTATACTTATTTGAGATTACCCGTGGTGGTGGTGCTACGGTAGCATTGTCGTCTCACAGTAAGATGCTGTCCGGTTCGATTCTCAGCTAGAGCGTCTTCTGCGTGGAGACATGCGTGAATGGGTGTACCTTCGTTGAAGGTTGTGCATCAGGGCTGGTAACTCAGCACATAAAAATCAACTACCAATCATTAGCGAACTGGAGTTCTGCTGTGGCGACCCCTAACCGGGAAAAGCCGAAAGACTCAACAACAACATATATTTATTTGAGATTGCAATATAATATCAAGTGGTTCCTCTCCTTTGTCCTTGTGCAATTTGTACAGTGCATGTTTTAGAAAAGCACCATGGCAAAGAATTGTTGAGTTATCAGGACTTATGATTACATGAAGTACTTGACATACTGTGCATTCATTTACCGGGACCCATTCCATGGGGATTCACTGAATGGAGCAACAGTGAAGAGTTCTTTTCCACAAGGGACAACTCCGTTCATGAAAACCATTGCAAAGTACTTAAAGCACTAGTCAGTGTAAAGGGAGGCAATTAATGTAGCATACTGAAGTCAGTAGGAAACATTGCTATCACAAAGAATAATAAATAAATACATGGATATTTGTTTTTACGATACATGAGCTATCTTGTACTATAGGTTTTGGAAACTCTGCTCATGACTCATGACTTTTCTACCCATAATAAAACTCGTGCCATACCCTTGCAGTACAAGAAATTTCATACTTTTTTTTAATTTAATCATTTGTTAACTGGGTAAGTGAATGGTCATAATGAACCCTTTTCAGCCACGTCCCAGTCCACAAGGATGGGGAAAATGGAGTATATATGGACAGCTTAGATAAGCTAGTTAATCTACATATTTTGGGGTTGGAAGGAAACTGGAATACCAGAAAAAACCCACTCAGACATGGAGCAACATGCAAACTCCTCAAAGACAGTGACCAGATGTAAGGAATGAACCTCAGACCCTCAAGCTGTGAAGCAGAGAACTTAACAATTGAGGAAACATGTACACTATCACACACTTAACTGCACATACTCATATACATTACACATCTCTATAGTTAGAATGTACTCCATGTTCAGATATTAATTTTAAAGTTGTATGTGTAACTTCTGTATAGTCTGTACATTTGGGAAGAAACTAACCCTTCATCGGCATTGAGACTATAATATACCGCTCAACCTCTTAGCCCAAGAAATCGGGACAAAGTCTAACATAATGGGGCACAAAGGCCCAAAATAGAGACAGATTATAAATATTGCTCTAAGAAAGTTGGTAGAATAGCAGGGTATGTATTACAATGTATTTTTAAAGGATATAAAGTTTGAAACTCAAATGTGTGACATTATTTACTAATTTTCTTCCTCAGATCATCTCAGTGATTTGTCAGGAACGGACCGAAATTTTGAGGCAAAAATTTGGACATTCTGCGAAAATCTGGACATTTGAAAGAGATGGACTATAATATTTTTACCCATCACAGAAACTGGTTGGATATGTCTTATTCTATATGCTTATGTTTCCAGTAATTCAAAAGCTGGCATTTTTCTCAGCTAAATTTCCCATTCATTTTGAATGCAGACAACATACTTGTTATACTTATGTAAGAAATTTCACTGGCCACTGCATTGTATGGTTATGTTTTTGGTTATTGTTATTTTTTGTAATGAAATGTAACCTTTGGAAATTTGCATCCTACAATTTATTTATATATGTGTGTTTTTTTTTTGTTTGCTGGCTAGGAGATCCAGAATGACAAAATGCATTAGAGGACTGGTGAGAAAAACTCCGGACATAAAGTATTTAGTAACCACAAGTCCAGAATTCCAGAATATTAACATAAGTCCCTCAAAGTTAGAAATGAGTCTGTACATAAGCATATACATGAAGTACTGTGACAGTGAAGAAGAAAGAAACATGTCAGCAATAATAAACCAAAAATGAAGGTACATACAATGTTATGCTATCTGATCCAAGCAGAATTAAGAACACTCCTTTAGTATGTATGTTGCTACACTACCCACAATGTAATTGTCAATGACTTTGATAGATACAATGAACTGCATAGATTTTAGCAATTAACATGGTGTTCATCTTGATAAATGTAACCAATTATACAAAGCATGCATAGTAAGAGTACAGTTAGCATTTCAGAATGTGTATTAAGAGTGGCAGATGGCAGTTAAAATACAGTGCTCTGTTTGCTATGGGAAAGCTGAGGTGACAAGGCAAAATCAGGAAGAACCTTGGATCGAATAATGATATATTCAGCAGAAATTATGGAAAGACTAGACCGAAGAAGGAGATGAGTAGGAGTAAAACTGGTAAAGGACATACCTCTCAACCTGGAAACATCAAAAATCTGGACAAAGGCCCATGAAAAATAGGTACAAATCTGTACGATGATTAGCATATCATTTGCATACATAATTATGTAACCCCACCCCTTCCAATGGGATTGTGGGATACCAAGTTTCAAACACAAACTGAACAGACAACCAAAATATGGCCCCAGAGTCCCCCTGAAGTCATTCCAGTGTCCCATTACTTGGCTATTTCACCCCATTTACCATAAACACTAATGTGCATACTGCTTTACTTCTACAGTGATTATGTGGATTTCATTTACAGACTTAGCATTAAACCTTCTCTGCCTTGGAAACTCACATTCAATATGTACAAAAGGCAAGAAGAACTGACATTGGAATGGCTGCAGGGGGACTCTGGAGTCTGGAGCCATATTTTGGTTATCTGTTCTTCAGTTTGCCTGCCATGCACTTTCCAAAGACATGTCTATGCAAACATAAGTATCAGTATTGAGTTTGGGTCACTTTGCTAATGAATGCTGAAACCTAACTACTGCAACTGAAACCTTCCAAGACTAAGCATGTAATAAATACATGAAGCCTGATGCACTTAGAGTAGACATGTATATACTTCAAGCAACTATATGCAAAATAGTAGTATGTATACGCTGTAAACAACTAACTTAGTTTCAGCTAGGTTTCTCTGTCAGGGCAGCAAAAGTGACAAAATAAAATGGCTTAACATTTCAGAAAAAAAATGCACCTTACAACTAGTCATGCTGGTGAAATATAAACTCAGAAGTACTCCTATTAGTTGCTGGAAAAGGAGTAAAAAAAAACAAATAGCTCAATCTGCAGTTATTAAGGCTGAATGCAATTAAAAAGTCTCCTAAGTCAGCTACACACACCGATGAAGCTGAATGCAATTAAAAAGCCTCCTAAGTCAGCTACAGACACCCCGATGAAGCTGAATTAAATTAAAAAGCCTCCTAAGTCAGCTACACACACCCCGATGAAGCTGAATTTAATTAAAAAGCCTCCTAAGTCAGCTACACACACCCCGATGAAGCTGCTTAATACACCGGAGTGGAGTTGCTGCCAATAACGGACCACTCTGCTTAAATAATGAAAAACGAACCACACTCTGCTTAGAATGTAATAATCTGCTTAATAATCTGCTTAAATAAACAAACTATGCTGTTTAAATAGAATCATACACACCTATGAAGCTGCTTAATACACTGGAGTGGAGCTGCTGCCAATAACGGACCATTCTGCTTAAAATAACGAAACCACATTCTGCTTAAACAGAATAATCTGATTAAATAACAAGCCACTCTGCTTAAAATAGAATAATGAACATACACTGAGCTGCTGCCAATAAGGAATAACGAACATACACCGAGCTGCTGACAATAAGGAGAGGACCACTTTGCTTAAAACAGAATACTCTGCTGCCAATTATCTCCTTAAATAACGAACTACTCTGACCGAGGTGCTAAAAATAAAATAATGAACATACACCGAGCTGCTACCAATAAAGAACCATGTACGCTACACACACACCCTGACTGTGAATGTGCACATATGAACAGCTTGCATATGTGAACAGCTACAACTTCACTTGCATACTTAATTTCATGCCAGTTTAAACACAGATTAGACTGCTATGTTTTGCATATATACCTCTTAACTTCTCAGTAGAAGAAATCTTTCCTTACTTGTAGTTCCCGAGAGAGCTGCCATTCCGCTTGTAATCCTCTGCTATACGGTCGTTCATTTCTGCTCGCAACTGAAACTGCTGCCATTCCTTACTTGTAGTCCCCGAGAGCTGCCACTGCCATTCTGCTGTGCTTTGGCCATTTATTTCTGGTCATATTAATACAAAACGGCCGTTCGTTTCCGCTTGCTGCCCAAATTGAAACTGCTGCCATTCCCGCTCGCAGCATTTGCAGCCGGCCCGAAAATGATGACGTGAGCTCATTGAGCTCAATTCCGACTGGCTGGTAGCGCTGGTGGAGCTGACGTCATCACGCACGTGATGACATCAGCTCCGACAGCACGAATTTGAAAAAATAAAGCAAAAAATCGGAAATGAAGGGGTGCCACTCGGGAATCGTGGCACCCCTTCATTTGGACCCCAAAACTCGGTAAAAAACGAATAATTCGGTATGGTTGGGAGGTATGGTAAAGGATATGGTAGAAAAGTGTGTGTGTGTGGGGGGGGTAGGAAGAATATGGCAGAAAAGTGGGGGGGCTGGCAGAATAGGACTTGAAAAAGCTGATTATGGCAAGGAGTATCTGTGGTGATAGTAAGGGAATGAAGTTAGTGATAACAGAAGATAGCATGTGTGGTGAGAGTAAGGAGGCAAAGTTAGTGATAAGAGAAGGTAGCATGTGTGGTGAGAGTAAGGAGGCAAAGTTAGTGATAACAGAAGGTAGCATGTGTGGTGAGAGTAAGGAGGCAAAGTTAGTGATAACAGAAGGTAGCATGTGTGGTGAGAGTAAGGAGGCAAAGTTAGTGATAACAGAAGGTAGCATGTGTGGTGAGAGTAAGGAGGCAAAGTTAGTGATAACAGAAGGTAGCATGTGTGGTGAGAGTAAGGAGGCAAAGTTAGTGATAACAGAAGGTAGCATGTGTGGTGAGAGTAAGGAGGCAAAGTTAGTGATAACAGAAGGTAGCATGTGTGGTGAGAGTAAGGAGGCAAAGTTAGTGATAACAGAAGGTAGCATGTGTGGTGAGAGTAAGGAGGCAAAGTTAGTGATAACAGAAGGTAGCATGTGTGGTGAGAGTAAGGAGGCAAAGTTAGTGATAACAGAAGGTAGCATGTGTGGTGAGAGTAAGGAGGCAAAGTTAGTGATAACAGAAGGTAGCATGTGTGGTGAGAGTAAGGAGGCAAAGTTAGTGATAACAGAAGGTAGCATGTGTGGTGAGAGTAAGGAGGCAAAGTTAGTGATAACAGAAGGTAGCATGTGTGGTGAGAGTAAGGAGGCAAAGTTAGTGATAACAGAAGGTAGCATGTGTGGTGAGAGTAAGGAGGCAAAGTTAGTGATAACAGAAGATAGCATGTGTGGTGAGAGTAAGGAGGCAAAGTTAGTGATAACAGAAGGTAGCATGTGTGGTGAGAGTAAGGAGGCAAAGTTAGTGATAACAGAAGGTAGCATGTGTGGTGAGAGTAAGGAGGCAAAGTTAGTGATAACAGAAGGTAGCATGTGTGGTGAGAGTAAGGAGGCAAAGTTAGTGATAACAGAAGGTAGCAAAGGGTATTGAGGAATATGATGTGAAAGAGATAAAGGGATGTGAGAAGGGAACAAAGTAGCAGGAGAGTTAAATTGGAAGTAAACATTTTAGGTTGGTAAAACCAGAGGAAAGCTTCTGGCTATTATTCTGTTTTTTGTAAGGCTATAGTTATAAGACTACTTACTGGTCATAAGTGAGACCTGTTGGCCAGGTTGAACTATTTTTGATAAGTTTCCATCTGTTCAGGGAGGATATTTGTCAGTCTTTTGCTATATACTTACTAGAGTTTGCATTTACTTGCCTCTTGGGATATAGATCAGATCAGTATGTTTGATAATGCTGAGTAGTAATTCAAGTGTAAGAGCTCTGCTCCACTGTTAATTGGTTAGCTTAAGGTACAATATAATTACAGACAAAAAGCTTTCTTAAGCTTCACAGTGAAGTGAGAGGGGCTTTATACTGGCAGTATACTAGTCCAACTGCACAGTAGCTCATGTTCCTGTGTGGCCGCTGAAAAAGGAATAGCTAGTACATGAGAAGCATATACAAAGTTGAGTAGCAAATATGTGGAATGCAGATATTCAAATGTAGTCGAACCTAAAGGCCTTGATCGTTTAAGGATTGCTAAGCCTCAAAGTATAATTATGCACTTTTGCAAACAACATATTTTCTGGGAAATGCAAAATGATAGTTTTGGAGTTTTGCCAGGATACTAAGAAAATTTCCCTGCATTTGTTTCTATTAAGTATAAGGGATCTTATACATCTGGCTTAGTTGCCACCCATTCCGTCAAATAGGACCCCAGTTTAATTAGATGCAAGGCAGCACCCGAGAATTGCAGCTGTCTCCCAGTGCAGTACTGGCCTATGAATCCAGACACATTGTGCAGGAACAGAACCCACAGCCTTCTGCTCTTTGGGCATCAAAGATGAGTATACTGCAAGTTTTGTAACTTCAGTGGGTGACATAGTTTTCAGTTTTTTTACCTCCAGAATTAAGAACAATGTAAGAATTAGGGGAAAAGGGCCTTAAATTAAGGTCGCATTTAAGTACTAGCACTAACTAAGAAAGTTGATAGAAAAATACAAAGTGAATTAACCACTATTATTAATTATTATTATTATTATTATTATTAATTATTATTATTAATTATGAACTAGCCTGTAACAATAATGATTATCAATATTTACTGACTAACCCACCACCTTCAGTCAAAAAATGTATGTTTCCGAACAGCATGCATTTTACTTTTAGAATTTTTTGACACAGACCCAACTTATACTTCGGAACATATCCTATGAAATTATTCTCTTTTTGTTTTATTTCATATCTGAATTTTTAAAAGCTATTGGAAAAGAATCAGTTGCATATAACAATGGATTTCCAACAATTCAGAAAATTACTACATGACCAATTATATAAAAATGAACAATTTGATCTAAGCATTATTATAGCCATTTATAATTGTAGTTATATATGTACATGTATATGAATATATATATATATATATATATATATATATATATATATATATATATCACCCAAAGACCTGAGTTTAATTGATGGCATGGTTAGTGGTAGATGTGGGCAGGAAGGATGCCAGTGAATGACAGCTAGTGTTTTATATACTGATCATGAGCCTGTTGCATATATTCTGCCCCTTGTAAAGAAAGTCTTCGCTCACAGTTGCAGAAAATGTGGTTAACAGATGCTCAAAGCTTATCACTCTAAGACACAGAGTCAGGGACTTAATTAACAGAGTATAAGCAAATGTTAGCTATGCTTTCTGTGACTGAGAGCACATTGTTAGGGTATAACTATTATTTCTAGTTCAGGGTTAGCATGCAAACTTACTACCTCATAAGTGGCTGTGCTTTGTTTACAAATGTGTACAGCAACCACAGGCAGGCATTGTAGCATAGATGGTTAATGAGGCAGGCTACAAATATCCATATCCTGTTTACCTAGGGTAGATAACTGCAACCTCTGTTAGCTTGCTGTTCAACTCTTAAATGTTATCATATCACAGCATGTGGATCAAACCTGGGCATAGACATTTGCATCTATGCAGGCTCGTTCTGGTAATAAAACCACATTCATAGTAAAAGTAAGTGAAAGGTATTTCATTGAAATGAACAGCATTCTAATACAACCATTTAAAAAAATTAGGAAATACGATTAGCAACTTCTTCAACAAATGTTAGATAAGGTCAACTGTTACAATTTACCAAATTTTTTTCAGTAGGAAAATGACATATATCTCTTTGCATTGTTTTTTTTTTTTTTTGCACACATTTTCTAGATATTTCATTTAGAAAAAAGCAGCATGCATGAATTTGCTTATGATGGTGTACTAGCAGAACTGAAGTCAAGATGGTAAACGTTTAATGTTGGCGATGTTCAGTGACTAGTATGATGCATGAAAGGTTTTTCCAGTAAGTTGATTCTTGAATTTGTAGAAAGACAGTGAGAGAGAGTGGAGGGAAGAGGAAGAATGTTATAAACGGCTGAGTAATGGTAGACGATTGCATGGTTACTGAGAATGATGCCCGCAGACACTCATACTGATGTGTATTTTCACAACCACAGAACTCTTGTGTGTTCTGATATGCAGCACATAATGAGGAATAGTGGTGCATTTTGAAATACTGGAAAGAGAGACACCAAAACATTTTTCCAGGTCTAGCATAGCACAGGTACCACCAAGCTTGGAAATAAGTAATTTGCTGTTATGAAATTAAACTCACCTGTGCATCAGTTTGAAGGATAGTAATTAAAACTGAAAGGAATCATATTTAATATTCTCATATATTCTATAAACCAGATATTTCTTTTTAAATGTATTTGCATGATAAAGGGCATGTGAATAGATTCCCCACACACACACACCCAGATGATGGAAATTTAAAGGTCATTTCATGTCAGCATGTCTTGTGGATGTGGGGAAATTCTGACCAAAATAACACCCTGCCACATACAATGAGGACATGCGGACCAAATACAATGAGGACATGTGGACCACATACAATGAGAACATGAGGACCACATACAATGAGGACATGCGGACTCTGTGCAGAGAGCACAATAGCTGGGAAATGACAATGTGCTGTTGGAATGTTGGAGGAAGCTACAAAAGCGTGAAAACCCACATGTTCAAAATGAGACTATGAAAATGTTGCTGCGGGAAAGATAAGATGCAGGAATTGAACTTCAGACCGTAAAGCTGTAAGAAGGCAGCGATAATCCCTATGCTATAGTGCCATCCATTAATTATATATTAATTTTGTCATATAACCTAGAAGAGCAGGCAGAGAGTCAGGATGAGTGGGCAACAGGGGATAATGAGGTATGCAATGCAGATAGTGCTGGGTGTTAAATATCGAAAGGATCAGTGCTTGTGATAGCTCACCTGTCCTCAGGTATCTTAGAACCCATTTATTAATCCAGAATATGGAGCCATATTCATAAAACAAACATGCAGAAATTTGCCATCTGCATCAGCATCATGATCATCATCAATCCCATTGTTTCCCATTTTTCTACATGGATGGTTGCTTCAGCTGTCGCCACCTCTCTCGTTCCAATATTATTCTTCCACTTTCTTCAACTGCTATGCCTGACTGTCTCCGGTTCTGTCTCACACAATCCCTCAGTCTTTTGGTTTTGATATTCTTGTTTCCCCTTTCCTTCCTCCTATCATTCCTTCACAACATCATTGCCTGCTTTTCTGCACATGTGATTAAACCACAGTAATCTGTTGCTCGTGGCCTTTTCTGCATCTAGGGCTATTTTGGCTTTTGCTTTCATGTACTCGTTTCTTCTTTTGTCTCAGTTTGCATCCTACCACTAAACTCAGGTACTTCATCAATATCACCTCAAGTTTCTTCAGCTTCTCTGCCTTCATGACCAGATTTTTATGTATACAGAAGCACTGGCTGCAGCAATGTTTTGTCCACCTTTTCTTTTAGCTTCTTTGGCATTTTTCTATCACACACTACCCCTCAATCTGCACTAGATGGCTACAGCAGCTCTGCTTCTAGTCATAAGAATCTCAGATACTTGAAAGTTGATTACCTGTTCCACTATTTTTCCTTTTATCTTGGTTTTCAGCTTCTTTTGATTTCCCCCCATTTACTGCCATGATATTTATCTTGTCTGTACTCAGATATATCTCATGTCCTGTCAGTTGTGCATTCCAGTCTATTATCCTTTGCTGAAGTTCCTGTTCATAGTCTGTTTGTAATGCCACCCTTCATACAGTAGTTTTACTGATCTGTCACCTCCAATCTGTTTGCTAATGGAGTCCATTGCCAGTAAGAACAGCAGTGGGTTCAGAGATGAATGCTGATACATACCCTTTCCTACTGGGAAGCCCTCTGTCAGCCTGAATGCTGTTTGTAATTGATTCACTGGGTCATTGTGCAAATTCTGCCAATATTCTCAGAATTTTGAATAATTGCATGACTGCCCAAATCATCTTTCATAGGACCTTGTCATATGCTATCTCCATGACGTTTGCCATCAAACATTCAGTAAAAAAGAACAGGTATTGATTTCTTATTGGAACAAAACAGTGGACCAAGTTTTGTTACATTTCTAATACCAACTAACATTAAATTCTATATATTCTAGTAATGGAATACACATTTACATATGAAAGGGCCATCACTACCTATGTAGCCAAGTGAGCACCAACACTGACAAAAAAGCAAACTAGCAGCAAGTGATGCTTTGAAGAATTATTAGAATTGCAGTCAGACTGCTGCTAGATAATGTGATGCAGATGAAATGCAACATCTGGCAAGAATTTTTGGTATGTTTTCTATTTACATTTGAAATGAGCATTTTCCAAACATAATCTGTACAGAAAGTATAAACCCAAGCTGAAATGTTCTTTTGAAAGTGTATGCATTTCATAATGTGAAGTCCTGATACACCAACAGTTTAATATGACATTTCATTAAAGTAGTCAAAGAGCTTAAAAATTATAACAACCAATTATCCAAAAGAATAAAGAACAATCAAACAGAAACGTTAGCAAGCTTTTCATCCTTCATCTTTTATCATCCTTGCAGGAAAAAGCAGGAAAAGGCTCATTTTCCAGGCTACCCTGGAAATTCTTCAGTGAAGAGTACTTACTGTCTCACTAGTGAGACAGAAAAATCAACACTGAGGAAAGCACAATGACCAAAGACCCTTCCCATGGCAACTTGACCCATGTCCTCAGAACCTCTAACAGTCTGTCACCAGCTGAACACTTTACAAGGATTTGGGCGTCTGTGAGTGTACAAGCAGGAGAGCTATGCCTTTTTAACCACACCCCACCTCATAAAGACCAAGAAAGATAGAAAACTCTCCTTAAAGATGATCTTGGATAGTACCGACAATCAGTGCAATGCCCACAGCACAGAAACAACTGAGTATCTTGAATGACCACTTTAAATCTTGGTTAAATATATGCCCATTATAGGAATAAGTATCACTGTCTTTTCACTGTACTTGAGCATATGGACTTTGGTGTATGGACATCAGCCTTTTGAAAAGACTTCAAGAACAATCTGAACAATCAGATGTCAGAGTAGTATTGTGTTACCCCACCATTACTGCCACTGTTATGCACATCATCTGTAAGCTTATCTGTAAATAACCTGGACTGTCTTTAGTTAGATAAAAGTGAACAGTTGCTGTTTTCGTTTAACCACTTCAGTTGCTTCCATGAAAACTACATGAGCAGTAAAGCCTGTTTTTGTGCTTGACATTTTGTTGTTGCTGTATTTAACAGATGATTTGTTTCTGTATTTATATTTTCTAATTTTGAGAATTGTTGGTGGCTTATGATGTTTCCAGAAATAACAAAGGATTACCACTTTTTTATGTCTATTTTGACTGGCTGAAAATCATAACATGCTGAGAAAACGTCTAATAAGGAAACCCTCCTTAGGAGAGTACGAAGCCTTGTTTTTTTGTAAAAAGAAATTGCTCGTAATGAGCAAGTGATGTCTGCCCCTCCCTTACAAATTGAGGCTTCCACTACATGTAGTAATTGGGTAAAGTTTAAGGAATTCCCAAGGCAAAAGTAAAAGGCCTTCAAGATGGAAAGACCCTGGAAAATACTGATCTAAGAATTTGTGGGGAGAAGATTGGATGGCTATACACCCCTGTTGGTCCCACTGAGGCCTGATGACCATGGTTTCAGAGAAGACCAAGTTCATATGTCCACTGTCCTACTTGTTTTGGCCCCTAAGCAGACAGTGTGACAGTCACCTCAGAAATAAGCTGGCCCTCAGCTATTTTAGCTCGTGTACCAGAGCTGTAGCACAGCTGCCAGTTACTGAGTGTCCTTGAAAGTTGCTAGTTTTTGACAAGAGCCCTGTACTAACCTTTTTCTTCTCATTCATCTCCATGATAGGTGGTTCCAACAATTTTAGTTGATTTTTCTCTAGGTGTTTTTTTCTCATCTGACTACTGACCTTAATACCAGTCTCCATTAGACTTGGACTCATTAATTCTCCAGGGGTGAGGATTCCTCCTTTCGCTCCCCTAAGATGAGTGCCATTTGGAGGGGCTGTCATTCAAGGCCAACATCAGAGAGTCTGGTGTTCTAACTGGTATCCACTCAACGTGAATGCTTTTCGCATGAAAGTTTATCCCCTCTTCTTGGGTTGAGATGTGGGTGCCTATGTCACCATAGGGACATTGTATACCTCTTCGTCAGTTCACTAATGCTCCTTCATGTGGACAGCATTGGCAACTGTCACTGGCTTGCATAGCCTAGCCAATGTCTTCCCTGCACTGGATCCCATTATTTCATTGTTCCTTCCATCTGGCAGTGATCAGTTTGGCAGCAATGGCATGTGATACGTGATCAAGCAGCTAATAAAACTCAGGTAATCTGTGACATATTTAGGGCTTTATCTTTTTATGCCACAACGGTTTCAGAATATTTACCATTCAATAGATCTTTAGCCCTTCTCTCCAGACCTCTGATTGTTGTATAACTACCGATCTTACTGTCGTTTCAGTATTATCATTATTTTGCAATATCTTTCTTAGTTCCAACTCAACCTGACTACTGCAAAATTCATAGAAATCTATGGGATGATCTGACTAAGGGCTACACCATCATTATTGTAGCCTCCAACTACTTCAAATTGAGAAACCACTTTTCAGCTGAATAAAAAGTGAACTCTGTATCCAGAGAGGTTGTCAGAGGTAGTCCTAGGTGAGGAGGATTTGGCTTACCCTGTTTTGGTGAGACTATGAATGTGAGGCAACATCACTTTGAATTCTGCATTATGGACCTGTCATTCCTATAGAAAAGGTACCTTCACATCATGGGTATGGAATCTTGGCTATACTTCCCATAATGCAGGCATCTGAGGACATCTTTGATAATGCTTTTTATTACCAAACTCCCAGTCATTACACTTAAAATTTCACACCATTTCAATAGAGTCTAGGAGAATTGTAGATCCTAGAGTAAACGTTCCCTGATACTAACAGACAATTCATGCTGGCACCATGCTCTGATACTCTTTCATATGAAAAGGAAAGTAGTGTGCCAGATAGGTTTGGGAAGAAACTGGGCAACTCTATGATTCAATGTATCAGGAAAATTAACTGTAAAACACTCATGATACAATATTAGGTTGATATTTTAAGTCAAAATAAAGGAGTTAGCCAAAGAAACTACAGATGAATCTGTGAGTGGGAGGGGGGGATTTCAAAGCTTGCACAGACCCATTCTGAGTTGGGAGCCCCTCAATAAAATGTGAAAAACATGATGTGTGTGTGTTTGCCAATGCTGCTACTGCAGATACAGTTTTTAATCATATGCATTAATCAGATCTAACACTCAGCATTTAAATGTTCTTCTCATTAAGAATGAATCTTTTCAGCCACTCAATGAGAAATCGTTAAAACCTCAAGAAGAAGGGCATTTAGTGAAGCAACATTTTTATCTCCCATCCCAAATTACATATGAAATTACCCAACTAAGAAGTGGTCTTTTTACAGAAAACAGGCTGGGGTAGAACGGTATAAGGAAATAAGGCAATATATAGATAAAAAAGCAGGCCTGAAATGGCTTGAAGTGACCAAGCCAGGTGGCAGGAGAGAAGATCAGTGATAGATCTCCTTCATCAATGTTTCTAATTGTTAGTGCTGAAAAGTAATTTTACCTTTCCCTTCTCCCACCCTCTAATGCTCAAACCTCTTGGCTAGGAGAATCTCCTCTTGTTCCAGAAACTAGTTCCTACGGACTTAAGATAAATGCATACGGGAGAACGTTACATATGACTTTTCAATAGCATTGTCAGCTTTTACTTCCTTGCTGGGTATGCCTCATCATCTCAGAAATCAGTCCATCTAGCCATAGCCACATTGACTGATCTCCTTGAATGTAGAGCCATGAGAGTAGTTGTATTCTCTAAGCAAGAAAGGAGGTTTCACTCAAGAGTGTTCTTACTCCTAAGCAAAGAGAGTAGACACCCTTTTTGGGTTTGCCTCTGGTAAATACACTCTTGTTAGTGAAAAGGTTAAAAAATGCATGCCTTGCAGTAAGTTTTGCCTTTACTGTCAAAAGATGCCCTTCTAATGACTCTTGACATGAAGAATGCCTACGTTTAAATCCCTACTCCTAAGGTCCAGGATCACTCAGTATCTAAAGTTCACACTGGAAAGCTCCTGTTAATCATTTTACCTTTTGTCCATTGGCATTTTCATTAAGCACAAAGTCTTCAGCAAATGGCTTGCACTGTTGTTCATTGGTCCGCCTAAGCATGAAAAGAATCCACATCTACAAATAACTGGAAAATGCCTGTTTCAAATATCTTCCAAGAAGAAACTAGGGAATGTTGTCAGTTACACTGTCTATTTTCTCCTCAATCTGGAAATTATATTTATTCTTTGCTGACTGGGTTAGTCCCACAAGGCTAGTACCCTCTTTTCAGGGGAGACCCATTGTAGTATTTATACTATTAGGGGAAACTTGGTGAGAACATATGGGAACTTCCTTACTATTTCTGATGGGTGCCATGGGATCTGTTACATAACCCCAACTCAGGCAGATGGGGCCTCAGTTTAACATCTCATCCAAAGCATGACACACTTGGAAATGCAGCATCCCTCATCCTCCATGCTTCACTGGAATGTTAGCAATCCATCTACCTGGTGTGGGAATAGAACCCACAGCCTTCTGCATCAAACATGAGAATGCTACCTGTTGCACCACTCTGATGCCTCAGACTATGCACATGGGGACATCACCTCTCCATACAAAAAAAATATATATATTGCAGGTGGGGAAATCCAGGAAAGTCAGGAATGGGCAATGAAATGTGAAAGAGACAATGGCCATAATGAATACTATGCAGATTTTAATGTGTTCTTAAGCCAGCTATCATGACAGTGACAACATATGACAGATCAGTGATGTGGTACAGCAACAAACAAGGGACATCACATTCATAGTCTGCTTTACAGGTCAGAATTGTGAATTTTAGCTATCAGTGTGAAAAGTATCTAGAGGCAACTTGCATTCATAGCAACATAAATGCAGCAGCAACAACATCCTTATGAAGTAATAGATGTTGTCACAGACTTATTTGCATTCCAAAACAGGCAATAGCTAGAAAACTTATGTTCACATCTGGGCAATCAATGCCTTCTCTATTTCATATGATCGAGGACTCCATTTTGCCTTCTCATCAATCTCTGTAACACCAAGAGCAATGAAAGAAAAAAAGAAGCTGATTCAGATGACCCTTTGTTGGCCAAGACAGATATAGTTTTCTCAGTTTGTTCACATGTTCCAAGTGGATCCTTCAGCTTTTCACTTCTATTCCACTCTTCGAACCCAAGAAGAGAAATTCTGACTTGGATTAAATACTGGCCCCACTGGGGAATATCATCTGTTTATATTAAGAACATCAGATCATCCTACAAACTCACTAACTGTGGTGTCTTCCAGGGAGCCATATTAAATTCAGTCCTGCTCACTGTATTCATGACCTCATGTAACACCACATCGAAAAGCTGGTGTTCTGAATTTGTAGATGGCTGCAAGCTTTGGGGCTGTGCTTACATCTACTGGTTACGCACATACTGCAAAGAACTATTTGGGTCATTTCCACTGTTAGTAGGTACAAATATGACAGAAAAATTAACATTGAGAAATGATCTGCTAGTACTTCTAATAAAAAAATAATAAAATGTACTCCTATAAAACTATCATTAAATTATAACCACTTTGGTACAAATAATAAAATACATGCCCTACATAACTAGTGACTAGTAACTCTTTAGTGGGTCTATATTATAATCTCGAAGGTTTAAAACTTCGAATCACTACAGATCAAACTTTAGTGATCAAAGTCTTAAACCATCGAAACCAAAAAAAAAAAAAAACTAAATAGTGTTTAGGCAGGGGGCAAGCCCCCCTGCACCCCCCTACTTAAATATACCAACTCCGAGAATGCACTACATTGAAGTAAATGGAAATCTCCCCCTAGGGAGATTTTCCATTTAAACGTTCAATGTAGTGCGCTTTTGGTATTCTCGTCTCAACAGTATCGTATTTGATATTGTTAGACTTAGAAAGATTTTATTATAGACCCCTCTTTAGCAGTAGAACAGTACAAGGACATTGGGGTGAATCTTAATAATAAACTTTCCTTTAATCATAGCTTTAGTCAAGCACAGCTGTCAAATACATTGGACTAACACATCTAAGAGTGCTTTGATTTTGACTACACTATGTGAATCATTAATTAGACTTGGTACCGAGGACAAGGCCTGATTTACTACCTATTTCTCAAAGAACCAAAGAATTTGAAAAGTTCTGAGGGGTACTTTACAAAAAGATCCAAAGATTTACAATGCTGAATTACTCTGATAGGCATCAGCATCTAAAAGTGTATACTTTTAATTGCAGACTAATTATGGCAGCCTTATTAAACACATTAATAATCCAATATTCTGTGAGCCAAACATGTATGACCTATTAGATAATACTGAATCTGTGTGGATGAAATAATTTGAAAGTATTTCAGTGGTGAGCAAACACATACCAAATTCAAAAACATTGTTTTTCAATGCCATTTTGGTGGGGAGTGGAACACTTTGCCTATAACTCTGAATTTCTAGTCTCACATATAAAGCTATCATTGACAATTTTCTGAGGAGTTAGTTTGTCAGTAATAACACTTAATAAAATATAAATGCAAAACTGCAAATATATATATATATATATATATATATATATATATATATATATATATATATATATATATATATACATGGGTCTACTTCATAAGATAGACAGACCATTTGATCGACATTCATTTGGTCGACAGCTCATTTGGTCGACAATCAATATTCAAGGCAAAAACCTGGGATTTGCTCCCTCTCCAATGTTGTGTGACCCTGGAGTTGATATATATATATATATATATATATATATATATATATATATATATATTGCATTTTTTGTGTTGCACTTAATTTAAAATCGTTTTTTTTTTTAATTGCATTTTACCTGCCTCTGACCTAGCACACACGTGTTGGGGTCATTTATTGCACTGTTCTGACTAGTTTGCTACTTGTGTGTCTCTGCTATCCTTAAACAAAAACAAAAAAATCTTGCTATTTTAAAACTTTCTATCATTTTAAAAAAAGTTCAGTTGCAGAGTTGCTGTTCTGAACTGTTTGTAAGTTTCTTGGAGGCCAGTGCTTACTTGGGCTAAAGGGAAGTCTCTGTGTTCACCTGTGGCAGTGGTTAACACTGAGCAACCTACCTGTCCCTGTAGAAGTGGTTACTGCATAGAAACTGTAGTTTTATTGGCCATTTTGGGTCAATTCCAAACTCCTTGATCTCTCTCTCTTAAAGCCCTGCAACTCTCTTTTTGCACGGTCTTGTGCACAGAACAGCGTCGGGCAGCGCCGGTTAGCTGGGGTATACAATTCCTGGCTCCACAAAGTCTGCGCTGCAAATTTTCCCTTAGAACTAGGCAAGCCGCAACTTAAGTGCTTCAGATCAACTGCTCTTATTGCAGCACTTGCATAACCCAAATCAGCACTTGTCCAAATCTCCTAGACAGCACTATTATTTTCCAAATCTCCTAGACAACACTATTATAATACAGCATAAGACCCTCGATTGTCCGCAAGACAAGTGAAATTTACTTTTCCAAGCATGTCTAGAGGTCAGCTTCAGGTGTGCTCTCCAGTTCATCTGGTGGAATTGGGCATCCTGAGGCAATGTCACAACTGCTTCATGTATACAGACAACCCTCTCCTCTTACCTCTAGACACAAACACTTGTGAGAGATGCAAATACACAGCCAGACTGGAGGCTAAGCACTCTCAACCCATGACTATAACAGACAGTCAAGAGGAGAAGAGACACACTAGCATCACACCACCAGTCACACATGGATCTACAAAACAAGCACCGGCAAAACATACACATAAATACACAAAAACATATTCGGAGGCACTAGGTACCAATCTGAAAAAGAAACAGGGCCCTCCAAAGCAGACAAGCAAGCAACCTGCACCTCCAAACACAAACCAGAAAACTCATAATTCACCTCAGCAGTGTGCCTCATGACAACCCCTAAGGCAAAACACCATACCCAACACGCTAGTAATAGAAGACTCTATAGTAAAGTGCACAGATGTTCCACTCATCAGGCTGAACAAGGAGAAGGTTACTGTCAGCTGCCTGTCGGGTGCTAGAACACGCCACATAACACAGGCACTTAGGTCACTTCAGAACAGGTACAAGTATGATGCTGTCATTGTACATGTTGGTGTGAATGATCTAAGACGTACCTCCCTGGACTACATGAAAAGAGACATTGAGGAGCTCTCTGATCATGTAGCTCAAGCTGGTATGACCCTGACCTTGAGTAGCATACTACCTTCACCTAGAATGATACCACAATACAAAGACAAAATGATCAATTTCAACAATTGGCTAAGCTTCTGGTGTCATTCTAAGGGGATCCAGTGTCTGTCTGCCTGGGATGACATGATAGACAAGCCTCGTTGTTTTGCCAGAGATGGTTTGCACCTGTCACCCCTAGGCTTTCAAATACTGGCCAAGGCTCTTGCCGTCCCCATAGTGCCTTTTTTAGGCAAGTCTCAAAGGACAAACCAACCACCGTAACCAGCACAGGTAACCAAAAACTAAGGGTAATGCTACTCAACGTCAGAAGTCTCAACCTCAAAATGCATGCACTTGAGGCTCTCCTCAGTATGGAGAAAATCAATGTTTGTGCAGTGAGGGAAACCTGGTTCAAGGCTCCAGAGAGCACCCCAGCACTACTAGGTTACAATTCATATCATACCTTCCGGCCTCAGTTACCAGATCGCAGTACAAAGGGCGGAGGTGTATCCATATTCATCAAGGATACCCACATCTCCAGGTTAGTGGTCCAGCATGATGCCCCAGAGATCATCCATGCGCAACTGTCAGCAGGAAAAACCACATTTCAAGTTGTAGCCTGTTATAAATCGCCCACCATGTCCCAAGATGCTCACTCAGCATATCTTGAGGCATTGGAAAATATAAAGGTCCTACCCAACACCATAATTTTTGGTGATTTCAACTACCCTGGTATAGACTGGGTGAACTACCAAAGTTCTAGCTCCTATGCCCAGCGGTTCATAGAATTTATAAATTCAAATGCCCTTGAACAACTGGTATGTTCTCCCACTAGTGGGGACAACATATTGGATTTAGTCATCACAAATATGGGCGCCCATTGTACCACATCCGTTATCACTCCCTCTCTGGTCAGATCAGACCACAAACTGATAACCCTGGACATCCTCACCCCTCCATCTCCCCCAGTCAAAGAAACCATCGTAAAAAAAACTTTCCAAAGCAAACGTCAAACTACTTGCGTCAGAAGTGGAAAGCTTCACTATTCCCTTGTAGAAGGATAATGATATCCAGGATGCAGAATCCTACCAAGGCACTTTATATACATCTTCAGGATTGCATGGACTGTGCTATCCCAAATAAAACCAAGACTCCTTCCTCAAGCAAGAAGAAACCAGTCTGGTGGACCCTGGCCATAAGCAAACTATACAATAAAAGGAGGAGACTTATACAAAAAAAGGCCAAATCTCAAGTAGAAAAATCATCCCTGATCAGCATTAGTAAGAAATTGAGGGCCCTCATCAAGTCAACTAAAGCCAATTTCGAAAAGAAAGTTGCCAAGGATGCCAAGGATAACCATAAGGCCTTCTATGGTTACGTCAAAAATCTAAATGGCAATGCTCAGGTCTGTTCTGAGCTAGTACAAAATGGAACAAAATACACTGACCCCACTGACATTGCCAACATCTTGGCTGACAGGTTCAGTGCAAATCCCCCCCCCCCTCACCACCTGCAGGGCCTATTGCTATTCCAGGGGATTGTGTAACTCCAATTATTACTGATATGTTGGTTAATAAGGCTCTATCTAAAGCTAAAAACATTGCCTCCATGGGACCAGATGGTGTCCCAGGCTGTTTCATATGCGAGCTCCAAAATGAATTAACCCCGCATCTGAATACCCTGTTCACTCTTAGCCTCTCAACAGGATATGTGCCCATAGAATGGCGCACAGCAATGGTGGTTCCGCTGCACAAGGGTGGGCCCACAACCGACCCTGGGAACTACTGACCAATAAGCCTGACCAGTCTGATCTGTGAGGCAATGGAGCGAATCATTATGGAACTCATAAATGGAGAGATTGAGAACCCCTTGACCCCAGACAGTTCGGCTTCATCAAGGGCAAATCATACCTCCTGAACCTGGTGGACTTCTTTGAGACAGTTACTCAGGTTATAGATAAGGGAAAGGAGGTACACATGGTTTACCTTGACCTTGCTAAAGCGTTTGACACCATTCCCCATTCGGGTATTATTGATAAACTCACCAACCTGGGCATAAACCCTTACATCACAAGATGGATCACAAACTGGCTCTCAGACAGATCCCACAAAGTAGGAGTAGTGGGATCTATGTCCAAATCCAGACCAGTAACAAGCATTGTGCCTCAGGACTCTGTCCTGGGGCCCCTCCTGTTTGGCATATACTTCTCAAAAGTACAGGCAAGCACTGAAGGGCTGTGGCTGACCAAGTTTGCAGATGACTGCAAACTGGGTGCTATAACAGAGTCTCAGGCGACATGGATATCCTCCAGAAGGGCCTTAATGAGACTGATGCATTTTGTCAAAGCCATGGTCTCCAGCTAAATGTTAAAAAATGAGTAGTAATCCCCTTTGGGAAAAACAGAGTACCCACAAACTACCACATAGGAGGTAACCCCTTGAAATCTGAAGAAGTAATAAGGGAGCTAGGAACCCAAGTAGATAGTCAGCTTTCCTTTGATAACCATGTTGCCAAGGTGGTTAGAAAATCCTTCTATGTGACCCATCTGATCACGAAAGGGTTCGCATCAAGATCTAGGGATGTAGTGGTGCCCCTCTACTCTTCCCTCATCAGACCCATTATTGAGTACAATGCACCAATTGGAATGTACCTGGCCAGAAGCTACCATTTTAAGCTTAAAATAATACCACTGAAGTATGTGTCCCAGTAAATAACTACTGCATAAGCTAATCTTTTAATTAATGCTAGACTTTATAAGCACAACAAGAATTTACAGTGTTTTTTTGCTAGTCACCACAAAAAGCAGACACCAGCAGCTCCTATCCTTTCTCTTTGGTTACCCATTATCCTCATACTGTTTCTGTATATATTCTCCTGTTCTGTACTTTACCCTTCCCTAAATTCATTTCTAGCCTCACTCATAACTGCCTTTCCTAGTGCACCTGCCCTATTTTACTGTCTTCAGGCTCTTACATATTATTATTTTTTTAATTTTTACCCTGCTTTTAGCTGCTAGTAATACCTCTATCTCCCCCTCCAAAGCCCCTCTCTATTGTAGCTTATTTTAACCATACAGCACTGGGTTTGCTTCAAGTAAATCTACTTGTGTAGCTGAGGCCAGTGTCCTTTTGTAAGCTTACTTCTGCTCATATTTCATTTGTTTTATTTTATTAATGGTGACTATACCTTTAGAAACGTTATATCCTTGTCTCTCAAGCTAGTTTTTCACTATCTTTTTCTGATTGTTTCTATGACTTCATCTTGACTAGAGTGCTAGCTCTGCTCAGTTCGCCCTCGCTACGCTCGGGCTCACTTTGCTCCCCTACCCTACCCCCATTCCCATTCACCCCATTACAATTACCTTTATACCTAACTATCCCTCCCCTTCCTGTCCCACTAGCCACTACAATTCCACTTCCTGTCTATTGCCACAACCACCGTACTAATCTGTCAATCTTGTCAACACCACTTCCTCTATAACACTGTCTCTACCTACTTTATCTGACCATATTTTATTCCAACATGTAATATTTTCTAACATCTTCTACACTACTCCTTATTCTTTCTATCTCCACCTCTTACCACTCCAATCTGTCTAACCCACTCCTATGTTCACCAACTTTTCACTCATACAACATATATCCAACTACTTCATCGTTTACGATCTCCCCTAATCCCTTTATTACCTCTCCCTCAAGTCTATATAAACTATCCATAATACAGACCTTTAAACCTTCCCACAAAGCTAAGTCAAAACTATTACAAACTCCATCGAGCATGTACTACACACTCTCTCCTCACTAAAAACCTACTTTGTTCTGGAGATATCCATCCCAACCCTGGCCCCCTTTTCTCTCCCCAAAACTACCTCTACACTGCCCCCATCTTACTCCTCTAACAGTCAACAACCTCAGTCACAACAATCATCTTTGTCCAAATACTTAACTATTTACTCATTGAATATTCAGTGTCTAGCAAATAAAGTCACTGAGCTGCACTCATGGATAGCTCTCAATACCCCTCACATCCTCTCCCTATCTGAAACCTGGATCAAGCCACAAATCTCAAATAGTGAAATACTCCTACCAGGTTATAATATCTTCCAATCTGATAGACCTGTAAAAAAAAGGTGGTGGCATGGCCATCCTCTACTCAAATAACCTTAACCTCTCACCATACCCTTCCCCAGTTCCTGACTTCCTCCCAGCTGAAATCATCATCCTTAACTGCCATCTGAATCCCCACAAAAAAACTTGCAATTGCCTCTATCTACCTTCCTCCTGGTAACAATCTGCCCATTCTTGAAAACATCCTATCCTGGTTCTCCCACAACATACCCTATGAGACACTTATCCTTGGTGATGTCAACATTGATTGGTCCAAACTCACAACTGACTCCCCCCAACTCAGTATCCACCTACACGGCTTCCACCAACTTATAACACCTCCCACTCGCTTCCATAAAAATTCCACTTCCAGCTCCATCATAGACTGGATCCTTACCAATTCCCCCCACCAATACCACAATCCCACCACCTTACCTGACTCCCTCAGTGATCATCTCCCTACCACCATCTTAAGACACTACTCCCATATTCCTAAACCCTACCTTATCAAAGACTGTCGAAAACTATCGACTTTTAATTCATCCTAATTTAACTCCATTCTCTACAACATAGATTGGTCCATCCTAAAACACCTCCCCCTAAATGATGCTGAAAGCACTTTCAATAGCATCTTCATGAATACTCTAAACTCCTTAACTCCCTCTAGGAAGATCAGAGCAAAATCAAATCATGCTCCCTGGCTCTCCAAAGAGACTAGGTCCCTTATGAAACAAAGAGATTGTGCTTGGAAAACCTGGACTAAAACTAAACAACCACCTTTTCTTCAAAAATACAGGCAACTGCGGAACCTTGCAAAAAAACATACAACTAATGACAAAAAGTTATACTATAGCTCTGCTCAGCTTAACAACAAATCCAGTCCTTGAAAATTTTGGTCAACTCTCAACAACATCCTCTATCCTGGAAAGCCCACTAATCCCTCCCCATACCCTAACTCTTCCTCTCAGGAAACAGCTACCCTCCTGAATAAACACTTTATCTCTTCCATCCAAAATCTGGTAACCTCTAAGCCAACCTCTACTTCGACACCCACCCCTCCAAGTCCCACTAACACAACTTTGTTTTCTTTTGAGCCATTTCCCATTACTTACATCAAATCTCTACTACTCAAGCTAAAACCTTACTCTCCTTCCACTGATAATCTATCTCCTACATTCCTAAAACTTGCTGCTGACTCAATTGCCTATCCTATATCTATACTAATTAATCAATCTATTCTGGAATCACCTGTCCCCACCCTTTTGAAATCTTTCTTCACTATCCCTCTTCATAAAGGTGGAAACCCCACTGACCCCTCAAACTACCGACCCATTGCTATTCTGTCCCCCCTCTCCAAGATATTAGAAAAATTTATTCACTCACAGCTTTTCAATCACCTCCTCACACACCACTTACTTACCCCTACCAAACATGGATTTCGTCCTCACCACAGCACCACCACTGCCCTCCTCTCCTTCACTCATATCATTGCAGAGGCCCTAGACAACAATAAATTCATTTTTTGTCTCTTCCTAGATCTTTCCAAAGTCTTTGATACTGCCTATCATCCTCTACTACTATCCAAACTCACAAATCTCCACCTATCCCCCCCCTGCACTTGCCTGGTTTAATAGTTACCTATCTGGCAGGGAACAATCTGTAAACTGGCTCTATCTCATCTTCACCTTTCCTTCCTATCTCCACTGGTGCTCCCCAAGGCTCCATCTTGGGACCCCTTTTGTTTAGCATCTTCACCAATGATCTTTACACCTCATGTAAAGAATCCTCCCTTATTCAGTATGCCGATGACTCCACACTTATTTCAATCTCAAATAACATTCCTGAATTACACTCCCTGACCCAACAGGCCCTACTATCCACTGAACAATGGCTCTCTCACAACCTACTGATCCTAAATCCCAAAAAGACCAAACTCCTACTTTTCCTTCCCCGTTCTCTTTCTCATCACAAAACCTCCTTTTTTATTACAATTTCTAACAATACAACTATCCAACCTGACACCCACATAAAACTCCTAGGGGTCATTATTAATAATGAACTAAAGTTCAACCTACACATACTCCAATGTATAAAAAAAAAACAAACCAGAAACTAGGTCTGCTATATCGGAACAAAAAATTCCTAACCCCTGAATCTAGACTTACCCTGGGCCAGGCACTCCTCCTCCGCTCCCTCTTATATGCCGCCCCAGTTCTTACCAGTATCCAGGCCTCCACTCTAAACAAACTCCAACAGACTTACCATAAAATAGCCAGATTCATTACTAACTCCCCATACAACTCACACCACTGCATTTCTTTAAAGTCTCTTCAATGGCTTGAACTTCCCCAATTTCTGCTATCTTATCAATTTCATATGCTACACTCTATTCTTTACAAATCCTCCTTCTGTCCATCTCTATCTTCCTTAGTCTCCATCTACATCCCATCCCGGACCCTCCGTACTTCTAACCAACAATTACTTGATATCTACCACCCAAAAAGGTCAGTAGGCAAACTAATCTACAAACACTCCCTTGCCCATGCTTGGAACAAACTTCCCCTTGACTTACGTTCAATCTCCCATACCTCACACTTTAAAAATGAACTAAAAGCTTATTTTCTCAATTCCAGAACCTGCCCTTGCCATGACCCTACCTAGTCTTTCTTCCCTTTATGTACCCTCAAAAGGACCATACTTGGTACCTCATTACACCTCTCTCTCCAATGTGTCTACTATGCATTTGCATAATTTTATACAAACAAAAAATTGTTATTGTTTGTGTATTGAACTATATCAATGTAAAATTGTTACTTAGCTTTTTTTTAATGCAACTTTAACTTTATGCATGTAACCCAACATATGTGAATATTTTTGCTATAATTGCTATTATATCAATATTGTTTAAAATTGCACTTGTTTAAAATGTACTACTGGAGCTTTTCTCCTCGGGTCTCCACTGAAAATGGGCCACAAGCCCAGTTGGACAAACCCGGTTAACAAATGTCAATAAATAAATAAATAAATAAATAGTGATGAAATGACTGACCAGTGATCAAGCCTTCTCTCCAGAGCTCACAGATGGGGTGCCTGATATAGAGCCAATAAACTGATGCTGACAACTTAATTATGTGAGGGTGCAAAGGCAGGGAAGCATAATTGGCATCTGATATCAATGTGAACTTTATTCTTCTGGAATATAAAATGAGTACTCAAAGCAAACATTTTGTAACTGCCCTTGACACAACTGGGTTACCACTGTTACCAAAGTAACATGGACACTAGCTTAAGACTGAACCAAAGAATATCTATGTGGTGTAGTTTCACAACCTGCAAAGTGCATTCGCTAGATGGGAAGCCCTAGCCAAGGTAGAAACGTAGCAAGATACTTTGTATGGCAGTCTGTGCAGAGTGCATTTTAAAGTAGTGACCTTGAGAAATGCAGTGGGAAGTTGTGTCCAGTAATGCTAGCATAGGAAACTACATGTGAACCTTATAGGAAGCTCAAGTATAACTCATCATGGACAAAAAAAATACTTGAGCACCAGCAATGCCATCTGTAATCATTTTAGAAGTGTGCATACCACATGTACATATGCTCTTTGCAGTGCAGATTGTTCTATTTATTTATACTGAAGCAAACATGCCTCATTTCATGGATGAGACGATTAATTTCCTGAATAAGTGAATTGTTCAGAATTATACAATAGGCAAATGAAAAATGAGGGTACTGAGCCTCAGATAATAGAATGAATACTACTGATATCTCATAGCCTCAGTATTCGCTACTAAACTTCTTCTACATTGTGATTAAATAGCAGACAGTGTGGAGCAGAAATGAAGAGTCTGCACCTAGCTAACACCTGTCTCCCCTCCTTATTAACTGCTAACTAGACAAATCAAGTGCAGTCTGGGGTCCATTTTCATACATGACCTAAGTGCATGTGAAAGTAAGCTAACTTGTTCAAGGTTACTTAATATGCAGGCATGTGAGTTTGCTCTGCTTTGCGTTACACACTGTGCCATATCTTTCACAGCTACTTGAGTTTGAGCTGCAGCATGTAAGACCAAACCATAACACTACAACGCTGCGCTTATATTCTTATCAAGTCTGGAAGGATAGTCTGCTTTTAATTGCTCTTTAATGTCATTCTTTTTTATCAACCTCTGTTAAATGGCATTTAGAGCACTGCATACTGTACTGATGGTTCTAGTTCCATTTTTTTTTTTTTTTTATGAATTAACACTCTGCTGGTTTTCTTCTTATACATTCATGGTCATAGCACTATCTTTTAAAAAAATTAGTTTGACACTGAGTCTAATCCTGCACTTAAAATCTTTCATGGACTCCTGGTTCATATAAAACTGGAGAATGTAGACTGGGAAAAAATCATAAAAGAGGCCAGGCAGTGAGCATCCCCCATGAAATGACTTCTTACTGGCCTTCAGTGACTAGAGGTTCATAATAGTATTTGTTCATAAGTATATTTGAGAACTGAGTACAGGAAGTGATCAGAAGACAATTTCCAGCCATAGTTTGGGTCATACACAAAATAAATAAGAAAAAGTAGCAGCCATTATGTGCACAACATTCTGCACAGACAAGAAGTAGATTTAAACTTGAGTTACATTACATGAGACATGCAAATATATTAGTATGACTTGTTTTAATGATTATGTATCTCTCAAACAGTCAGCACATGCGTAGCTAAGGAAACATTACACATTTTACACTTACTGGGGCAGGAGATTGACTAAGATGAATGGTAATTTATAAAACTATTAAGTTACTAAGGAAAACAAGACTATTCGTTCATGTCATTGTAAAAATCAGCAAAGGCTAGCATTTCTTGCTTGATCTGATCCTCATCATAGGCATGGAGTCAAAAAACTTTGGTGTTTCCTACTTCCAGATATTTTTCTCTCATCCCATTACTGTACTACTGAATGCTTCAGACTGTTTGCATATCCTCCATATCAACAGGGATTTTCCTGAACTAGCTGATTTACATAGACAGGATATTTCTGAACTCTCAATTATCACTGATATACAATACAAAGCAGCTAAAAGTTCAGTCTGAAGTGTATTCAGAAACTTTACGGCCCATGTCTAAGTCAATTTTCTTTTCTTTTGGTTTACCATTATAAGTAGTTATTAGGCAGGTAGGCTAGTAGATAACTGTGAAACCTAATCTAATTCCCCAGTAGTACTTGATGGTTAAGTGACTTGTTCACAGTCACACAGTAGGCAAGTTGAAGATGAGAGAATCATCCCTGGACTACAGGAAACACCTTGTTAAAAGCGATTATATGTTTGGCCATTGAAGAAATATTAAATCAAGTGGCCGTACATCATACATTACTCAACAAAGAGCACTTTAAACGAACAGGCATATCTTTGAAAAAAATTCATCGAAAGAACATAGTTGATGAACATAAAGAAATCACTATCTACTACTAGCTTACTGGTAACTTAGCATTAACAGAACCTGCCACTTCTCCAATTTAGTGCGACCTCAGAGTTGGTATATATAATTAGCAGGGGCTGTGGGGGGTGCACATAGGGGGCTGTGAAGGGAGAAGACCCCCACATAAGTATTCTCCTGTGTTCACTGAATTCTTCTGTTGTGCCCCCCCCCCCCCATTAATTATATATACCAACTCTGAGGTCACACTAAATTGGGGAAAGTGCAGGTTCTGTTAAAGCTAAGTTACTGGTAAGCTAGTACTAGATCGCAGTTTTTTAGGTTGGCCAACTATGGCTATTCAATGACTTTGTTTTTGAAGACATGCCTGTTTGTTAAAAGTGCTGTTCGTTGAGTAGCATTCTATGCACAGCCATTAGATTTAATATTTTTTGATGGCCGAAAATAGACCAGTTAAAAGCTCATAGCCTAGTGCAAAATAGTCACTTATTGAACTGAGGAAACATGTTTTGTTTGTTTCAATTTTGCCCATCACAGTGAAAAACTATTCTGCTAACTGCTTGGATGAGTTTATGGGTGAGTATGCTTCCCCTGTAATCTGGATTTCAGACTCAATTGTGAGAATGAAACTTTCATGATATAAGAATGGCATAGTTAAAAACAGTATCTCTTTGAAATAGTCATAGTTTTGCCTGCAGTCACCAAGCTGTGAGAAGTGTTTTAAGAGTTACTTATAAATGGAACCACTGTTCTATTGATTAAATACTTCAGAAATGAATTTAACTTACTGAGATTTCTGCCCTATGTAAGATTAATAACATTTCAATGATAATGCATTTTCTATATTTCTTACATGCACACAAATGCACGGACACAGTCATAGAGATGTCCACACACAAACACACACACACACACACACACACACACACACACACACACACACACACACACACACACACATTTTAAATAGAATTGTTGTTATTAAACTGGTTCTTATATAACCCATTACAGACAATGCAGGTCTCTTTTATGAATAGAATTGATACTCAAACTCATCCAAGCATTGCTTATAAAATGTATATAGATCTCTGCATTCTGATTTTTAGTCTTGAATGAGCAACATTTCTTCCTTTGAATGCTTAAAACCTGTTTTAAGAACAAACCTGTTGATGAGTACTGTAACGTTTACATACTCTGCTGATTTATTGTTTCTAAGGATAAATGGCTATTGAATTGCACAAAACACACTATTCTACCTTCAACTCTCAATGAGATTTATAATATTTATATAGTTATATATAAATATTTATATATTTATAATATTTTACAAACATTCTGCTTGTTTTCAGAATTATATTCATTATCTATGACACATTTTTATTAACATTCTTACATCAATGTGTAAACTAGTCCTATGTTGGTGCATTGCTTATTTATGTTGGTATATATGAAGTTTTTTATTCATTTTCTAAAGAGTTTTTAAATAGTCAGATTAGTATTAGAAATATTGTCATATAACAATTATGTATTACCAGGTAGGTTAATGTATAGAAGGCAGGTTAAAAAATAGGTGGCTGCCATATTTTGTTGCTAGTTTTAGTCACTAAGGGACCAAAGGCAGGGTGCAGATCTTTTAAAAGAAAATATATGGTGGTACCTGCTTTGCAGTTAAAATATTTGTATGTAGATATCCTAACTTTTGCACACAGTGGATCAACAATGCATTGCCCTTTACACTGTGCTAGTTTGTAGTGACTGTGAAAAGCTGTGAGGTTATATGTTAATAATGATAATGTAGAAAACAATTAACATGTCTAGATGAAATGGTGATGATACTAACAGGAAATGTAGTAAGACATTGGTCAGCATTCCCATTGCAATATTAACATAACAATCAACAGCAAGGACTGTTATTGTTACAAACATGATCAAAAACAGATAAGCTGAAGTGGATTCTGGTCAGACTTGGTGGGTGAGGAAGAAAAATAGGAAAACAATATCACGGCTAATCAAAACAAAACATTCTGACAGAAATACTTACTACAATTGAATAAGCAGAAGTGTTCCAAGAGAATCATGCTGTGCAATAACTCTGTGACCTTGACAGAATTAGATCTTTAAGTATGCTTATTAGTAAACTTCCTATGCAAATATTATACTGAAATATATATATATATATATATATATATATATATATATTTTTTTTTTTAATAAAGGGTTTTGGGTGAACAGATACAACACTTATACTTTTTAATGAAGTGTTTTGAATAAACCAATAAAAATATTTTCTTTGCATACTCTCAAAGTAACATAAGATGACAATACCAGTGGAAAAACAGCAGCAAGGATTTTTGATCTAATAAAGCAATCACATAATTAGCTAAATAAAAACATAAATATTGTACTTAATTCTCTTACCTGTCATAATAAGACAATAATACAGCGAACTTTTTTTTTAAAAATAACATTTGTCAGAAAGTGCCCAACGTCTCAGCCGTTCAAACTCTTAATGAATCAAACCAAAAGCAGAAAATGATTTGTCCATTTTAACCACATCCTTTTTGACTGTAATCATGAAACTCTTAAAACTGAAAAAGTTAACCCAGTCAGGTAACAGTTTCTCAGACGAGAAAGCTGTGTTCAGCTGTAAGAATGTAAAGTCAGTGTAGTATAATTAAAATTTTACATATCAGTAAAGTAAGTTATTAGATATTATACCAAATGCAGAAGACTTAAACAGCAAACACATCATCAAGGGATGTAGTCTTTAAGAGGAAGTCCTACTGTTATTTTTAAAGGGCATTACCAAAATATTAGATCTGCAAAAGAAACATATCTATAAACTCTATCGCCATTAACATCCCGGATAAATCAGACACTGGACAGGAGTCTGCGTTACATACACTATCCATGCTGCTTCCCCTTTCTTCCCTTTTCACTGGCGACAGCTGTTTGAAGCAGGGTTACTGGTTTTTTTTTCAGTCTTTGTTCCTTCTTCTTGATGAGAATTTTTATCATAAATGACCATGTAATTTGATATAACTTTCGCAGCACCTGACATCAGTGGCAGAAACCAAAGTATAATATCCACTATAGACTTCAACTCAAGTAGGTAGAACTATAACCACTTATGTTATTTTGTTGGTAAAATGCACTGGCGATTACAGATATTATATGTAAGCAGAACTTTCTGTGTGTAACTGTATTATAATTTTTTAGCAATATTTACCAGCAGCTTAAAGACAACTGTTCCTTCAACTAATTTAAAAGAACGGTATTTAGCTTCTTTAAAGCCAAGGAACCTTTTTGGCTAGGCTTATATAGGCCCCAGGGCCAATAGCCTAGTACCTACCTATGAACCTATGAAACTATGAAATCTAGACTGACTATTCTGAATCACAATTTGAATATTATGTATGAATTTTTAAAGGGAACTATATATTTTCTCATCAAGAATATTCACTCAAATGTCTTTTTGATTTGAAATCATAATCCAAAGTTGATTTTATTTATTTATTTTACATTTGTTTACTGAGAGAGTCTGAATGGACAAGAAGCCCATTTTCAGTGGAGGCCCCAGGAGAAAAGCTCTATTAAAATACAAATAGTAGGCTTAAAAACAAAACACATAAAAAAAAAAACTTGAATAGAAAACAGTAATATGGATATAGCTGTTATCAATACTTTACCTTACTAGTTCAATTAAAATAAAACAATATGATTAAAAACTATTTGCATAAAAATTGAGTAGAAAACAGTAAAATGGATATAGCTGTTATACAATAATTTACATTACAAATAGGTGGGTATTAGACTGCGGTGGTGGTGCTGCGGTAGCATTGTTGCCTCACAGTACGACGTTGTCCTGTTCGATTCTCAGCTAGAGCGTCTTCTGTGTGGAGACATGTGTGAATGGGCATATCTTCGTTGAAGGTTGTGCGTCAGAGCTGGCAACTCGGCATGTAAAAATCTATTGCCAATCATTAGTGGACCAGAGTACCGCTGTGGCGACCCCTAACTGGGAAAAGCCAAAACACACAACAACAAATAGGTGGGTATTACATACAGATATTTGTACAAGAATAAGTATTTGGTATGCTGCTGATGTAGACTTTGGGAGTTTCTGAGTGTGTACCATACAGTAGTAGGAGAAATCAGTGATTAGTACATTTTGGGGTGAGCTTGAACTAGAAGGATATAAAAGAAGGTTTAACGTTCAGAGTAGGAGACATGTGCTGTGTTAGAGGAGAGCACGAGGATATGGCAGGGGTGTCTTTGTAATGATAGAAGGGAGTATATGTGCACTAAACTGTAATATTTGCTTTGGTAGGAGATTATCCTGGGTCTGTGCAGGTACATTTCTAAGAGTTGGCTAAGTGGACTGAAGAAGGTTTTTAAAGGTAAGTTTACTGTCTAAGATCCTCTTTCCGGAAGAATGGTATTCCATATTTTAGCAGTAGCACTGTGGTAGAGTGAGTCGCCTGAGCTATTCCTGCTTTTGGTTATTTCAGTTAGCGCTTTGTTGGTGGATCTTAGTACACGTTTGTTTATATAGTGATTTAGTAGGCCTGGAAGGGCTGGGCTTTTTTTCCGGGTAGTATAGTATTTGGTGGGCAGTTGTAAGTTGGTTAAAGGTAAGTAAGTTTGGTAATTCCAGCCAGGATAATTGTCTGAGAGCTAGATGGTGATGGGTCCTGAAGGCTGAGTTGGTGGAAAACTTCACAATTTTGTTGCAGCAGATAGTTAGTTTGTTTAAGTCACCTTTATTAGATTAATTAGTATGGGAGAAGTATAGAGTAATGTAGAAATTAGGCAGATTTTTGCAATGATGGCTTTACTGTTGTTAGTGAGGTAGTTTTTGCATCTGTAAAGGGTTCAGCGTTTTTTGTGTACTTTTGTTATTGTTTGTGCTATATGCTTGTTGAATTTCAAGTTGTGATCTATGATAACTCATAGTAATTTGGTCTGTGAGATTGGTGTGATGGGGGTATTGTCAGAGGAGATTATTTTAAAAGGGGGAATAGGGTCTGTGGCTTTTGTGGGATGAAATAACATTAGTTGTGTTTTTTAGGGTTGAGTATTAGCTGAGAGTCAGCTAACCAAGATTCAATGGCAGTAAAGGATTATTCGGTAATTTTCTGCAATAGTTGGAAAGAGGAATCATAATAGATTACAGTGGAGTCATCAGCATTTTGGACCAGGCTGGCAAGGAGGGTGGCTTTGTGCAGATCATTGGTAAATATGGTGAAGAGAAGAGGACCAAGGATGGATCAGATGCCTAAGGTTACAGGGAGAAGAGGGGATGAGGCATTTTGCCATTTTACAGCCTGTTGGAAGTTGGATAGATAGTCCTTGAACCATGATATTGTGGTGTTGCTTAGGATGAGTTTTGAGAGTATAGTTAGGAGTTTGGCATGTTAGACCATATTGAAAGCCTTGGAGAGATCTAGAAAGATAGGGGATACTAAGTTACCATTGTTCCATTGCTGATTTACAGTGTTGGCAAAGCTAATAAGGGCTGTGGTGGTACTGTGATTGGGACGAAAACCATGTTTAGTGTAAGCCAAGAGATTAGTTTAGAAGATAGTTAAGAACTTGGGAGTATATGCATTTCAATAGGATTTTTGACAGGGGGATAATATGGCAATTGGTTGGTAGTTAGATATTTCAGTTGAGTTACTGCTTTTGTGATGTGGTATTAAATGTGAAATTTTCCAAAAGGTTGGGATGTATTGTTCTGAGACTGTCCTATTAGTAGGGAGATAGGGTATGATATGGCTTTGCCTGTGATTTTGAGGTATTCTGCTGGTATTCTATCGGCTGCTAGAGTTGTGGGTTTTAGTTTGGTCAGGTATTTGTAAATTGTGTTGGTTGGGACAGGTTGTAGGGAGAAGCAATTTGGATCTGTTGCTGAGTCATTGAGATTTGGATATGTTGTGGGAGAATTGGTATTAGTGAGGTTTAGAACGGAATTGGTATTGTTTAAACTGAGTGGCAATATTATTGGTGGTGATTTCAGTATTTGGGGGGGGTTGGTGTCCTGATTTTTCTGGCTGCTGGATTTTATTGATGGGTCTCCAGAATTTTTGTGGCTAGGTTTTGTGTTTTGATTGGATTTCGGAGTAGTAATTTCTTTTGCCTGATTTTATTTATTTTTGTGGCTTTATTTCCTAACAGAAGGTATTTCTGCCTATTTGTGTTTGTTTTATTGTGATGCCATGTGTCCCATGCCTTATCTCTTTGTTTTAGGAGTAGTTGAATATTTTTGGTGAACCAGGGGGGCATAATTGGACTTTGTTCTTACTGTTCTGGTGGGGGCTAGGTGATTTAGAATGCTCAAAAAAGGAGTGTTCAAGTAATCTACTGCATTGTCTAGGGAGAGATTTGAGAGAGATCCCCAATTGCAGTGATTTAGCATGGATATGAAGTCTTGAGGTTTGAAATTCTTTGTATAGCATATTTGTTGGAGGGTGGTTGCTTTTACTGGTTTAATTTGGTGCCTTAGTATGAAGGTAGGGAGGTGTTTGGCAAGGGTGTCAGGGAGGGAGCCAGAGTAGTGTGATAGGGAGGGACGATTGTTGAGGATCCAATCCAGTGTGGGCGCTTTCCTGGATGATTTATCTATTCTGATGGAAGTTTGTATTAATTGAGCAAAGCTGTGGAGGTTATGTGGTTAGTGTGGGGGGGGTGAATTGATGGATGACCAGTCTACATTAAAGTCACCCGGTATAAATTTTTCTTGGGTAAGGGTATGTGACACCCCGTGGAGGATGGATTCAACTGTAGCAATGTTATTACTGGGGGGGGGGGGGGGAGATATAAGCACTGATGATGTATAGCTGTTTTTTTTTTTAACTGAGTTTAGTTTGGCAAATAAAGTCTCTGCATTACTAGAAGGAAGGTGTTTGTCTATAATATCAATAGTAAGGTTGTTTTCGGAAAGTAGGGCAATACCCCCACCTCTCTTAGATGTTCGGTCTTTTTGGAGTACGTTATAGCCTGGTGGAAGTATTCAGTAGCCTTAATTTGTAGTTTTTGAGAGAAAACATTACTTTTAAAAAAGCTAGTTTTCAGACTGGACATTCTCTGTACATCCCTCTGTCATGAAATTTGTACATCATATTACAAGCATTACTACAGTCAGCTCAGGCTCAGTATGCTTTTGAACTTTAGAGAAATACCACTTTACAACCCCCTCCAAGCCAAAATCTGTTTTTTTCTATCAAACATACAGGATCTGGAGAGTCACTCAAATGCCTTAATTGAATTATGTATGTAGTCTCATATATCTGACTGCATTTCACAGACCTTCATTGGAATTTTGAGTAGAATCTACGTGTAAACTCAGAGCCCGTATGCCATGAAACTATGCTGACTGAATAATGATACTTGACATTGTAAACTAAAAACTACAAGAATGCAGGGCCTTGAGAGGTAAGGAAACTTCCTTACTTTCATTGATCTTCAGGAAAAATAAACTTCCTTATGTCCATCATCCTACAGTCTTACACTGTTAGCCATGTATGTTCAGTGCGTGTGCTGATGTAACGTTTTCGACAATTCCCGATTCATCACAAGAGAGTGAAAGCAGGAATCTCTGCAGAAGTGTTACATAACATTTTGACTGTATTGTATTAGAGATTTTCCCTAAGCCTGTAATAAAAATAATATCTGGCTGGATGGATATTTCTCATAAAAAATAAATAAATAAATAAATAATACATAAAAAGTATTGCTGTTTTATGAAATCTGGGTACAGGTTAATGCAATGATATTCATACTAAAAGGACTTGAGTTTAAGCCAACAGCTTTCAGTGGCATAATTTATTGCATGATTCAAGTCACACTGACTGCTTTCTTTCAAGTTTTGTAATGGCTTTTATTAAGTATGTTTCTCCTAAACAGATAATCATCAGTTAAAAATACCCACCATATGAAACAGATTGTCTTAAAAATGGAAAAATGAATACTTAAAAAATAATTCCCCCTAGGTTATATATGTAACAGAACACTGACAGTGAATTTCAAGTATATTGTTATTTTCTACAGCAAATACACTTGAGAACTATCTGAATATTCTAGAAGATGTAAATACAGTAGCTGCTTTATTCTTAATGAATGGTGGGAAACACGTTAAAGACCAAAAGGTTTAGTATCTCATATAAGCCTAGCACAAGAATTCTTTAATGAGAAACTCTTGAATTCTAATGAATATTGCCTTAAAATAATTTCCTAAATTAAAACAATCATTCATGTGCCTACTAGCATGTTTGTGTTTATGTTTATTTAAGGTACACACACGCACACACACACACACACACACACACACACACACACACACACACACACACACACACACACACACACACACACACACACACACACACACACACACACACACACACACACTCCACCTTGAATGTATTTGATTTATCATTTCGTTTTGAATTTAATATGGCACCCTTAAAGAAAGATAGCTAATGTGATTAGATTTTTTTATATATTTGGCTATGAAGTTTTTGCATTTCTGTGAAGCACTGTTTTTTTATGGAAATTCTAGTGAAAAAATATTGCCGGTGTGAGAATAAAAAAACAATTCAGTAATTCTTTGAAATGAGAAGTTTTCACCACTGCCTGTTGTAATACCAGTTGCGTGACAAATGTCAGCAGTGGTTTTCTGCCATTTTTTTACTGTGAGAAAAATTTCCGTAAAGCACCACTGCATGTAATTGGAGAATACTGAAATAAAGAAGCAGGCTTATAACATATGCAAAGCCTGATACCAAAATGTTTTCCCCATGTTCTCAGGTTTAACTGTTTAGTCTAATCCTGTGTTTATGCTTAATGATAACCATTATTAATATATGAAGGCAATGTTGAGTATTCCAAAATGAAATGTGATTATTGTGCATACTACTTTCTTATAAAATGTGTTTTAACAGAGGTGCAATTCTTTCTAAAATGTTAAAAGGCAATCTTACACATGCACGGGCATGTGCACACATACACACACACACACACACACACACACACACACACACACACACATACACACACACACACACACACACACACACACACACACACACACACACACTCTCGCGCGCGCGCACATACAGATCAATATATTTTGGAGTTTATATGTATATATATATATATATATATATATATATTTATATATTTTTTATATATATATATATATATATGTGTGTGTGTGTGTGTGTGTGTGTGTGTGTATGCAAATGTATGTGTGCATGTGTTATGCACACACACACACACACACACATATATATATAGTATATTATATTATATATGTGTGTGTGTATATATATATATATATATATATATATATATATATATATATATATAAATAAAATTTATGTATATACATTGCTGACATCCAGGAGATCAGTTTTAAAACATTGAATGAACAAATATTAACACGTTCAACACATGCTGTAGGGATTACCCTAGAACAGACTATCGACTGTTTGGTTGTAGATGGTGCAGTTGTTGAATTGTTGTTATGTTTTAGTGGTTTATCATGTGTAGAAATTGTTGAGACTATATATTCATTTCTGTGGAATTAAGTGATTACAGTGGATGTGAACATTTATTTAAGGGGCACATGGAAATTCTTTTTTTTTATATATGAAATGGGATTAATATCAATGTTTTCAGGAGGTCTTCAATTAAGACAAATAGCTGCTAACAAACTTCACCTTGTAGTCATGGGTTTGAATCCCTTAATCTGTAATTACGTACTATGTGACTCTGAGCAAGTCTCTTAATGAGGCTGTGCTCCTGGGTCACCCCTGAAAAGAGTAACATAGATCTAGTGGGTTTAGCTGGTTAAACATGTTTTGAGTAAATTAATGTTGAAAGCAGTATTTTAATTATCTACATTGCTTTATCTATTTTCACTTTTTTTCAGTTATGGGATCTGCAAGTCATTTTAGAATTAGCATTTATTTGTTGAGTAAATTAAACATGAAAAAAGAGGCTTTTTTGCATTCCTGTAGCAGTTGTTGTGTGGCATACAGTTAATCATTCTTTAAAGATGTTCCATACAACAACTACAGATCCTTCATTTCATTCGTAACTGTTTTGTATATCTCACAAGGCAACAGAGGCTAAATGGAAGGGAAAAGTGATTTATTAAATTCTGTAAACTTTGCCAAAGGGGATGCCTGAGTTAAATCCACTGACCCATGCCTGTCAAAAACACACAATCACTGGATTTTTGACTTGGCCATATTACAAAGCCATAGCAATTACAATGTGGAGGTGAAAGCCTTATCATACAGACACTATGTCTGCATAGTAAGAAGCTTGATAATCAAACTTCTACGATATACTTCATCATTTTGTGGGGAAATAATTCCCTCACAGTTGGGCTGCTCCATCCTGCCCGCTATAAACCCATTCTCATCTGAGGAAAAGCAAACAAGCTCATTCCTCAGGCCCTGTGAAGACCCTATGGCCATTTATACCATCACCAGTGTAAAAGCTTATTAGCCATTAATTCCCCTTTATATGCAAGAGCCAGGCGTCAGCAAGCCTTTATTCACATGAGGTGCTTTTCCCACCATGCCTAACCCCCTCTTTCTGGTAGTTGGTAGCTTCTGCTGATGCCACAGCTTTATGGACAGTCTTTATGAATGCTACCACATGGTGCAGGACATCTCTTTTTGGCTTATGTGATGAGTGAATCAGCTGACCCAAGCACTGCTAATCTTGCACCCTTTCTTTTAGTGTCAGTGCAATAAGGGTGTAATGGGTCACACTGCCCCTCCCTCCCTCCATCACTACCTACAAGATGTCAGGACCAGGCACTCATTCCTATCCACCCATACCTCAAGTTCTTTCTGTGACTGAACCACTAGTTGAAACTAGGTCATCTAAGTCATAATCAGCACTTTATCCATTTATGCTAGAGAGCTGAGGGCGGATTGTAAATTGTTCTGATGTGCTGAGTTCCAGGAATGTTCCTAGATCAGACAATGTTTCAATGAACCAGATTCAGCTACAATAGTATACTTCTATCTTAGGAATCACTCTAGGATCCAACTTCAGGTCCCAGAATATGAACCTAAAACATTTTTTGTGCTTTAGTATAACCATGACTTCACCTTACTCTCAGTGGCACTGATCTTAATTGCTTCCTGTGAGTATTGAATTCTGGGACCTATAAGTTCAGCTACAAAATCTAGCACCTGGAACGTGTGAAGGTAGAAAGATAACATGCAAATGCTGAAGCATATGCCTCACTCTCCCTAATCTGTAGCACATGTACTGGTATGTACTAATTATGGGAATAGCAAATGGTCCCATACATACATTGAGGTGCAGGGTGTTGCTTTTGCAGCCACAATATAGCTGAAGTGCAGATATAAAAGAGTGAAATGCTGAACAACTTCTCGCATGCAATAGAATAAAACTTGATAATGTACTAGCTTTTATTAACCTGATACATCCCTTTCTGGCATTTGGCAGTCATCTCCAGGCCAGATCCCACATCCAAGATGCTATTTGCTGAATGTTTACTCAGTCTCCCCCAGACAGGGTTACCCAGAACTCTTCAAAATCTTTAAGATGATTTTGTGTTGAGAGTCCCCATCTTGTGGTTAACTGTTCCTGGCAGTATTGTGACATACAGTAGCATATCCGTTACCCTGTGATGCACTTGGGCTAATGTCCTATTACAGCCACTGAAAGCAAAGATGTCCTATAAAACTCCTTTCCACATATGGTCCTGTAAAGTCTTGTCATGTTTAGCTATGTCCAAAATATACATGCCTAGTGTCTGTAGGGTCTGCAGTTACACTTTCATCTTTTTTAGTGGTGAAACTTGTCAGCTGTTGACACTCTCTTGAGTTCATGGGAAGACATGTATAACAGTGGGTGTGATAGCATGTTTGTTTATGTGCATGTGTATCTGGCCAAATGCACTTCCCTATCATGCACAGGCAGTGTTATGCTCATCCCTGCCCTTTCCTGGGATAATGGTACATGTGCACTCTATGATTAAAAAAAAAGCATGAGCTGGAGGTTTAGTGTGATTAAAAACAAACTCAAAAAACAAACAAACAAACAAAAATATTGGTAAGAAAGTTTGTAGCCTCTACATGAGCCTTCATCATGGACACACAATTATCATGCATGGAGCCTGCTAAACCTGTAGTGCTGCATCCCTGTGTTAGTTATTCTTTTGCTAACACATTATTGCTGCCTGGTAATGAATGACATGTGATGTCTAAACATGTGACTGTGTACACAAGATGGTCGTTTCACTCCTTATCAGAAAACATTATAGTGGATATAGCTTCTTCAGCTGCTTGTTTGAACAGGTTCTGCTGTTGCAGTCAGAAAACAAACATCTAGTTGCATTTGTTAAACAAGGATGGTGAGGAGCACCATCTGTGCCACTATGACTGCCCATTATATAAACTCAATGCCTGTCACTGCCTTGCCAGGGTACTGACATTATCCCATCAAGAAAAATGTACAGACATCACTATAGTGACCTGCAGAAGTACCAGCACAACCTGCTCTACCTGTGGAAGGCAGAAGTTAAGCACAGACTGAATGGAAATGTCTACAAATGTTATGGGGATTAAATGAAAAACTGAATGCAGATGAGATTAAACTGAGTACAGGAAAGACACTGGTAATGAGAGTGAATGTAGAAAATCAGAAGAAGCTGAAAACTGAGATAAAAGAAAAAATAGAAGAGGTTTACAGCAGTTGTGACTGAACATAAAGAAAATCTGCATAAGGATGCCAATGCCAGAATCAGAGGGGCTGCAGTCAACTGGAACGAAGTTTGTGAGATAGTATGTTATAAAAGCTTGCCAAAAAGCTAATAAGCAAGGTATAAAAAACAATGGTTTGACTGGTGCTTCTGTACAGCACAGAAGCCTTCAGCAGAGGAAGCTTGAGGTCATGGAGATGAAGTGCCTAAGATGGGTAGTAGGATGGTTGCTGCAGGACAGAAAAGGACACAAGGATGTCAAGAAATCATAGCAGTCCCAGTTTCAGAACAGGTTAAGCAGAACAGATTACAACAATTCAGTCACATGTACAGGAAAGCATGCGTGAGACAGGAAGAGGACAAGAGGAGAGGAGGCCATCCAATCAAAAGATGGATGGATTGCATGATAGAAGACCTGTAGTGGTCAAGTATGACTTTCGAATGTGGCAGTAGAGTGGCAGTGAAATAAAATATATGGTGACAGCAGAATCATCCCCCCAACCCTGTGAAAAAAGGAGAAAGGAAATTGATGATGATGATGGCGATTTTGATGGTCATGATGATGGTGATAATGATGATGATGGTAATGATGGTGGAGATGGTGATGATGATGGTGGTGCTGGTGATGTTGATGGTAAAGACGCTGTTTGTTTCCTTGCTTTCTTTTAACAGTGTCACAGTGAACTGAAATGTCCATACTTTCTTTTACATTGTGTCAGGAGATAAAGTTTAACAGGGAACCCTGTAGCAGGAAAGCTGATATACTCTCCATGCAGCTGGGTACATATACTACGTCCATGGCTATTCTGTGCAAATGCAGTTTTATTTGTACTAAACATGTATGTTAATGTGTTTTGTTTATTCTCTGTCTGATTACAGGTGCAGTTGTAGTTTGGTTTATGAAGTGGTGACAGGCACTTGGATTACACCAGTTGGTCTGCCTGGTGCTGAGTCACCAGTGGTCAAATGGCCTATCTCTCAGCAGGAATATAAATGTCACTCTGCTGAAGATGATGGAGGGCTAACTGGTGGCTGCTTTGGAGGGGAGTGGTTAGAGGCGTCTCTTTTAAAGGTGGCCCACAGGCATCCTTCTTCCTCAATCAAAATCATATAAACTGTCTGGTTGTGACATAGATGTGCCAGCATGTGGACATGTACATCAGGACCGTGGATAACCTCTTAGCATGACTAACAGAGATGAGTGACCAAATGGTCAAGTGCAACAAGCCACCAGAGGCAGATCATGCCTACAGTTGCAGCCATCTCTGTCCCTAACATCTGCATGGTTCTCCTCTGGAGAGGTCTGACAGGCCATTGTACTTTGCCCTATCCCCCATTATGGTATTCCCTTTCCTTATGTATAACAAATTGTACTCCCTCTGCATGGCTTTAACCCTTCTCTGTTGTCTCCCTTTTTTGTGCTGTTTGTCTATGCCAGCATTTTATGTTAGTCTGCCCTTGCTATCTCCCTACTCCCCCCATTCCTCCCACACACACTCATTACCTTCCTCATATATTCTTTTTCTTAGAAATGTGAAATGGGCATCTATTGCATAAAACAATATCTATGCCCTTCTCCCTCCCAATTAATCATTCTTTAAGTTTAACCTTTTCTTCTTGCTATTCCTCTTTATCTACCTTTACTATCTCTCTTTCCTACCCATTTATAGAATAAACTAAGTTGGCACCTTGCTGTGCTGGCCTCTGTAGCCTGTTCATGGCATCAGAACTGCCACTAAAAGGCAGTTTGTTGTGCATATGAATGCACATATGCTTGTGCAAGCCGCCACTTAGTTTCTGTCACATTGGTCATGTGCCTTCTCATAGTATGGCCACTGCTGCCATTAATGCAGCTACATTAATTTACTTTGCAGCCCTTTTCATGGAATGCTGGCACTGTGCTAATTATTCAACTTAAACAGCATTGGACCATATGGCTCTACAAGATTATTGATATTTACTGCTGAGTCATGGCATTGTGAAAGTTTCTGAATACCATCTCCCATTTTTCTGTACAATTGCAGTGGCCTTCGTTTAGTCCTTTATTGTTTTTTTTTTCTTTTATTTTATATATATAGTACTTTGTTTTGTAGTCCTATACTGATTTGGTTCAGCTAAGTTCAGGTTCTTTTTAAGGAAATTAATATATCATTTTGCATAATTAGGCAAGTGGTTTGTTGTTTTTTTCCTGACAGTGGAAAAATGTTTTGGTCTTTATCTCCTTAAAATGTTTACCACTGTAGCTGTTAATATGGTGCTCCCATGCTATTATTTCAATCCCATGCCATTGATAGTATCTGTCCTGTGCCATTAATTGTTTCTGTCCCATACCACTGATTATTTTTATCCCACACCACTGATTGTTTCTGTAACATAACACTGACTGTTTCTGTCCCACATCACTGACTGTTTCTATCCCACACCACTGATAGTTTGTATCCCATGCCACTGATAGTTTGTATCCCATGCCACTGATAGTTTGCATCCCACTCCACTGATAGTTTGCATCCCATCCACTGATAGTTTGTATCCCATGCCACTGATAGCTTGTATTCCACTCCACTGATAGTTTGTATCCCATGCCACTGATAGTTTGTATCCCATGCCACTGACAGTTTGTATCCCACTCCACTGATAGTTTGTATCCCATCCACTGATAGTTTGTATCCCATGCCACTAATAGTTTGTATCTCACTCCAATGATAGTTTATATCCCATCCACTGATAGTTTGTATCCCATGACACTGATAGTTTGTATCCCATACCACTGATAGTTTGTATCCCACTCCACTGATAGTTTGTATCCCATCCACTGATAGTTTGTATCCCATGCCACTGCTAGTTTGTATCCCACTCCACTGATAGTTTGTATCCCATGCCACTGATAGTTTGTATCCCATGCCACTGACAGTTTGTATCCCACTCCACTGATAGTTTGTATCCCATGCCACTGACAGTTTGTATCCCACTCCAGTGATAGTTTGTATCCCATCCACTGATAGTTTGTATCCCATGATGGCACTGATAGTTTGTATTCCACTCCACTGATAGTTTGTATCCCATCCACTGATAGTTTGCATCCCATGCCACTGATAGTTTGTATCCCATCCACTGATAGTTTGTATCCCATGCCACTGACACAGTACTGCTTGCTTTGTCAAATCTGCTGTCCATTGCAGTTTACAGGGGTTCAAGAAATGCATCATATAGTTGTACTGATATTATGCCTTCCTCAGTCTATCCCATGCCACTGATAGTCTGTATCCCATGCCACTGATAGTTTGTATCCCATGCCACTGATAGTTTGTATCCCATCCACTGATAGTTTGCATCCCATGCCACTGATCATTTGTATCTCATGCCACTAATACTTTGTATCCCATGCCACTGATAGTTTGCATCCCATCTGCTGATAGTTTGTATCCCATGCCACTGACACAGTACTGCTTGCTTTGTCAAATCTGCTATCCATTGCAGTTTACAGGGGTTCAAGAAATGCATCATATAGTTGCACTGATACTATGCCTTCCTCAGTCTTTCCCACCTTACAGTTTGTCTACATTATAAATGTACATTTGCAGAAGATAACAGGCAATTTAGGACATAAATAGTTTGACTTGAATAAATAATTTGACTTCATTTAATCAGCATCTGCTTTTTGTCACTGTTAAAACCACTGTAGCAGACTATCTGTAATATCTTCCCTTCTATTGTGTCCTTCATTTCAGAATATTATCTATAATTTAATTCTTATGATTCCAGTACTTTTGTTAACTAGTTCAAGCTGAAGTGAAGCCTCACTGCACCAAGAACAGCTGCTTTCCTGCGGTGTACCTCACTTTGCAGTTTATGCATATTTAGGCTTATTGCTTAGGTGTGTTATGTACTTTGACTGGGTATGATACAAGGTCTATATTCAGTGCAGACAGGAACGTGGCACTGCTTGAGTGACATGCTTAGGGTCATACAGTATGTAGCTGTGGCAACTAAGGGAATCAAAATCAAGACCATAGCAATTCCTAGACTTCACATGATGTGATGTAGTGCCAGCCATATACATTCCTCTTATTTAACCTGTCAGCTTTATAGTTCTGTTACTTCACAGCTGTTTTTTTAATTTTTTTCATCACTTATACTGATATGATTTTCTATAACTGTTTATCAAGTCAAGCCCTTCCTGCTGTCCTGCTAATGTTATCTTCAGCTTCTTAGAAAATAAATTGATCTTAACAGAAATTAAAGTGGTTGAGCCTACCTTTAGTATGGATGTTATTTCTTAGTTTGGATGGTTGCACAATGCTGCTGTACACTGCTGTGCAGCACTTAACCTGTTACCTTCTAATACAAGTCAGTTTTAAGTTATCTGTTCATGAATAGTGAATTGTGGATGCAAGCCAGCAGAGTTTATTACATTAATTCATGGCACATAATTTTGTTGCATGTGTATATATATATATATATATATATATATATATATATATATATATATATATATATATATATATATATATATATGTCAGTCTACTTTCACACATCGAAATACATATGTGTGTGTCTTTTAATATCAGTTTAACTTGTATTATTTGCTTATACTTGCTTATCATACACTACGTTCTCATTATTTCTCATTCATTAGGAAACACCTTTATTTATACATATGTCATATATTTATAAGACTATTGTTTTTTCAAACTGGGTGACTGTACTTTTTAAGTAACAGTCTTATTTCCATTCATCAAAGAAACTCAAGTGATAAATAGTGCAGTCATAATTATGTGATAGGGCTCAGTGGGAATTAGGTATGCATAACTGCCAGCATAGCGTGGACCAGTTGGGGATGGTGCTACAGAATTAAGTGATGTATTTCTGAAAATAGCAATCACTGTGAATATGGGTAGATACACTAAGACAGTTCATGGGACCTTGCCTCCTCAACATGTACATTTATGCTTGCACTGAAGCACCACAACTGTGACATTGGCTGGCAGCTGTGCAGCACAATGCCCATGTGCTATGTGCTAGTATTCCCAGTGAGGGTGTGCATTTGGACTTTACCATGCTGAAACATTAAAATGGCAGCCTGGTAATACAGCCATGTGCAAACTGAGCTCAGTGCAAGTGCACAAGGCAGCCCATGTCTCATAGCATGGACTAGGGTTGGCAATACATTGTGTTATTATTTTCATTGTTTAAGTCAGAGAACATCAATTTATATTCCCTTATTATCATATTCACCATATTACAAGCCCCTACATAGACTGATAAGAGGGGCAAACATCATGTTACAAAAAAAAAAAAAAACAAGATCCAGATGCAGGGACAACTCTATGGTATAAGGCTGCCACACCTAGCTGACACATTACGCTGATTGCCATGTGCTAACACTACACTGGTTCCTAGGAGACATATGGCACACCATATTAGAGGGTCACAGAGAAAGTTAGGGCACAGGTTAAAGGCAAAAAGTAGTGCAATGCTGGTAGGGGGAGGGGCACATCTAAAAAGCAAAGTTAAGGGAGCAGACTGAGCAGCCACTATTCTCTTGGGCAAACACTATAATGAAGGACACTATATGTGGACTACATGCCCACATGTAACACAATCTGGCACAGTGTTGAAACAGTTATGTCATACCTACCACAGGGGTAGTGGGGTGGTGGGCATTATCCAGCCGGGCTGTCCTGTATACACCCATTGAACCTATCCTTGTGTGCTTCTGTGATGTATTTGAGCTATACTGGTGGAAAAATGATAGTGCTGTAAGACAGTTACAGCTCAAGACCCAGATGTTCTGCTGGTGGCCCTAAGAACACAGAGTAAGTGTATCCTGGGTACAAATTATTCAGGTAAGCTTTTGTCGAGCAGGTATAGCAGGAAATGGTACAGGAGATAAATGCTACCACAACTGCACAGTGCCAAAGATACATCAGACAGTGAATGATATAATATTATATGGAAATATCATGGGACAAGAGATAGTTGTTGCCAAATCTACCAGAGCATCCTCTCACAGAGGCAGAACCATTCTTAGTCTAACTGACAGGTGACACTGATTCCAGGAAGTAGGCTTGATGTGAGAATGGGTATAATCAGGGATGCCTGAGTGTCTGTTAGTGATACCCTAGGTGACTACTGCATAATGCTTGTCATGCAGCACATTGTTAGGTCATTCACCTAGTGCATACATGGTTCATCATGGCTTTAACTTCAAATGCCTACATCACAGGCTATGACTGCTCATTTGTCTGTGGGGGAAGCACTTGTTAAATTGTGTGACGTACCATCATCAGTGTAATCATACATACCATTCTGCATTTCTGTCACCCACGGGCACATCAGGACAGCAAAGATGCATCCTGAACCATACTGATGCATACTTAGTGGCGGGATCATATATGTACCAGCGTTCACATAGTTATATTATCTCTATATTTTCACAGCCTGCACAAATGGGGTCTTTACCACAGAAGTTCCATTATCTATATACACCAACTCCATGGTTGCACAATTGTAGAGAAAAGAAAGAAACTTAAAAAAATGTGAATGAGCACTTGGTGAGTTTCAGCTCATCCACTTGGGATCAGCAAGTTACAGCCTCATCCACTTGAAATACATCCAGCGATAGGTAATCCTTTTTCTTTCTGTAACTGTTCATACTGGGGTGCTGGATGACAAGTCTGTTCAAGGTTCTCATTTGCTATCACTTGAAATTAGTCTCAGGACTCATACTTTGATTTGATGACTCCAATCTTTCCTTTGACTCATATCACTGCACTATAAGTAGTTGTTGTGCCACTGTCTGCATCACTTTACAAAGATCCACTTTCCCTGTCAGGAAGTATGTCTCTAAACAGGGAGTAACATGGCTGATTAGTCCTGTCAGTATGAGAGGTCTATGATATGTAAACTAGCTGATGCTACAGCTTGCAACAGATTGTACTTTCAGATGTTCTGCCTATCTAAGTGAAAGTGCCAGAAAATGTATGGCTGGAACCAGGGCTCTTCCAAAATTCACTGTGGTCCAGAAGAGGAACATATATGCTAAGAGATAGTTGTGAATCAAGAAGGTTAGAGACGTGAATATGAAGGAAAGTAGTGGAGCTACCACTGTTTTCATAAGTGATACCAGCAAACAAAACAGGATGAGAAATATATGCCTACAGATGACAAGACAGGCATTCTGGCTCCCACTTTCAGTTTGTCACGTCATATTCTTAATATGACCAGGCTTGGGGTACAAGAAGTTGTACATGGTTTCCACTGTCAGCATATGTATGAGATTTCATACACACAAGTGCTGACAAAATTAGCTTACATTTGTGTTATTAATCCTGTTTTCTGTATAGAAGATAATTGCTTGACCTATTTGCAGTTACTTTACTACTCATTTATATGGAAAATGAACTTGAAACTGCAGCTTAACAATGTAGGAAGGTTTATATTTGTGTATGTATGTGTGTGTGTGTGTGTGTGTGTGTGTGTGTGTGTGTGTGTGTGTGTGTGTGTGTGTGTGTGTGTGTGTATATATACACTTTGGGGATACAGACCATAGTATTCATCATCTCATATGTCACTTTCAAGTAATAGTTTTGAAAGAACTTGTGAGGCGTTTGAGTGACTATCATAGGTTCATAGGTTCATAGGTTGGTACTAGGCTATCGGCCCTAAGGCCTATGCAAGCCTAGCCATAACAATTCCCTGGAAATTTTTTCCCACAATATTTACTTCTCTGGGCCCCTGTCTAGCAGGGCGACTGACATGATCCCCGGGGTGAATTTCCTATCTCCTATCCAATCATCAAGGTTCCTTTTGAAGAGGGCCAATGAGGTGCTCTGTTTGACATGTATGGGCAGTCTAGTCCAGAGTATGGGGAGTCTCTGGGTCAGGAACCTATCCCTCCAGCATGTTTTGTTCATTGTGATGATAAGGTTTAGATCCCTGGAGCGTGTGGCTCTGAGGGATTGGGATTTCTTTAAGTGGAGCATGTCCAACAGCTCAGGGTTTGACATGACCTTGTATGTTAAGCAGAGATTGCCTCTGAGTAGACGATATGCCACAGAGTATAGCTGGAGTTTTTTTATATGGTCAGCATATGGCATCTGCTTTAGGCCTGTGATTCTTTTAGTGAGGTATTTCTGTGGCCTTTCCAGCTGTTGCAGATGTCTTCTGAGGTACATACCAAATGGGGCATTATACTCTATAATGGGTCTAATGAGGGATGAGTACAGTGGGACAATGACCTCCTTTTTTCTGGATGAAAAGCCCTTAGTGATGAGGTGTGCCACGTAGAAGGATTTCCTGACTGTTGTGGAGATGTGGTTATTGAAAGTGAGACCACTGTCCACTTGTGTCCCTAAGTCTCTCATCAGACTTTCGATGTTTAGTGTCCTGCCACCTATGTGGTAGTTCATGGGTACATGTTTTTTTCCAAAGGGGATGACTATACATTTCTTGGCATTAAGCTTCAGCCCATGGCTCTGGCACCAGGCATCTGTTTCTGTAAGGCCCTTTTGTAGAATATCCACATCATTTGGGGATTCAATAATGGCTCCCAGTTTGCAGTAATCTGCAAACTTTGTTAGCCAGAGTCCCTTAGTGTTGGCCTGTACTTCAGAGAAGTAGATGCCAAACAAGAGTGGTCCCAGGACTGAACCCTGAGGTACTCCACTTGTCACTTGTCTGGAGCTGGATTTGGAGTCAGCTACTTTTACAGTCTGGGTTCTGTCAGTAAGCCAGTTGGCAACCCATCGAGTGACATACTGATTTATGCCCAGCTTAGTAAGTTTATCTATGATTCCAGAGTGGGGGATGGTGTCGAAGGCCTTGGCGAGGTCCAGATAGGTTGTGTGGACCTCCTTACCCTCCTCCACAGCTCTGGAGACCGATTCAAAGAAGTCAATCAGATTCAGGAGACAAGATCAGCCCTTCACAAACCCAAACTGGGTGGGGTCTAGTGTCTGGAGGTTGCCAATGTCTTTGCTTATAAGTTCCATGATAATGCGTTCCATGCCCTTGCAGATCAGGCTTGTCAGACTGATGGGACGGTAGTTCCCGGGATCCAAGGTGGATCGTCCCTTGTGGATCGGGATAACTGTAGCTGTGCGCCACTCAGTGGGCACGAAGCCTGAGGTGAGGCTATGATTAAACATGACACTTAGGTGGGGTGCCAGTTCATTTTGTAGTTCATGTAGTACACAGCCTGGGATGTCATCTGGTCCCATGGATCCTGTATTCTTAGCTTTGGAGAGTGCTGTTTCTACCTGTGTGGCTGTGATTATCGGAATTTGGCAATCTTTTGGTATTGAGATGAGCCATTTAGGGGGTAAGAGTGGAGTGAAGTTGGCACTAAATTGATCTGCCAGGATATTGGCAATATCCTTGGGGTCAGTATATTTAAAGCCATTCTGTTGTAGCTCAGAGCAGATCTGAGCATTGCCATTTAGATTCTTGACATAACTATAGAATGCCTTGTGATTGTCTTTGTTATCTTTGGCAATTTTATTTTCGTAACTAGCTTTTGAGGATTTTATGAGGGATCTCAGCTTCTTACTGAGGCTAGTGAGGGAGTTTTTTGCATCCTGGGATTTTCCTCTTTTCTGCAACAGTTTCTTCCTTCTGTTGTATAGTTTGTTTATAGCAGGGGATCACCAGATTGGCTTCCTTTTTTTGGAGAAGAGCATCTTGGTTCTATTTGGGATGGCACGATTCATGCATGAGTGGATATGCTTGTACAGTGCCTTAGTGTAGGATTCTGCAGTTGAACTTCCAGATCCCGTCTGCGTGGGTGTTGTGAAGTTCGTCACTTCTGACTTCAGTAGCATGAAGTTGGCTTTGGAGAAGTTTTTTAAGGAGATTTCCTTACTGGGGGGTGGGGGTGGGATGTGGATGTCAAGGGTGATTTGCTTATGGTCAGACCTGACCAATGAGGGGGTGACCACTGGTGTGGAGCATCTATCTCCCATGTTGGTAATGACCAGGTCTAGGATATTGGAGCCCCTGGTGGGACAATGGATTAGTTGATCCAGGGCATTGGAATTTATGAATTCCAATAACCGTTGGGAAAAGGAGTTGGTACCCGAGTAGTTTTCCCAATTAATGGCAGGGTAGTTGAGATCACCTAGTATTAGGGTGTTTGGTTGTATCTTAATATTTTCCAGTATGTTCAGGAAGGTGTAGTGAGAATCTTGGGTTATGGTGGGGGATCTGTAGCAAGCTACAATTTGGATTGCAATCTTACCTAGTGTTAGTTGCACCTGGAGAATTTCAGATGCATTGTGTTGGGCAACTAGCCTGGAGGAGTGAATATCCTTGGTGAATATGGACACTCCTCCACCTTTAGTATTTTGGTCTTGGTTTTGTGGCCGAAAAGTGTGGTAAGAATTGTAGCCTGGTATTGCAGGGGTACTCTCTGGAGCCTTGAACCGGGTCTCAGTCACTGCACAGATATTGATGTTCTCCATTTTTAGGAGTGCCTCGAAAGAGTGCATTTTGAGGTTTAGACTTCTAGCATTGAGTAAACTCCAATAAAGGGAAACAGTCCACCACTGTGTAGAAAACCAAAAAACACAATTTCCCTGTCGATGGAATCAAAATACTTTGAATCAGTGTTGAATTTGAGCATATTTTATCTTTATTTAACTTTGTTAAGCGCTTTCATCTAACAATATCTAGACTTCCTCAGAACAAATGGCTGCCTTTTGGCTAACAGTATATATAGAATACTTAATCAACTAATTAAAAAAGTTAATTAGTCCGTTTCAGAACATTTTAAAGTGCCAGTGCAGTAAAAACATTTAAAAATACTGTTTAAAACACTATTTAAAAATACTCTCTCCAGTTAAAACCACATGTTATGTTAACCATCATTACTTTTACACATGTTTGTAATGTTTATTATTCATATATTTTTATATATGTAAACCATACATGTGTATAAATATATTTTTTTAAAAAGATATATTTGTATAAAGAAAAAATATATATTTAAAGAATATATGAAAAAAATAATAACATTGATTCAATATAAGTGTTAATGGACCTAGTGAAAAAAATCCATACCCTTACTGAAAATGTCGGACATTGAAAGAATTGAGGGGCACGGTAAAGGTTAGATTAGTGGTCAATTCTTTCAATGTGTCACTTTGGTTGTGACTGGTGTTTGCTTTTCGGCTTCGGAGGTCCTTGTTGCTTGGGCAGGTTAATGTTAAGGGCCTCCGCATATGTGGGTTTAGTGTTGCTATGTGTGGGAGTTGATGGTGTGGGTTTTGAAGGGCTATGAGTTGTTAGAGGTGTAATGCAGGTGTTAGCCTTCTCCTCTTGACTGTCTAGCACAGTCTTGACCGGAGAGAACTTTGCTTCCAGTTTGGCTATGTAAGTGCATCTCTCGCAGGTTGTAGTGTTGGGTGGTAGGAGGAAAGGATTGTCTGTGTACATTAGGCAGTTTCCGCATTGCCCCAGTATGCCCAGATTCACCAGGTGGACAGGAGAAACCACTGGAAGCTGACCCTTGGACATGCCTGTTTAGGTGCTTTTTTGTAAGGTTTAAGAGCTGTTTTCCCTTACCTTTGCAAGGTATTTTGCAATTGTAGGCTGTTTAGTGCCTATGATTAATTTCTCCTTATTGACAAGGAGAGCTGAATGCTTGTATCAGTTTCAGGCTTCCTAGTACTTTACAGCAGGTTCTAGAGAAAGTGCTGGGGTTCAGATTTTAGTGCTACTACTGAGAAACCAGCTAGTTTTAAGGGAAAATTTGAATAGCAGACTTTCTGGCACCTGGAATAGTTTAACTGTAGCCTCGTAGTGCTGCACGATGTGAAAAATGTGCAAACAGATGCGTTTTTAAGCCAGAAAGTTGAAAGGGATAGAAATCAGCCCAAAAAGGCTAATAAAATTACAATTTCAGAGCTGGAAACCACTCCTCTAGTGTTAGATAGGCAGTACAATGCTCACCAGTCACACTGGTAGGCAGTAGGACTTCCCTCTGCCACAGCAAGGTCTGGATAGCTCTGAGCACAGAAAATAAAGTCCTGAGACAAGCAAGGCCTGGGATATGGACTGGCTAGAAAAGGTGGGAAATGAGCAAACAAGATAGTATATATATATTTTTTTGTTGAAACAAGCTAAACAATGCAATAATACAGTAAATAAACACAGAAAAGTCTTACACTCTTGAGTGTGTAGTCCTAAACAGTAAATGCAATTAAAACTCTACAAAATTAGCAATTTAAAACTTTTTAAATGAAGCAAGGCAAGTGCACAACTGAAAAATGATTTAAGTGGCAGTAATACAGCAGAATAAGTAGCTAGTCTACATATACAGAGAAGTCTATATATACAGAAAAGCAGCTAAAACACACAAACTCTTCAGATGCAGTGCAACCTAGAGCACTTGAGTTGTAGCAATATTAAGGCAATTACAGTTATAATAAATGCTCTAAAATATACTCTATATTTCCAAAATGTTTGAGAAGCACAGTCAGAACATAAGGAAATTCAGGCAAAAATGTATGTATGTATTTATTTATTTATTTATTTTTAAGGGAAAAAGGAGAAACAGAAGGCCTTATCAAATGCTCTCTCTCTGTATTAGGTAGAATGAGCTAATGACACTAGACTGGGAGGAGTGTCCCAGATCAGATTTACAGTAGGGGCGGGCAACTGCAAACTCACCAAGTATAACACAAGACACCAACAGGGAGGCTGGGTGGGGAGCTATTAGCCTACAAAGCACTAGAGAAAGCCACAAAATGAAAGTTTTTAAACAGATACGGATTTGTAAAGATACACAATGCTTTAACTGCAAACAAATCAGTTACCCGTGCAGATTACAATAAAAGTGCTATATATAAATTGCTAGAAACAATAAACTGCATAAATAATCGAAAAAAAAAAAACAGGATACTTATATATCTCAGCTAAGAGTTGGAGTCAACAGCTCTCATCCACTTTGCTCAGTGTGTATAGACAGAAATTCTCTCAAAGTTGGGGCTTAAATACCAGAACAACAACTTTTTTTTTATAAAAACACAAAAGAACCAGCCCCCACTAGCCTGCAGCTATTAGCCTACAAAGCACTAGAGAAAGCCACAAAATGAAAGTTTTTAAACAGATAAAGATTTGCAAAGATACACAATGCTTTAACTGCAAACAAATCAGTTACCTGTGCAGATTACAATAAAAGTGCTATATATAAATTGCTAGAAACAATAAACTGTATAAATAATCGGAAAAAAAACAGGATACTTATATATCTCAGCTAAGAGTTGGAGTCAACAGCTCTCATCCACTCTGCTCAGTGTGTATATACAGAAACTCTATCAAAGTTAGGGCTTAAATACCAGAACAACAACTTTTTTTTTACAAAAACACAAAAAAACCAGCCCCCCACTAGCCTGCAGCTATTAGCCTACAAAGCACTAGAGAAAGCCACAAAATGAAAGTGTTTAAACAGATAAAGATTTGTAAAGATACACAGTGCTTTAACAGCAAACAAATCAGTTACCTGTGCAGATTACAATAAAAGTGCTATATATAAATTGCTAGAAACAAACTGTATAAATAATAAAAAAAACAGGATACGTATATATCTCAGCTAAGAGTTGGAGTCAATAGCTCTCATCCACTCTGCTCAGTGTGTATAGACAGAAACTCTCTCAAAGTTACGGCTTAAATACCAGAACAACAACTTTTTTTTTTTACAAAGATACAAAAGAAGCAGCCTCCACTAGCCTGCAGCTATTAGCCTACAAAGCACTAGAGAAAGCCACAAAATGAAAGTTTTTAAACAGATAAAGATTTGTAAAGATACACAATGCTTTAACTGCAAGCAAATCAGTTACCCGTGCAGATTACACTAAAAGTGCTATATATAAATTGCTAGAAACAATAAACTGTATAAATAATCGAAAAAAAACAGGATACTTATATATCTCAGCTAAGAGTTGGAGTCAACAGCTCTCATCCACTCTGCTCAGTGTGTATAGACAGAAACTCTATCAAAGTTAGGGCTTAAATACCAGAACAACAACTTTTTTTTTTTTTACAAAAACACAAAAGAACCAGCCCCCTCTAGCCTGCAGCTATTAGCCTACAAAGCACTAGAGAAAGCCACAAAATGAAAGTTTTTAAACAGATAAAGATTTGTAAAGATACTCAATGCTTTAACTGCAAACAAATCAGTTACCCGTGCAGATTACAATAAAAGTGCTATATATAAATTGCTAGAAACAATAAACTGTATAAATAATAGAAAAAAAAAACAGGATACTTATATATCTCAGCTAAGAGGTGGAGTCAACAGCTCTCATCCACTCTGCTCAGTGTGTATAGACAGAAACTCTATCAAAGTTAGGGCTTAAATACCAGAACAACAACTTTTTTTTTTTTTTTTTTTACAAAAACACAAAAGAACCAGCCCCACTAGCCTGCAGCTATTAGCCTTCAAAGCACTAGAGAAAGCCACAAAATGAAAGTTTTTAAACAGATAAAGATTTGTAAAGATACACAATGCTTTAACTGCAAACAAATCAGTTACCCATGCAGATTACAATAAAAGTGCTATATATAAATTGCTAGAAACAATAAACTGTATAAATAATCGAAAAAAAAAACAGGATACTTATATATCTCAGCTAAGAGTTGGAGTCAACAGCTCTCATCCACTCTGCTCAGTGTAAGCAGAAGATAAACCACTATTTAGAGTTTCAAAACACCATGGCACGAAGAAACAGTCATTGAACTTTAGAAATACCTCTAATAATTATTAGACAAACAGAAAATGAAGTTTGGTGATATTCATTGGGAAAAAGAGTGTTACCTCAGCAAAAATCAATGGATGAAAAACCTTCTCAAAGCTCACTCCCTACCACAAAACATACATAATCAGCAGAAATTAAGCACATTCTAGAGAAAGTTGATTCGTTCTCTTTGCTTGGAGAATCAGTGTCAATGCTTTGACACAGGCTGAGGATAGTATCAATCAGTTCGTTCAAACAGGCACAGACTTCCAAGCTTCTACATCTGCTAAGGTAACGTAACATATTTGTATGACATATATACAGTACATGATATGTAGGTCAGTATAATAATCCCCGTCAATAGCTGCTGATTGCTGGATTTTGTACAGTACTTGTTGCACACTATCATTTATACAGTACAATATAAATAGTACTTATCTGTGCTTTATGTATTTGTACTGTATTCACCTCAGGTTTTCTTTGTCCCTGTATATAGTATATTAGGGTCTATATCACAACGTTGAACTCACAGGAGTTCGAATGTTGTAATATCAAACTGTGAAGTTTGAAACGCAATAATTACGAAAACACAAAACAGCGATTTTTTTCCCCAGGGAAAAAAATTAGTGTTCCGTTATAAAAAAAAACACTTACACTTTAAACTTAAACTAAAGTTGGGGGCTTTGCCCCCCACACCCCCAACATGGGGGTCTGTGCCCCGCACTCCTCCCTACTTATATATATCAACTCCAAGATGGCACCACAGTGGAGGAAATAGCAAAGCCCCAAAAACGGCCCACCGATTTTTTCACTAGAAAGAAATTCAGTGTGCCGTGGCTTCGCTAATTTCATATTTTGGACTTTTGGGTTCGATATTACAATGTTCGAACTCCTGTGAATTTGATGTTGTAATATAGACCCATATATTATATTATGGCATTACAGAATATTAATTATACATGAAATTTGTAACTGCCTATTTGGCTCAGGTTATGGCTGAAAATTGGTCTGAGGACCAACCTGCCAACCTAGTCAACAAAGTTGATAAATAAATTAATGAATACTTACCTATTTACATGACTTGTACTGGAACAGTCAGTTTAACAATTGCAACTGTCAGTCAGAGACACACACAGATCAGTTGCAGTGATAAAATATAAAAATAATGCCGGCATCGGTTCTGGCTTGCTATAAAAAAAATCCAAGTTTGTTGCAAAAGTGTTGAACACTAACATATGAGTAATGTTGAAAATGTCAAAGTGGAAAAAAACTGATACCATGAAAAAAAATTTGCAACTGTTCCTTACAGTGTCACTCTGTCTACCAGCAACATTTATATATGTCACTGGCAAAGGGGATTATAGTTTATATGGTATAAAAACATACAAGGTTATGATTATATCTCCAATCATAACCAGCTTATCATATGCCCGAGACATGGATGTCAAGAAATTCACCTCAAGAGCGAAGGTGTGCTCATCCTGAATATTTCATCCCTTTCTTAAAGTCTTGATATAGTCCTTGTTTAACAAAATGGTTTAATGAAGTTTTAAATTATGGGTTATCAAAACAAAGGGCATGTGTTGCTGTCCTCACCCTAACCTTGGGGAACACCAATCATCATCTTCTGGAGAATGTGTATTGCTTTATGGAACAACATGCAATTTCTTTATTGTTGTTCCCATTTTTATTGAAAAATCACTGCATGGCATTATTAGGCAGTAACTGTTCCACAGAAAATACGCATGGTATCATTTGATTTTGCAAGTAAAACAGAATAAAAGCCTATTACTCATCTGTCTTTAGCTAGTTATTGTTTATTTACTTACACAGACACACATATGCATGTAAGTAGAGTGCAGCTCTAATTACAAGTGAAAGATTTCAGACCCATCCCAGGGCAAAGCTAGAAAATGAAGGAAAAACAGAGTCAAGCGTAAATTCTTGTGTAAAGTAGTAGAGTAAAGAAAAGGCTATCTACAATATTTAAGTATTTACTTTGAGAAGTAAGTTTGCTTCCTTAGTAATTATTATTATTAGCTGTCACCATACTGGTAAACAAATAAGTCTCAGAAAAATATGTACCCACCTTATAGAAAAAGACTTACATAATGCCATTATGCAAAGGTGAAACACATGCTGACATATCCAACTTCAGACCAGTTGGCATCCTTTCTCCCCTCTCTTAAATACTGGAAAAGTGAATATGTAAACAAACCTTAAGCCATCTTGCAACAGATATATTCTGTCTCATACTCAGAATGGCTTTTGCTGAGTGCACAGTACTGAAACTACTAACCTTCTTAAATGCTATAAACCTACATAAAGTCTCCTTCCATACTGCTTCCATATTCCTTGACAGAGCCAAAGTATTAGACACCATCTCACATAACCTACTGTTCTCAGTCTGTCAGATGGTAACACATATTCTTAAAATCTATCACAATATGAGTGTCACAAGAGTCTTTCTTCAAATCTATCACAATATGAGTGTCTCAAGAGTCTTTCCTAGAACATCTATGTTTTATTATGTCTACTAATGATATGCACAGCTTTATTAACAAAGCAATTAATATTCAGTATGCTGATCACTCCAAGTATGCATTGCAAACAACTGCAATCACTTCCAATAATATTTCAAGAATCTCGTAGGTCAATGAAAAGATAGCCTTCTGGCTTTTAGCTTGTCCTTGACTTCAACATTTTCAACTTTAACTAATCTTTTTTTACCTTAATTTTATCACTCAGTCAATGACTTCATTTTGTATCATTATGGTTTTATCCCTCTATTTTGGAAATGCATATTTCTACTTGAATGGTTACTTGCAAGTTCAAGCCTGATATTGTTTCCTGGAAAGTATACAAAAATTGATTATAATATGTAAAAACATCTTTATGTTTGTGATATTTTATTGGTCATCTGTTATTCAGTGTACTAATGCCAGTTGGATCTTTTCTTCATGGCCTCTGGTGAAAATGGGCCATTGGAATTGGCAAAATATCCCTGTAAATAAGTGAAACAAATAATAAATAAATACTTATTTGTGGACTAGATATAATTCATAACATGACAGCAGAGCTCTATATACCATACCATAACATACAAAAAAGGGGGTGGGTGAAGTAAATGAGAGTGGGCTTGAGGAGGAGAATGGAGTGTAGAGGGGGTTATCTTAGTCATACGAAGTGGAAGGCATCACCTTAGAGGGTCTAGATGAAGTAAGGTGTCATACATGAGAAGCATGTCTAAAGAAGAAGAGGTAAAAGAGGAAAACAGAAGGCAAAAATGTGAAGATGTTAGAAGAAGAACTTTCAATGGAATAAGTTGAAGAAACTGTAAGCTAGAGTAGGAGGGAATCAGCATCACAGTCGGATGGTTTGTTATTGATGTTATAAGGAATGGCTGAAAATGAAAAAAAGAGTTTTTTTGTGGAAGTACTAAGTGAATGGTTAAAGAAATTATATAAAGGAAGATATATTTGGTGAGGTGATTAGGTTATATGGACAGAAGATGAGAGAGATAACATTAAGGATTGGAGGGCAATAGCACTGGGAAACAAATTCTAAACATTTTATGAAAATAAAACATTAAAGGATTCAAGAAGTAGTGAAAGGTTTATTAATGATTTGTTTTTGTTTTTTTAGAGTAAAAGGAAGAGAGGTGAATGAAATGTTAGCAGTAGGACAAGTGGTAGAGACTATTTTAAGACAAAATAAAGAAGTAAGATTAGTAATATATGATGTAGCCAAAGCATTTGATACAGTGAGCCATAAGGCAATGTGGAGCATATTAGAAGAATAATTAAATGGAAATAAGAAAGCAATTTTTTAAAAAAATTCTTAGAAAATGCTTGTGAAAATCATGGCAAAATGGAGGATGGGAAATAATGAATAGAAAACATAAGCAAGGATGCCCCATGGCGGGCATCTTTTTGTACTAGTGAAGAATGCAATTTGTTAAACACCTGGTCTTGAAATGAAAGAAACAAAATGAAAGATTAGGAGAAAAGGATTATAATGGTTGTGTGTATTTCATATGCAGATGACTTTGTTGTTGTAAGTACTGATAAGGGTTGGAAGAGTGTGAGTGCGATACAACTGGAAAATATGAAAAAAAAAAAACTAGGTTAAAATTAAAGAAGCTGAAAAGTAAGTGTTTTGTGAATAAAGACAATATTTAGGATAGTTATACCAGCAAAGAGATTAGTGTGTTAGGAATAAAATTTGGAAATTATGAAAGTGTATTTGGGCAATGGAGAGAGATAATTGAAGAAATTAAAAAAAGTTATTGTATCCGTGGAAAACGTTCTATTTATCATTTATGAAAAGGGCATGTATATTAGATATGTACACAGTGGTAAAATTAACATATTTGGGGATATACATATTGTTTGCTAGTAATTATAAAGATATGCAGTAGTTACATATGTATATTACATGTTTATAACGCTAACTGATTTGCAAACTATGGCACAGCATTAGGGGGAATTTTAGATGATGGAGAAAAATATTGTTGATACACTGTAAGTTGCACACTTTGAAACATGCTGACTATTGTTTATACTTTTAAGTATATAAACAGGCATCATTTCTCATATTTCTGCAAATCTTCAATAGCCTCTTTGTTTGACCTATATGCCATTTTGTACTACTGCAACCACATCCCACTATATACACTACCCCACAAGATTTACAAATAAACCTCCCTTTAGAAATTAATTTTTTTCTGTTGATGTTACTACCAAAGATATTCCTCAGTTTTCCACACACTTTACAACAACCACAAGCAAATGGTCCTACTAATTCCTGGGGCACACTGTACAATGGCATATTTAACAGCTCTTTCAAATTCAGATATCTCTAATATAAAATCTTCACAACCCCAGGAAATAAATGCCCCACAATTTCATCTAGGCAAACAATATGCCAGAATTCTAAAATCAACTTCCTCACTATTCTAGAAAACATACAAACTCCTTACCAGAGTTCATAGACTTCGTATCTATCACAACATGATCAATTGTACATTTACTAGCACAAGAATTGTTACCATATACACTCTCCTTTCATTCTCAAAAATACATCTCAAGGCATTGCCCAAGACCTCATCATTACAACCCCTCTTAGACAATCTCCTCTTAACATCCAACACAAATTAAACTTTATGCTTATCCTGTGAAGTATTACATGGAATCCGCTTAAATTCACCAAAAGGTAGTATTCCATAAGTTGAGGGGATGCATACTATCAGCATGCAAAAAATTATTCACTGCAGTGGGCTTTCTAATGTTGCAGGCAAGGATCACATTTGGGTATAACCTATCAAGTGGGAGGAACTAACCTGCCAAGAAGTATGTGACGTCCACCTGGGACATGGAAACAGCTTTGTGAAGCCTGGTAGTTCAGGCATTGCAGGGTACCAAGGTAAGGCAAATAAGGTGGGCACTTAATGAAAGATGCAAGGCTTGTCTTTTTACCCGAGAAAGCTAATAAATGGTACAATGTGCTTCTTGTGATCAAATACAGGAAAGTATAATATAGTGAAATATGTACATAAGCTAAAAAGTATTGAAAATATGTGCTGGTGGGATGTGTTGTGCATTGTGATTTTTTTTAAATACGATTATATACAATTTCTGAGGATCAGGTAGAGAAATATATTGCAAAGATGGCAAGTAATATTTTGCTTAATACACATTTTCTTTCACGATTTTTTTTCTCATTTACTAAACTGCAGGAAAAAAAATGAAAAAAATGAAACATTAGTTTGTCAGGGCAGTTATCAGAACAAATGCTTTTTCTTAAAAGTGATTCTGTTTTCTTGGTTTAATGAGTTGATCTATAGGAAGGCAATAAGACATGGAGCATATGGCTAAGGAGAGATATGACCGGGCCAGGCTGGAAGATCACAAGTCACTACTGGTACCTTGAAACACATCTGAAGAAATGCTGCCAATGTGGCAGATAACAACTTGATTCTTGCTACAAAACATGTTTCAGGAAAATAAATATACATTTATTTAGGCTTTTACAGTATTCTTCTCCTAAAGCAATAGTACATTGATTATAATTACAAATAAAATGATTCCATTTCTTTTGTAGATGAGCACCACAATTATACTCATAAATCAAGAAAATGCCAAACTGACTAATTTCTTCCCTAGCATGAGAGCGGACATTAACAGTGCTTAGGGGGATGTGTAACACAAACATGTTAAAGACACCAAAGAGCTGTTAAACTCAGGTCTCAAGCTATGGGCTAAGAGCCAATGGTGGTGGGTGTCAAAGAACAAAGGCAGAAGATAAAACAGCTTCTAAAAGCTGTCAGAACTTCACTCTGCCACACTTATGCATAGGAAGTCTGGCAAAACAAAGTGTGCAACAGTTTTTAAAGCTGATATTACTAACAAGGAGCATTTTGTTTCTGTCTTCTGACCATACCTCTCAACTGTCCCTGATTTTGCAGAATATCTCTGATTTTGCATCATAGTACTTCTCTCATAAAATTGTTTATTTTCTCAAAAGTCACTGAAGATTAGAGTCAGTCAATAATGACAGACGTTAGAGTTTCACACTTCTTATTGGTCAGAAAATTCAAGTTGATGCAAAACTTGTTTCTCGATTACGTTTTTTAAGTGAATTAGAATAATATTTAAAAACTGCTCCTGATATTGATTATTTATCCCCTCATCATGTTTGGATTTGTTCAGAAATCCAAAATTCTTAAGCAAAGATCTTAAGAAATGTGCTGTAGTCTCTGTTTTACAAGCTAAATGCTTTACCTCCATGCTTCTAAACTTTCTATTTTTTCTGTAAATAGTTGCACATGGAACTGATAAAGCACAACGCATTGCTGAATATCATGAACATGCTTCACTCTCATAGTGGATTTCTTGGTATCCATGCATAGCATACACAATAACATGGTTATGCTCAGAGACCCTGTCATGCTCCTCTGCATGATGTACACACAAGAATAGAGTGTGCTATGTGCCATTCTTGCCAGCTGTTTGGAAAATGTACATCAGAGACAGCGTGCATGTTCTCTTCGATTCCTGTGTTATGTACACACATAGAGAGATTCTGTAGGTTGAGTCTTTTACAAAACTTTCATCATGTTGTACCATTTGTGATGCATACCTTGGTCACTTCCTTAGCACAGTACTGCAAAATCCCTTATTCTGTGCTCAGTGGATAGGACTACCTTTAGAATACCAGTGCACATATACTAATGGGTTACAGAAGAGCTGAATGTGTAAGTTCAGTGTTGGGAGATCTATACTGGCTAACCTTTGAGGAAATGAATCTTCATTAAAATATCTTTATTGAGCATAAAAACACTAAATGGGCCAGACTTGAACTATTGAAACAGTCTTCTTATTCCATACAGCATTGTGCTTTCATTGCATCTCCCCCACCCTACCAGGGAGATGCTGCATACTTCTGGAATGAAGCTTGAACATACAAGCTACAGGCCAGGGCATTTGTCTTTGTGGCCACTACCCAGGAAATTATGTGTCTCAGTAGTTTTGAGAATATAACTCAGTCTTCTTCTTTTGGCTGCTCCTGTTAGGGGCCACCACAGCGGATCAACTGTTTCCATTTCTTCCTGTCCTCTGCATCTTGCACTGTCACACCAACCACCTGCATGTCCTCTCTCACCACATCCATAAACCTTATCTTAGGCCTTCCTCTTTTCCTGTTACCTGGCAGCTTCATCCTTAGCATCTTTTTCCCAATATACTCTGCATCCCTCCTCAGCACATGTCCAAGCCAATGTAATCTTGCCTCTCTGGCTTTGTCTCCAAACCTTCCAACCTGGGCTGACCCTCTAATATACTTATTCCTAATCCTGTCCATCCTCGTCATACCCAGTGCAAATCTTAACATCTTCAACTCTGCCACATCAAGCTCTGACTCCTGCCTTTTGTCACTGCCACTGTCTCCAACCCATATAACATAGCTGGTCTCACTACCCTCTTGTAGACCTTCCCTTTCACTCTTACTGGTACTCGTCTGTCACAAATTACTCCTGACACTCTTCTCCACCCACTCCATCCTGCCTGTACTCTCTTCTTTACATCTCTTCCACACTCACCATTACGCTGAACTGTTGATCCCAAGTATTTAAACTCATCCACCTTCACCACCTCTACTCCCTGCATCCTCACCATTCCTCTATCCTCCTTCTCATTCACACACACATATTCTGTCTTAGTCCTGCTGACCTTCATTCCTCTTCTCTCTAGAGCATATCTCCACCTATCCAGGGTCTCCTCCACCTGTTCCCTACTCTCACTACAGAACACAATGTCATCTGCAAACATCATAGTCCACGGGGACTCCTGTCTGATCTAGCAAACAAATACCAACTGCACCACAGCTAGGAAGCTTATTATAAAACAGGTAAATGCTTTCAGGGATGTGCCCCTTCATCAGACAACTCACAAAAACAATTAATTCCTTATATAGTGGAATCACCTGCTATCAATTAAGTCTTAAAGATACAATGCTAAATACAAATGCTTTAACCTGGTCCACTCTAGTATATCTTGAATATGCATATATCTGGTCCAAAAATTCATAAATATTAGAACACATATTATGTATATGAGTCATGGTTAATAATGGCATAACGGTAAGGTGTTTACCTCACAGACACAACATGCAGGGTTCGATATAAATATATGCTGCATGTTATAGTTTATGTTTTTAAAAATTTTTTTGCATAGTAGGACATGGTTTTAGCAATTTTAATATAGATTCATAGATTAGTGCTGGGCTGGGTGCCCTTGTGGGCCATTTTGAGCCTGGCCGGGTGCCCCATGTGAGGGTCGAACCATGCATGTTGTGTCTTTGGGGTAAACACCTTAACCATTATGCCATTATTAATCATGACTCATATACATAATATGTGTTCTAATATTTATGAATTTTTGAACCAGATATATGCATATTCAAGATATACTAGAGTGGACCAGGTTAAAACATTTGTATTTAACATTGTATCTTTAAGACTTAATTAATAGCAGTTGCTTCCACTATATAAGGAATGAATTGTTTTTGTGAGTTGTCTGATGAAGGGGCACATCCCTGAAAGCGCTTACCTGTTTTATGATAAACTTCCTAGCTGTGGTACAGTTGGTGTTTGTTTGCTACTTCAACTATATTTATTTTACACCAGCTGTTTTATTAGTTGGTAGAGGATTTCTGTGTTTTGTGCTCCTGTCTGATCTCATCTGTCAACCTGCCCATCACCATTGCAAATAAGAAAGGGCTGAGAGCTGATCCTTGATGTAATCCCACCTCCACCTTAAACGCATCCGTCACTCCCACCGCAGACCTCACTGCTGTCACACTACCCTCGTACATATCCTGTACCACTCTTACATACTTCTCTGACACTCCCGACTTCATACAATACCATAACTCCTCTCTAGGCACCCTGTCATATGCTTTCTCTAAATCCACAAAGACACAATGCAACTCCTTCTGACCTTCTATGTACTTCTCCATCAACACTCTCAGAGCAAACATTGCATCTGTAATGCTCTTTCCTGGCATGAAACCATACTGCTGATCACTAATCATCACCTCCCTTCTTAACCTAGCTTCCACTACTCTTTTCCATAACTTCATGCTGTGACTGATCAATTTAATCCCTCTGTAGTTACTACAGCTCTGCACATCACCCTTATTCTTAAAAATCGGTACCAAAACACTTCTTCTACATTCCTCAGGCATCCTCTCATTTTCCAAGATTTCATTAAACAATCTAGTTAAAAACTCCATTGCCATTTCACCTAAACACATCCATGCTTCCACAAGTATGTCATCTGGACCAACAGCCTTTCCATTCTTCATTCTCTTCATAGCTATCCTTACTTGCTCCTTGCTAATCCACTGCACTTCATGATTCACTATCTGCACATCATCCAACCTTCTCTACCTCTAATTCTCTTCATTCATCAGCCCCTCAAAGTACTCTTTCCATCTGCTCAACACACTCTCCTCGATGTGAGTATGTTTCCCTCATTATCCTTTATCACCTTTACCTGCTGCACATCTTTCCTAGCTCGGTCCCTCTGTCTAGCCAATTGGTACAGGTCCTTTTCTCCCTCCTTAGTGTCCAACCTTTCACACAACTCTTCATATGCCTTATCCTTAGCCTTCGCCACCTTTCTCTTTGCCATGCACCTCATCTCCTTATACTCTTGTCTACTTTCTTCATTTCTCTGACAATCCCACTTTTTCTTTGCCAACCTCTTTCTCTGTATACTCTCCTGTACTTCTTCATTCCACCACCAGGTCTCCTTGTCCTCCTTCCTCTTTCCAGATGTCACACCAGGCACCTTTCTAGCCATCTCTCTTACTAGCTCTGCTGTAGTTACCCAGATATTCGGTAACTCTTCACTGCCACCCAGTGCCTGTCTTAACTCTTCCCTGAACTCCACCTCACAATTACCCTTTTTCAATTTCCACTGTTTGATCTCAGTCTATGATATAAAAAACTGAATACCTAGCTTTTAGTTCAGGCCTTTCAATCAAATACTTGATGGTGGCACCTTTAGTTTAGTCATTCTAAAAGAGTATGCATTTGTTATCTTACAGCAATGCATCTTCATAAAGGTAGCTATAAATAAAATATTTACTTTATTGCATGTCCACTATACATAAATGTACATAATAGGACAGACGGAGTTGTGTTATTATTTTAACCCTGTGATTTTATACAAAGACATTTTACCTTGTCCCTTTCAATGAAAAACTGTCCACCGGCCACATAAATGTGCATAACAGCACAGAAGGAGTGGTACATGTTTTGGTGTTTCTGTACTATTTAGATACTATGTGAGTTTATATGAAGGGCTTAGGGAGTGGCCATGGTGGTGTGGGGTGGCCATGGTGGTGCAGCAGTTATCATTATTGCCTCATAGCAAGAGGTCGTCCAATTCAATTCTCAGCTGGGATCTTCTGTGTGGAGTCTGCATGTCCTCCCTGTGGTCACATGGGTTTCTCTAGGTGCTCCAGTTTCTTCCCACATGCCAAAGACATGCAGTAAGTGGACTGAACACTCTCAATTAGCCGTAGGTGAGAGTGTGTGTGCGTGTGAGTGGTACAAATGAACTACAGTAGCAGGGCTAGCCAGCCGGCAGTGTAAACCTTGGCTCGAGATGATTGTCACTGCTGAAGTGACACCCCGACCCCATGTGCAAAATGGGAAAAGGGGTTGAGGATGGATGGATAGATGGATCTTGTTTGTTCCTCTGAATTTGCTAAGGTTGTCTATTAAACTTCATTAGTTGTAAACAACCATAAACCTTGTGTTTGGTATTCACATTTGTTTCATTTCCCTCAAAAGTACTTATTGTACAGTTTTACATACTTCAGTGCTTAGACAGGTACAGTGCTGTGTGTCTGATTTATACTGTCTTATTAATTTTGGACTACTACTGTGTAATATGATTGATTTTTGTCATGTAATATATTTTGTTTTTACTGTTTTGTTTTTACTGTTAAGAAAATGATTCATCTTTTTTATGCAACTAACCACCTTAGTGTATTTACTTTGTATATGAGCAGGGATATAGTTAGGATTTTGGAACTGTTTACCAACTTTCAGAATGCATCCCAACCCCCACCTTTAACAGGCAGCACATCTACGCAATCTGTGTGATGCACAGTTCCTGAAATGTGGTTAATATATGCATACATGTTCATGGATGTAATGTATGTATCCCCTATGTGCATAATTTAAACATCTAACATACAGACAAACATTGCCAAAATATGAAGACTTTTATTGAACAGCTAAAACAAGCATGAATCATTTTAGGGCACAACTGCCTTTTCTAGGCTCACTGTACATTATGTCATGACCGCCTCATGAGTTTGCAAAAAAAAAAAAAAAGGCGTAGAAGAATGGTACCGAATGAGGAAGCATGATCACAATGACTTAGCCACAAGCAGGATATCACTGGTACTTGTACTCTGCAGATTACATCCTCAAACTTTAGCTAAAACTGAAGAACTAGATAGTTGTACCACAACCCACTGCCTTGTGCATAACAATGACATGTCCTGAGTTTCATATGGTAAAAGGAAAAAAACACACAGTGCTTCAACAACTGCAGGTGTTGAGGCCCAGTCTGAAGACTAGCATGGGATACTCACTTAGGTACATAATCTGTATCTGTATGCTGTACAAATGTTTATAAGTACATGATCTGTGTGCTGTATAAAGATTTATAAGTCCATGATCTGTGTGCTGTACAAAGATTTATAATTATATTATCTACTTACTGTACAAAGATTTATAACTAAATGATCTGTGTGTTGTGTAAGTACATGATCTGTGTGCTGTACAAAGATTTATAAGTACACAATCTATTTGATGTACAAAGATTTATAAGTACATAATGTGTGCTGTACAAACATTTATAAGTACACGATCTGCATGCTGTACAAAGGTTTGTAAGTACATGATCTGCGTGCTGTACAAAGATTTATAACTGCACTATAGATTTGCACCTGCACTTTTAAAGTTTGTCCTGTTTGTTGCATTTGCCTGTTGAGGCTACACACTCAAATGGGCTAGCCTGTGTTACATATTTATTGCATTTTCCAGCTGTTTGTTGCAAAAAAGAAAAAAAAACAAAAAAATGATCCTTGTTTCCCGTCTTTCCTGACCTAGAGTAGTCCAAATACAGGCTTTGCTGTATTCTGGACTTTTGGAAAGTTCCTGTGTTGCCCATTTCCTTTCATGGATAAAGGGAGGCTTCTTTGTTCACCAGTGGCAGTGGGGAGCTTGGAGCAGCCTATCTATCCCTGGAGGAGTGTTCCCAGCACAAGAATCTGGTAGTCTATTGGCCGTTTTGGGCCAATTTCTAGCTCTTTCAAGTCCCCCTGTATAAAACCTGCTTTGACGCGGTTTTTGCGCTTGTTACTACTCAGCCAAGCTCTTCGTGGTCCTGCAGAGTGCTGCTAGCAGCAGAGAGGCTAAAAGAATGACTGCTAACCTGATAAAAGTGTTTTTTTTTCTGCTACTACCTGGGCGACTGTCTGATCTAGCTAAACTGCAAGTATTTCTGCTTCTTGAACTGTTTTAAACTGTTTAAAGTTGTTTTTGCACCTGCACTTTTAAAGTTTGTCCTGTTTGTTGCATTCACCTGTTGAGGTTACACACTCAAGTGCGCTAGCCTGTGTTACATATTTATTGCATTTTCCTGCTGTTTGTAGCAAAAAAGAAAAAAAAAAACAAAAAAATGATCCTTGTTTCCCGTCTTTCCTGACCTAGAGTAGTCCAAATGCAGGCTTTGCTGTATTCTGGACTTTTGGAAAGTTCCTGTGTTACCCATTTCCTTTCTTGGATAAAGGGAGGCTTCTTTGTTCACCAGTGGCAGTGGAGAGCTTAGAGCAGCCTATCTATCCCTGGAGGAGTGTTCCCAGCACAAGAATCTGGTAGTCTATTGGCCGTTTTGGGCCAATTTCTAGCTCTTTCAAGTCCCCCTGTATAAAACCCGTTTTGACGCGGCTTTACGCGATTTTGTGCATAGCGCAGCATCGGGCAGCTCCACTTAATTGGGTTTAAACCATTCTCGGCTCCACAAAGTCTGCTCTTCACTTTTTCCCTTAGAACTGATCTAGTTCTCATAATAAACACCCTATTCCTACTCTAAAGCCTGGCACTTGCTCACTAAAGCAATTATATAAGTCAGCACTAAAAAATTAAAAGCACTACACCCTCACAAACTCCCCTTGAGTACCTTGTTCCCCATTGGCCCTTTTTTCAATTATGAAGGAATTCCCAATACTATTCTAGCATGTCCAAAGGTCAGTTGTCAATCTCCTCTCTGGTCCAGCTGGTGAATCTGGGAATCTTGAGGCAATGTTACAACTGCCTCATGTACACAGACAACCCTCTCCTCCTCCCAACAAATTCCAACACATGTGAGAGATGCAACCATATAGCCAAACTGGAGGCTAAGCTCTCTCAACTCAGTACTGGCGTAACCAGTCAGGAGGAGAAGGAAACCACACTCACTACAATTTCAGTCTCACATAGACCTACCACGACAGCAAAACCAAACACATAAACACACAAAAACATACTTGGAGGCTCTAAATAAAAATCTGCCTAAGCAGCAGAGATCTCCAAAGCAGACACCCAAGCAACCGCTACCCCAAAACAAAACACGTGCAACACATAGCTCACAAAGCCAGTGTGCCGAACAGTCACAGCCCTTAAGGCTAAACAACACACCTGATACACTTGTAATAGATGACTCTATCGTCAGGCACACTGACGTCCCGCTCACCAGGCTGAACAAGGAGAAGGTCACGGTGAGCTGCCTGTCGGGCGCTAGGATCCGCCACATAACACAAGCACTCAGGTCACTCCAGGGCAAGTACAAATATGACTCATTCATTGTCCATACTGGTGTGAATGACCTGAGACGTACCTCCCTGGACTACATGAAAAGAGACATAGAGGAGCTCTCTGAGCATGTAGCCCAGGCCGGTATGACCATGACCTTGAGTAGCATCTTACCCTCACCAAGAATGATGCCACAATATGAAGACAAGATGATCAATTTCAACAACTGGCTTAAGTATTGGTGTCATTCAAAGGAGATCCAATGCCTATCAGCCTGGGATGACATGCTCGACAAGCCACGATGCTTCGCTAGGGACGGCTTGCACCTGTCACCCCTGGGCTTTCGGATATTGGCAAAGGCTCTTGCCACCCCCATAGTGCCTTTATTAGGCAAGGCTCAAAAGACAAACCCACCTCCATAGGTATCACAAGGGATAAGAAACTAAGAGTAATGCTACTCAACACCAGAAGTCCAAGCCTCAAGATGCATGCACTCGAAACTCTCCTTAGCATGGAGAACATCGATATCTGTGCAGTAACAGAAACCTGGTTCAAGGCTCCCGAGAGCACCCCAGCACTACCAGGTTATACCTCATACCATGCTTTTCGGCCCCAAAACTTGGACCGAACCACAAATGGAGGGGGAGTATCAATATTCGTCAAAGATACCCACATCTCCAGGTTGGTGGCACAGCACTAAGCATCAGAGACTATCCATGTGCAACTAACAGTGGGTAAAACTGCCTCCCAGTTTATAGCCTGCTACAGACCACCCTCCCAAACCCAGGAACCCCACTCAGCCTTCCTGAGAACACTGGAAAATATGAAGGTCTCTCCAAACACCATTATATTGGGCAACTTCAACTACCCAAACATAGACTGGGAGCATTACTCTAACTCCAACACCCTAGCCCAAAGGTTCCTAGAATTTATAAACTCAAATGCTATGGAACAACTTGTTACCACTCCCACAAGAGGGGAAAACATACTGGACCTGATCATCACCAACATGGGGACTCTATGCTCCAGACCAGAAGTGTATCCCTCACTGGTAAGATCAGACCATAAACTAATCTCACTGGATATTCACATCCCGACTCCACCCCTGACCTGAAAACCACAGTGAAAAACTTCTCTAAAGCAAATTTCACACTCCTCAAAACCGAGGTGGAATCCTTCAAAGCCCCCGGGCCTGTGGAAAATACGGCCCAGACCACAGAATCCTTTATAAACGCATTCTATGAACACCTTCAGGAATGCATGGATCATGCAATCCCAAATAAAACCAAGACCCAATCCTCCAAAGGCAGGCATCCTGTCTGCTGGACCCCAGCCATAAACAAACTATACAATAGAAGGAGGAAGCTACTACATGATAGAGCAAAATCCCAAAAAAGGAAGGCATCTCTGATCAGTATTAGCAAAAAACTACGGGCACTCATAAAATCGTCTAAGGCCAGCTTCGAGAGAAAAATTGCACAGGACACTAAGGATAATCACAAGGCTTTCTTTAGTTATGTTAGGAACCTGGGTGGGAATTACCAGATATGCTCAGGATTAGTCCAAAATGACAAAAAATACACCAAACCTACAGACATTGCCAGCATCCTAGCTGACAGGTTCAGCGCAAACTTCTCTCCCCCCTCCCCACCAAAAGGGCAAATATCTATCCCAGCAGAGTGCTGCCCCCCCCTGACATCTCAGATGCTCAGATAAGAGCCGCCCTATCTAAAGCAAAAAACACAGCATCAATGGGACCAGACGGTGTCCCAGGCTGCGTCCTACATGAACTCCAAGAAGAGCTAAACCCAAACATAAAACTTCTGTTCAATCTCAGCCTTACTACAGGATATGTACCCAAAGAGTGGTGTACAGCAACAGTGGTCCCTCTCCACAAAGGTGGTGCCTCAACTGATCCTGGAAACTATCGCGCTATAAGCCTGACTAGCTTGGTCTGCAAAGCTATGGAAAGGATCATCATGGACCTCATAAATAAAGATATTGGGGACCTACAGACACTGGATCCTACCCATTTCGGCTTTGTTAAGAGCAGATCCTGCCTCTTAAACCTGGTCGATTTCTTTGAAACAGTCACCAAGGCCATTGACAAGGGGGAGGTGGTCCACACAGCCTACCTGGACCTCACAAAAGCCTTCAATACAATACCCCACTCGGGCATTATAGATAAGCTCACCAGCTTAAATATAAACCCCTATGTCACTAGATGGGTTGCAAACTGGCTCAAGGACAGAACCCACATGGTTAGAATTGCTGGAGCCATGTCAGACTCCAAACCAGTTACAAGTGGCATCCCACAAGGCACAGTCCTGGGACCTCTCTTGTTCGGTATATATTTCTCAGAGGTACAGGCCAACACAGAAGGACTGTGGCTGACCAAGTTCACAGATGACTGCAAACTAGGCGCCATAATCGACTCTCCAGCTGACACAAGCATCCTACAAAAGGGCCTCATAGAAACAGACAACTGGTACCAGAGCCATGGCCTCAAGCTAAATGCCAAAAAGTGTATAGTCATCCCCTTTAGCAAAAACAAAGTGCCCACAAATTACCACATAGGTGGTAATCCATTAAGTACGGAAGAAGTAATTAGGGACCTGGGGACCCAAGTTGATAGCAATCTCTCATTTGAAAACCACGTGGCCAAAGTGGTTAGAAAAACATTTTATATAGCCCACCTAATCATGAAGGGATTCACATCTAGATCAGGGGAGGTCATCGTGCCTCTTTACTCATCCCTCATCAGGCCCATAATTGAGTACAATGCCCCTTTTGGGATGTACCTTACCAGACACCTGCAGCAACTGGAAAGACCCCAAAAGTACCTCACCAAGAGGATCAAAGGGCTCAAACAGATGCCATATGCTGCCCAGTTAAAGAAACTCCAGCTCTACTCAGTGGCATACCGCCTGCTCAGAGGCAATCTGTGACTGATGTATAAAGCCATGTCCAACCCGGAATTAATGGACATGCTGCACCTCAGAAAATCCAAATCCCATCGAGCTACGTGCTCGAGAGACTTGAACCTCAGCACTGAAATAAATAGGACATGCTGGAGGGACAGATTCATAACCCAGAGGCTCCCTTCACTCTGGAATAAAATCCCAGTCCAGGTTAGGCAGAGTCCCTCATTGACTCTCTTCAAGAGGAATCTTGATGAGTGGATGGGAGATCGTAGGTTTACCCCGGGTATCACTTCTGTGTCACTGTTAGACAGAAGCACAGTATACTAACCTCGAAAAAGGGCATAGCAAAATTCATTTAAAATGGGTGGCAAAAGCCAAACCCACTCTGGCTAGGCTTATAAATGCCCTAGGGCAGATAGCCTAGTATGAACCTATGAACCTATAAGTACACGATGTATTTGATGCACAAAGATGTACACAGATTTATAAGTACATGATCCATGTGCAGCAGATCTATGTGCTGTACAATGATTTGTAAGTAGAAGGCTGTTCCATTTGCAGGTGTTTCTGTATTTTCTTTGAAGTATTTCTTAAAGAACAGTTAAAAAGTATGTCCATTTTGCATCATCTATGGATTATCATTTATTCTGGGTCTAAGTACATAAGATATTACATGGAATTTACATCATAATGGTTTCTGGAGTGCTATAAGGAAAAATTACAAGTTTTCATTTGCTGAAGAGTTTTTATGCTGTCTCTATTGTTGGGAGTAAACGTGCCACAGACCTGCATATCTATTTAGTTATCAACTAAATAATAAAATATTACTGAAGACAATAACACCACTTTTGAACAAAATTGGTACACACAGAAATATTGGAAAATCTGTAGTTGAACTTCCAGACAAAAGCTGTACACAGTCACCTAAAATGCCTTTAGCAAATGTGCTACTCCTGCATATCATTAGTAATACCAGTGGTGCAACAGTGGATGATGGTAGATTAAATCAAGGAAATGAATGCAGGATACATGCACAACTTCAACAATATACAATACTATAACACTATAGGAGCATTTGGGGAAAATGAGTCATTTATAAACTGCATCCCCAATTAGTGAACACATCTGCCACTATGTTCCAAGTATCTTCCTGAAGTAGGATATTTCAAATGAAAATGGTTGGTCGGGTTTCACTTTATATCACTGCTTTGTGAAAAAAAGTGTTAAATCTCAAGTTCATGAAGAACATTTTAGAGCAGCTAAAATCTTAGAACTGAGTGTGACTGAAAGAGTGTAGTAATCACATTGTGAGGAATACTGGATTACTGTCGACACTGTGGAAGGGTATTAAGGGAGAACACATTTTTAATAGTCTACCTAGATTTCTGCATAACTCCTGCTACTTTAAGATAGCTGAAAAAAATCAAGAAAGGAATAACAAGATATAACCAAAGAAGAATCTTAGCAGTTTTGCTGCTGTGCAGTGACTTTAGATAACTACTCTTTGGTGTGTCAGAATCCACATTTGGAATACACATTTAGTGGAACTTATATGTCTGCTTAATCCATATGTTCACTGATTTGTTTCACTTTTTCTGCTTCCATTTAAATGCATAAACATGTACAGCTATCAACTCTTGCTTTCTTGTACATTTTGAGACTATATCATTCTCTGGGGTAAATAAAGACTGCAAACAGCATATAAAAGTATACAGAAGCAAAGTATTAAAAACTATTATCAGTTCTGTAACAGCAACTTAGGGTGTAAAATTAATTTACAGTATTACATTTTTTGCTGTCTGTGAAACACTTCCACTTGGCATTTTGCAGAGTAATGCTCTCCCAGGTAATGACTTGTACCCAGTGTCCTTGTTTTTGTCAATTTCTGTTTGCCATCAGTCACCATTACACTGTTTCTGAGGCTCAGCATTGGAAAATAATATGTAGCTGCTCTATGGCTAATAACTATATCCTGTTTTTCCTTCCTCAACACACTGCTAATATTTTAGGCGAGCCTCTGTCTTCTAATGTAGCAGCTTGCAAGAAATTTTATACCTTACAGATGAGCTCTTCAACCTAACTGAAGTTACTTTGTTGATTATACAAGACTTTAAAAAACTAAAGTCAATACTTCAAATGCTGACTTTGATGAGGAACCCTAAGAAAAACTTTTTTGTAGGGGCAAGCTACCCACATTTCCACATCTGTAAATATAATAACTCCAACATCTCTCAATGACGGGAAAATTTCCTCACCAGCTAATTTTTGTGATTTAAAATTTCTCAAGCTTCGATATGTAAGCAAATGTGAATCAACAAAAAATGCTAGACATTGTTCAGAACAAACTAATACTGGTGTAACTCACATTCCCCATCAAGAAACATTGTCTTGTGCAATAACAGTGTAAGCTGCTAGGAGATCTGCATTCCTCTGAGCAAGTATATTTTTCATAGCTCAAAATCCTTTTCTTTCAACTGCTGTCATGAACTGCTCTACAAAAGTATTTTGTGGCATTTTGTCGGAGGTTGGCATACTGGTTAAGATGCTTACCTTAATGACATATGTCTGACCTAGTGAATCAAATGTCTTGTAAGACTGTGATGATACAACTAATTCTGTTGCAATGGAGGAGTATCCAATCAGGTAATATCATGGACCTGCTACAATTCCACTAATATGCCTAGTGGGAAACTTGTAAATTCATCTGTGGAGACGTACTCCTGATTTGTTCTATTCTGACAGGGGTTGTGTCTATGATCATCCTAAATTTTACCCTGTGCAACTTCCAAATGATTCCTCAGTGATAGAGTTCAAGGTACATTGCTAGAAACAATTAGAGTGCTCATCCACAATTACCAGCATTTTCTCGGTTCTGGCAGGGCATCAAAAACTACTACAACTGATGTGGGTATTCTGAGCAGATAACTATGCTGACACACTAAGGACAGCCTGCTTCTTCCCACACTCATGATTAAAGATCATGTTTAAAGGCACACAATGATCTTTTCTTTTCAAACAAAAAAGTGTTTTATGCATTTTTATGTCTGCAAAAACTTTTTGTATGAAAAGAAAACTGCATTTTGAAGCCTTTATTAAAATATTAACATTCAAATACTGCTTCCCAGTGTGGAAGACTAAATGTAGTAAGCTGTGTTTATGGCATTAATATTCATGGAAGGGCAGTGGTTGGTTACGTCATTCCAGGTGCAGCTCTAATAATGCTTGGTTAACTTAGATAAGTAATTTTAAATTAGTGATGCAATCGCCAAACTATTAAATTAACAGTTTGGCAGGAAACTATATCACTGTCGTTTTTGTCATTCCAGGTGCAGCTCTAATAATGCTTGGTTAACTTAGATAAGTAATTTTAAATTAGTGATGCAATCGCCAAACTATTAAATTAACAGTTTGGCAGGAAACTATATCACTGTCGTTTTTGCCAAACTCTTAATTTAACAGTTTGACAATTGTGCCTATATTAGAACATCGAATATTTAACAGTTTGAATCACTAAAGGTCGACCTTTAGTGATCGAACTGTTAAAACATCAAATGTTCACAAAAAAAATAAAAAACAAGAAAAAAAAACTAAACGGTGTAAGCAGGGGGGGGCAAGCCCCCCTGCAACCCCCATGTGGGAGGCTGTTCCCCCCACCCCCCCTGCTACCTAAATATACCAATTCCAAGACCTCACTGCATTGAAGTAAATGGAAATCTCCCCTTACGGAGATTTCCGTTTACTTGTTTGATGTTCTGCAGTTTTGCTATTCTCTTGTCGACAATGTCAGATTCGACATTGTCGGCTTTTGAGAATTTAATATAGACCCTTGACAATTACCTCACTAATTTACAATTACTTACCTATGCTAATCCAACCATATTAGAGCTGAACCCAGAATGACATAACCACCCCCTGCCCTTCCATGAAGAGTAATGCTGTAAACACGGCTTACAACATTTAGTCTTCCACATTTGGAAGCAATATTTAAAAGTTAATATTTTATTAAAGGCTTCAAACACACACTTTTTCTTTTCATGCAAAAAAGTGTTTGCGAGTATGAAGATGCATGCAAACTTGTTTTTGTTTGAAAAGGAAAGGCTGCTTTGCACCTTTAAACACGCCCTTTAACATGATGTGAAATTATTAACTTTTGTCTTTATTCACCAGCTCTCTTTGCACTGCTCAAGGCGACACAGAACAGAAAAATACTAGTCAAAAATAACTCATATAGAAAGAAAATGGTTGGTGATAAACATTGAATTACATTAGTCTTGGCATTTCATATTATCAGTTGTATTTTAAGTGACTATTTTTGCCCTTGTAAATCAAAAACAGAACTGAGGTCTTTATAGGTCTGACTACAGTTTAAAATCCTGTCTTACTTTTGAAATGCCTGGTTCATTAACAAACATATCATGAAATTCTTTCCTCATCCCGTTGCTTCTTTTAAACCTATACATTACTAATGATCTTTATCTGCTGCTCAATGGTTTGATTCCTTTAATCTTTGTTTTCTGGGCATACTGGAAAACTAAGCAAGTCACTCAACTAGACAGTCTTTTTGGGTTGCCTCTGTAAAGAAACACGAGCATTTTTTTTCAGAATCTGGCTAGCAAATGAATGAAAGTGAATAAAAAGTATACCTGTCCTGTGTCATGCAGTATTGATTCTTTATAAAGTATGTTATACAGCAGCATTTTAATGGCATTTTAAATAATAAAAACTTTATTGCATACCTTTACAATCAACTCCATACAGCTGCTTCACTCTGCAGAAAGTGTAGTGAGCACATAGTATCTCTAAGAATTCCTCCTGCAGAAGTTGACAATCTCACTACCAAGGGAACATCTACAGCTGAGTTTCACTCCAACTGCAAAGCACAAAAGTAGAAATACCTTCAGTTAAAATCTGTGTAAGGCAGTTTCCAAGAATCAAATTAAACTTAAAGAAATATTTTTGATTGCCTCACTTCTGCATCAGTCTGCTCTGTACTGTAGTTTTGAATCTGCTGTGTTGTAGGTAGAGTAAGGAGTAAATCAATTGTTACTAGTAATAAAACAAACCAAAACAATAAAGCAGTTTCTGTTATTTGCACACCGAAAAAAAATGAAATTATTTAAATAAATAAACAGATCTTCCTACTGCAGGCAGAGGGGAAGAGATTTATATTGGAAGTCCCTTCCTTTCAAGTATGATCTGTCAATTGCACTTGATTCTGCAAGGGTCTGTCAATGCAGTGACAGTTTTAACACCTCTGCAGTAGTATGGGGGAGGGAACTGTCAATTCTTCTTGGACTACAAAAGAAAACCCTGAACAAAGGCCTGCAATTTAGCTACTTTTCTAGCTGTAGCCAGATAACTTGTATGTATAGTTTAAAACAAGATCTGAGCCAAACACAAATGAGGGTGATTAGAGACAGAAAAGAAGCAGTCCTTTTACAGAAGGTATAGAAGATGACAGTGACTCACACAAATCTCATCATATGTCAATGGCTTGGGAATTCAGTTACTTCCTTATGTCTGGCATGAGTCATACAAAGCATTATTGGAAAGAGAAAGGGTTGAGGAAGAACAAGATCATGTTGATACATCAAGTCCCATTGGTAGCCATGTTGTGGAAAACAGGCTAAAATTACAAAGAAAGCACTTAGAGTGATTTTTAGGTGTTAAAATAAGTCAGGAAACAAAGATAGAATGAAAAAAAAAAACAGATTTTTTTTTAATTCTAGGGTGGAGTTTTCCTTTAACATTTTGGCATATTTTACTCTAGCAGTATACATTTTCCCTGGAAAAAGCAGATAAAACCCATAACAATAAAATTAAATGCTGTGACTCACTTCAAGTAATTATACTTCAAAGCTCTTGTCTTTGTATCCATAAACACTCTACCTCATTTATTGTTTTTGGTGGAAAATCATCGGGGGGAGGGGGGAATGCATTCACTGAAGTACCTGATTGCTCTCCTCCTACTATAGCGTTTCTGACTTCAAATTGAAATCATTTTTCTACCCCATGACCCATGTGAAATTAACTCCATCAAGCTGCTTGCCAAGGTGCTTCACATTGCATTTCTGAATTTCTTAACAGAATCTGTTTATTATTTCATTCTGGTTCAACTTTTTACCAAAAACAACAACAGATAAGCTTCTACTGTGTTACAAACTAGCTAAGTGGTGTCTTTCTGCTGTTAATGTCTAGCAAATATATTAGCAAGCTTCTACTGGCTTTTTGCTCTACAGCTCAGTGAGAACACCTTACTTTTTGCTTTATGAACTGGACAGTTACAGCAAGTAAGTTTCTAGTGTGTTGCCATCTGCTTAAGTGTTATTTTTTTTTCTCTGCTGCTAATCTCTAGCATATATAATAGCATGTTTCTACTGGCTTCTGCTGTATGGTCAGTTGCAGTACCTGATTTTATGTATCATGAACAGCACAGTTACTGGCTAGTCTAGTCAATTGTTAATAATATGAGACAGTTCTGTTTTTGACAAGAATTAGGTCATTGCCTAGTTTTTCATATCAGTTAAAAATTCAAGCTGTGTATTCTAAACTGCTTAAATGTGACATTTACAGACTGTATATTGTGTAGCAGAATGGGAACTAATTGAGACAGGTGTTCTACCTGTCCTTCTAAAATCTGTAAACCTACATCTCAGTAATCCCAAATGCGCATATCAACACATATTTCTTGCTAAATACTTTTATTTTTTATCTGTCCTTCTAAACTGTGGATGACTTCATTTTAGTAATCTTAAACTGTTATAGCTAGACATATCTCCTGTTAGCTGCCTTATTTTCTAGTTTAAATGCTGTAAATCAGAAATGCAGAACTGTGAAATATAGTGCACTTTATGTTGGCCAAACACTACTTAATGCAGCAGATTATAGACAAATAGTACTGTATCTACCCAGTTCACCCACCAAACAATCCTAATTATTTTAATCTGTCTCTCTGTCTCTCTGTCTCTCTCTCTCTCATTGTCCCAAAGTACTGAGCACATAGTATCGCTGACAATTCCTGCTGCAATAGTTAAGGCAATCTCACTACCAAGGGAACCAGTTGCAAAAGCACAAAAGGAAAAGCACCTTCAGTTAAAACCAATGTGGGCAGCTTCCAAGAATCAAATTAAACTTAAATATCTCGGTTCCCCTCATTTCTGCATCAGTGTGTTCTGTAATGTTGAATTTGCTGGAGGAGTATCCACACCCACAGGCCTTATACTGCTTAAGGTGAAGTAAAGTGAAGTTAAACTATCACTTTAGCATATTTTATCCTAGCAGTGTAACATTTCCCTGGAAAAAGCAAATAAAGCCCACACCAATAAAATTAAATGCAGTGACTCACAAGTAGTTATGCTCAAAGACTTTGCCTTTGTATCCATTTCCCAGTTTTTCTATTAGCTATCTAGTCCTACTCTATCATTTCAGTGTTAAGTAGTCTCCAAATCTCAGCCTGCTGGAACACGTTTTTCATGGAGGGACCTCAGACTGTATATCCTGCTGCAAATCAAACTAAAGCCTCTCCCGATGGACCCAGGACTCTTAAAAAGTATGAACTATGTCAAGCAAAACTGCTGTATATTGGCTTATCAAGTATAATTAATTTGAGAACAGTGATATAACATGCAATGCATTAAAAATAGGATAAATCAGAGTTTTATTCTGCATAGTGGATTTAAAGCTAATTAATTCAGAGGTCACCATGCACACACCTAGTGGACCCCCCCCCCAACTCCTATAACAACAGTCTATTCTTACTGTACTCTAACAGATATGTGTCTTCTAATACCTAAAGCTCCGCAAATAAAAAGCTGAAACTAGCCGAAAACAGAGTTAAAATGCAATATAATAATCAGCCCCTACCTGCTTTTCTTATATTCATTTCAAGCCAAACTTAGTGCAATACTGCCTGTTACAGTTAACTTAGGTGTATGTTAACAATAATCAACCAGCTTGTGCTACTGCCTTTAAAATTATCAGGACTTGTCTTACCTCCTGTCTCACTGCAGTTTTACATATTGTTTTCTTGGTACTTACTCTACCATGGACCAACCCGCTCTGTTCAGCCATCACCATGCTTGGACTACTCCAAGTCCCTACCCTCCAATACCCACCCACCCCCACTACATCTAAACTTATATCTCTGTTAACTCCACCTCCTCCACTCATCCTCCTATCCTGTGCCTAACTGCACTATCCAATCACAAACTGCTCTCATTATATCATCCCCACCAACTTCTATTCTAAATTCCTTCTCAAATCTCGCTATCAAATACACTAACAAGATATGGCAAAAAATAACTCCCAACAATTTATCCTATACTGGATTTTGGTAACCAACCCATTTAATTTTACCTCCTCAGGTACCCTCCCAGATACACTAGGTGACCACCTACTAGCTTATACTCATCGGAATAATACACAACTAACAAAGGAACCTAAGCTCAAAACTACCCATTATCTCTCCAATTTCTCTAGAGTCTTTCATTGATGCTCTGAAAGCAGTTAACTGGTCCATCATAAAAAGACTCCCTTTAAATGATGAGTTGAATATTTCAATGCAGTATTTGTAAATAGTCTTAACACATTAGCCCCACAGCATGCAAAAAGAATTAAAAACAACCATATCCCATGGCTTACCAACCGATGCAAACTCCTTATGAAAGACAAAGACACAGCATGGATTAACTGGCAAAAGAATAAAAATGACAAAAATCTGCAACTGTTTAGACAGCTACAAAACCAAAGTCAAGAAACAAATTAATAGACATAAAAAGTCTAGTATACTTGCCTACAAGATAGCCATAAGAACAACCCTAAAAAGGTCTGGTCCTCCATATGCTTTCTCATTAACCCAGGTACAAACACAGATCCCAGCCCATGCCCAGACATTCCCACTCTTCAAAAAGGTACCTTTTTCAATATATCTTTCATAGAATGCATAGCCAACTTAACCTCATACTCACCTAACACAACCCCTTCCCTGCAGCTTAGTTCCCCTACCTCAGACCCTAGCACATCTCCTTCACAAAACTCACCTATCAGCAACCTCTCCAATGTACAAATAGACAACTGTACCCACTTTACCTTTCAACTAGTTTCTATAACTCTCATTAAAAACACTTTTACATGAACTAAAACCTTGTTCCTCCTCAACTGACAGCCTTCCCCCAGAATACCTAAATGATGACTTCCTGGATTTCTGCATTCCACCACCAACTTTCCTTATGTATCTTATTTCCATACCTGGCTTGGCCACATATCTTTTCTGTGGTCCTAACACATGCTGTTTTTAGGCACTGCCATTCTTCTTTAACTCCACCTATTTCCTCCTCTTCTTGGGGTGCTAGAGCCCTGAGTAATTCCTTGAACTGTTTTACTTTCTCTCCAGTCAACTTCCAGGTCTTCAGCCTTGTCTCTGTTGACCTTAGAGACTTCTCTGACCACGGCTTGCAGCTGATTGTGGCAACTAGTGGTTTATGCTGTGGGCCGACTGTTTCACTGGGGATGACTTTGCAATCATGGATTCCGCCCCACTGCCTTTTCCTTACTAGGAGGAAGTCTACCTGAGTTGCACGTTGACTACTCTTGTATGTGATCTTGTGACTGTCTCTTTCTGAACCATGTGCTGGCTACTATCAAGCCATTTGCCAGACAGAAGTCTAGAATGGCTTCTGCTTCTTTATTCCTGTTGCCCCACCCATGTGGACCAGGCAGTCCTCATATCCTGTTCTGTTTGTCCTGATATGTGCATTCAAGTCACCCATTATCAACATCAATTCATGTTGTCCCACTTTATCTAGTAGGTCCTGCAACTGCTGTCTGAATGCACTTTTTTCCTCACTATCACAACCCTGCTGTGGAGCATAGGCTGAGATAATGAATACTGCCCTGTCATTACACTGGAGTCTGACTGCCATGATTCTGACATTTGATAATATCCCTTACTGCCTTCTGAAGCCTCTCTCTCACCACAATTCTTACACCATTTCTAGCCTGCCCTCCACCTGAGTAGTAGACTCTGGATCCCAAGCCAAGTGGCTTTGCTGCACTGCCCTTCCATCTCGTCACTTGGATACATAGAATGTCCAGCCTCCTACATATCATCATGTCATCCACTTCCAAGCTGCATCCTGTCAGTGAACCTACATTAAGTGTAGCAATTTTCAGTTCATGTTTGGCAGGTTGGTTGGTTTTACGTCCAACGTTCGCTCAACAGAGCTAACCCAGGTAACCCAGGCTGGGAAATTAGACACCGGCCAGCCAGTAGCTTATTGACCGAGGGCTGCTGGGCTTTATGGCTGGCACACACTGGCCAATAGGGGCACATATACCCCTCCCACCATTAGCACGGGTCCCTTGCATGGGTCAGAGTAGGCCAAGTCCTCATTCCACTTATCACCTGTAACTACTCATGCCCATTTCTGGCAACATTAGTCAACATGACCGAATTACCTAGAGCCATATTTTACACCATCGAGTAGCTAGCCCTGCCACAGTGTGCAGTCTGTGATCCATGTTTTCCTATCTTGAGGATACTGTGCACCACAGTAGATACCCAAAGCAGTTGGTCTGTACAACTCTTCCCACTACAGGGCACCATGTAGAGTCTGTGCTGCTGCCCACAGCTCCATTTATTGATGAGTTTGATATGGAAACACTCAGCATGTTTTTTGGACATGGGAGAAACCCTATGGAGACACAGGGAGAACATGCAAACTCCAAACAGGCATTGGTTGGAGGTCAGGATCGAACCTTGTGCATAGGAGACAAAGACCTTAACCACTAAGCTATCTGGTCTAGAATACCTAAATCTAGCTGCAGATATAATGGCATACACAATCAAACACCTTAACTCACTTCCAAGAAATCACTCAAAAAGCTGTTATTATCATTGAAACATGGCTTACAAAAGCACATCTCTTACTAACCCAAACCACAAAACTCTTCCTTTATACCCAAAAACCCACACCACTAACAAAGCATCTTTCAAAATCTTTTTTAGTGAATGGCACCATACTAAACTATTAGGAGTCATAGTGGATGAAAATGTTAAATTTGACCTCCACATCTGAAGCAATATCAAGAAAACCCATCCAAAAATTAGGCATGCTATACAGAAATAAACATTTTCTGAGCACACCCACAAAAATTACTCTAGTCAAAATATACCTTCTACCCTACCTACTCTGTGAAGCCCCAATTCTAGCCAATGTACAATCATCAATAAAAAACTTGAATGCTGCTACAACAAAATTTCCAAGTTTGCTACTAATTCATCCTCCTTTATCCATCACTGTAAAGCTCCCCATACCGTAGGTATCTGGAACACCCTCTTCACCTCTCCTATATTTAGATTATAACAATACATAAAACCAGACCCAAACCATTAGCCTTTGCATCTCTTACCCTTTTAATAATCAATATATATTTCTCTAAAAGAACTCAAAGAACAGAACACAAACAAGTTCTCACCATAAATAAACCAATGAATCCCCTGGACAAAGCCTATACGTATACTCAGTAGCAAAAAATGGAATTCCCTACATCTAACCATCAGAATTATTTCCAACTTAGCCACTTTTAAATGCTCCCTAAAGGTATACTTTGCAAAATCATGGACCTGCTTTTGTGCCAGTCCTGGCTAAAATTAATCACTAAATTTCACTCTTCCCGCTTCAACCCAAGTCACACCTCATAAGCCTCTCCAACCTCCAACTCCACTGCTTTCTTTTACTTTTCCCACTACCTTACTATATCCACTTTCTCTCTGTAGACTTTTCCTCTACCTCTTTCTCTTTCCTACTTACTCACCTAAGCTACCTGAAGGCACCCTACTCTGTATTCTTATTATAATCTCATTTTCTCTCCAACCTTACTTCCTTCTATAACCCTAATATGAATACCCTCTCTCATATTATGACATCATTCGATTTTCTCTCACCTTCTCTAATCATATAATCTCTAATATCTCTTTTATATTGTGTTAGAATTGTCTCAGGTCTCTTTTATTGCATACTAATCTATGTAAGAAGTAATATGACCAATGAGTCTTTCCTCACATATTTTCTCCAACTTATGTTATTGTTTTTCATTGCATTCTACTTTGAAACATATGTTCTATGTTTTTTCTCATTATAATGTTTTTCACTACTATGTTATAAAGTGCTACATGATACTTTATGATTTAAAATATCAGTAATTGATTTGTGATTGTGATTGTGGAGCTTTTGTCCCTGGGCCTCCACTGAAAATGAATACTTTTTGGCTCAGTCAGACTTTCCTGTTAAACAAATGTCAAATAAAATAAATAATAAATAAATAATAGTAAACCATTGAGATTGTATATCAACTTACAATCATGCAAAAGACACACAGAGTAAAAAATGATCAAAGAAAAAATGTGTACAAAGGTGCAAAATCTCATCCTAACAGCTAATCAGTATGCTTTCAATTAAATTAATATTTATATAAAAATAGTCCATAAGTCTGCCAATTTGTGCATATCAAACTTGGTCACATCTCATAGCTTATTGGAATATTGGCCATTACATAACTGTGGTATAAATATCTGTCCATCACTTAAACTGACAAGATGAAAATCAAAGGCGATAATAAGCAACCCTGATACGCGCCCTGCACTAGTGTGAAGATATGTGAAGGCTGCCAGCCTAGTCAGATAGAATTTTGTAGATAATTCTGTCATTGGTAAATATTAATATAAGCCACAGGCTTGTTCTCTTAAATGGAAGAAAATGGCGTTAAATGTGGAACTGCAAAAATTTAACAACAGTGCACTCTGCTGTAGGAAAGCTGATAAGTCAACCATTGTGTAATTGTTTCATCACAAAACCTACAGCCGAGATGTCTGTATGAATGAATTCTTGCCTTTGTTTTGAGACTACAGTTAATTGTTAGAATGTGCATGTATAATGTCTTTTATTGCAGTAGCTTCCTGACCAGGTGCAAGATCAAAGCAATGTAAATGTAGAGTTTCTGTTAACCTGGGAACCAGGGAGAAATTATGTAATCTGAAATGAGTCAGTGGTACTGTGTTATGAATTTAAGGACAGAGAGACTCAGAGCATTTTTGCATTTGTCTTGAGAACATCCAACATCACCAGCACTCTGTCTATGCTCTATATGTAAGTTTATTTTAGAACTGTGTTCTCTCTTAGATATAGCTAGGAAATAGGAAGATTAGATTTGTTTTTTTCTGTATTGATATCAGAACTTTTCTACTGTATTATTTTAAGTATTTCTCTGTGATCTCTGAACTCTTGACGAGCACTGTGTAGTAAGAAGCATTGTCTGGCGTTTTTATTATTTATTATTAAATATTTTTAAACCTTTCAACTGTAGCTGTTTTGTGTAGAGATAATTTAAGCTCTAGAATACATTGCATATATATATATATATATATATATATATATATATATATATATATATATATATATATAGTGATACTGTACAAAGCCACTCCAAATAAGCCTTGACTGTTCAGTTGCACTTACCATTTGGATAATAATATTGCACAGTATAATTAGGCACCCTTTCGTAAGGGTCTTTTAGTAGCTAATAAATATTAGTGGTGGTGGCAAGTGGTACTACCATATACTCTGGGTAAAAGGGGCACAGCTGAAGAATCTGTGCCAGCCTTCCCCAGGAGTGTCTGTGTGGTTGTACATAACTCTTATCTCAAAGTGTGTGTGTGTCAGCTACTTGTGCAGGGTCATGAAGCACTGGTTGGACAGAGAAGGTGCTGGAGGTTTTAGTTTGCCCACTAGGCTGAGATCTGGACCCTATAGCTGTGCCAGTGGGGAGTCTTATTTGGATATGCCGAGAAAGGGAGAAACCAGCCCCAGACTGACTGTGATCTCTGTGTGCTCTTAAGGGAAATTTTACTTTACTGTGTGTGTATTTGTTATCCTCCCCTATGTGGATACCCCTCACTGGTGTTAATGGTGAGGATTGAGGCTCCTTGATTGCTGGGCCAGTGCATGGGCATCACAACTAGGATCACTGGGGCTGATAACATGCCATTAGTATAAACCCTAGCTGTAGGACTGACATATATTATTTTGACTGCATTTATAAATTCCAACAGCAACTTATAATATTCTAATACATCCCAAATAAATGACCAGATGGGCTATCAAAGGCCTTGTGAAAGTCAATAAGTAAAGCCTTGCTGATTTCTTTTCTACTTGGCACATCTTTAGCATATTAAGACAGGTTCTGCTGGCATCAGGTCCCCCAGTCTACCCTTAATAAAGCCTAAATGTTTTTTGGGGCACTAAGTGCTAATGGCCATAATTTTAGCATACATTTTGAGGTTGGTGTTTATCAACTAAGCAGGGCTATAATTATAAGTATTTATTTTATTTATGTATTTATTTTATTTGGGAAGCCACTAAAACTTTAGCTTGGGGCACGTCATGATGGACTTGTTTGTCCACTAGTGGCTCTTTGAAAAGTAAGTGGAGAGGGTACAAATCAGACGTGCATGTTTTGTAGAAATCTATCATAAGACCATCAAGCCTCGAGACTTTCCCTTCAGTGAGGGATTTTATATTTGTAGAGATTTCCTAGCCAGAAATAGGAGTTATGAGCTGCATGTTGCACTCCATCCTAATATCCAGTGGTGGGATGTTATTCATGATTGAACTGCTGGGTATTCAAGTTGGTATCTATAACAGTCAGGTTGATTAAATGTGGATTGGTGACCACCTTTTCATGCCTATCTTGGATAATATTTATTGCCATGGCTGTAGGATGTTCCTTGCATTTCCATGCAGTGATTTTATTAGATGTTATACCCATGTCTCAATAAAATCATTTAAATATGTTCTAGTTCTCCTGAATGTAATTGATTTCATGTTTTGATTTTGTGGCTAAGCTGTCTTACTTCTCTGTACTAGTCATTCCTTCTGCACTTATTTTTATTTGTGTTTTACAATTTTCCCAAATGATACTGAAGTCATTTTATTTTGTCACATCTTCCCTGGGTCAAAATACATTTAGCCATGACATTTCTGTTTAAACAGTTTCCAATTTGAGAAAATGCTATGTTGGTGCAATAAATATATATCACAGAAACTGAAGATCCATTGATGAATCATCTTATTCAAAAACATGTTTTGTAATAACAATGGGTCCAAATGCCATGGTGGGGTCGCGCAGCCATAATTATTATTAAGTGAGAATGGGCATGGTCAGAGAGAGCTTGAGAATGAATCTCTGAATTTGTAATTGACTAAAAAAGTCTATTATTAATTAATCATAGATCTATTCTGCTAGCTATTCTTTGTGCTATGTAGGTATAATCTTGTTGTATGGGGTTAAACACTCTCCAGATATCTACCAATTTTAGTTCTGCCATTGTAATTTTTACTGTTCTCCTTACTCTAGGGTGACGTGTTTCCACAGAGTATCCTGTTTACTTCAGGCTCTAATACATCATTAAAATCTCCTCCCAAATTTATAGGATAACCACATTTATAGAATTTCAAAAGTCATTCATGATGGTATAAAACACAGTATGCTTATACTTATTGGGCCATAATAATTTCCTAATATCAACAGTACTGAAAGAGTGGAGATATTTAAGATAATCTATTTACACTCCTCATCTGCCAGGACCTTGTTTGCATTCCATCTTTTTTCATGTCTTATCAAAATTACGTCATTGCAAATGACAAATGTCATTGCAGCACATGAAAAAACAAATGGTGCACGTCCACCCCAGGAATGTATGATTAGCCTCCCCTTTGTAAAATTTTTGTTTCCTGAAGGAGTGCTACATGAATTTTATTTTTGTTTAATACCTCAATGCTTGCATTTGTTTTTATGTATGTTAAGATGCCCTTTATATTCCATGAGGCCCAACAGAGTTATCCTCTAAAAAACTTTGATTTGTGTTGTATTGTACTGGATAAAAATATATTTCATCTGCATTTTTTAATATGAATATCCCACATTATACTGTGATCACAACAGTATTTAACTTAAATGATACTTTAGTAATTAGATTACCAGAGTACATGACACCAAATAAGGGAAACAATATATGAACAATCAGAAAAGCAAGTTAACAGAAACTGAGGCTGATGACAGTAGCATGTCATAAAATAGAATGACCACACTATCATACTGTTTGTGTGAATCAGAAGAGGGTTGTGAGTTTGCAAACCCCACTTGTAGTCTAGGGATATATGTATATCCACTATCCTGATAGTACCATGTCTAAAAATCTTAGGGTGAAAACCAAATAGTGACCTTGCCTTCCCCAAGTTAAAATAACAAAAATGTCAATCAGTCAACTAGCATTAGCACTGATATCATAACAAATATAGGATTAATCTAAATACCTTTCTAGTCAAGTCTTACAGTGCTGTGACTGAGATGTAATAAATACATCATGGATTGTTGCTTATACAATAATATCTCACACCAACACCTGAATATGACAACTATGTTTCCCAACTAGGCAATACTTGCACTCCGGAAGGTCAATGTGTTCAGCTCAGACCATGGTGGCCCACCATGATTCCATGATCTCGTGGACCTTTCCACTGAGATCTTAGGTTGCAAGAGGGATTGCACCTCCTGGCCATTCTCATAAAAACTTGTTTTTGGTTTCTAATGGAGCAAATCTTTTGCTAATAGCAACCACTTGGGTCATTCAAGCATTTTCTGAAGTTATTGGATCGGAGTAGAGTTTCTGTCTCCTCTTTGTTCTAGTTCCCATCTGTTCTTCTGGGTATTGGGTTTTCATGGAGATCTGGATACTGACCTGTTTCTTTTTCTGTTACACTGTGCTTGTCTATCTGTTTTGGTTTGAGAACAGCCTCCGCAATGGAATGCAAAATTGGTTTAGACTGGCTTTACATATAGCTTGCTACTTCTTCAGGTGAAACTGCAGTTATAGGGAGCCCTCAATGACAGACAGTGTAAATCAAAATTTCAGATTAACTTAAAGTTTAAATCTGTAAATTTTTTTATAAAAGGAACAATTTGAACTTGTTGTATAGCAATGTGATACAGTCCAGGATGATTTTTGCCTGCTGTTTAGCAGTACAGAGGCTATTACCCGAGTCTCTGCCTGTTCTTAGGATTGCCTTCCTGTCATTATAATCTAGGTATTTTAAAGTGAAGTTCCTGGGGTTGAATGATTCTGTGGGCTGTTTTAATAATAATAGATGGCAATAAAAAGTTTTTTTGAGTTTCTGCTTGATGAAATTTATGGGCTCACCCCTTCTATCCCTTCGGGTAACCCAGTAATTCTGAAATTATTTCATCTAGTGTAATTCTTCAGGTCATCTATTTTCAGCTTTAGTTGTTTGATATTAAACTTCCAGCTCCCTATATTTATCTGCCTGCTGCTGGGATGCAGTCACTAACTCCACTAAATCAGTCTGCTGCTAGGTCAGGGATTTTAGGTATTTTCAACTGCGTTTCATGTGTTGCTGATGTATTTTTAATTTGCAGCAGGTCTCCTGCCATGGATTTCAGCAGATCTGATAAACAGTAAAGAGGTGATTTTATATCTCTTGCTTCTGATGCTAGCTTGTTATTGTCATTGGTCATATCTTCATATGCGGTAGGCCTGGTGCATGACATAAAATAGCTAGGACTGAATAGCTGAAATCCAATTTCTAAACAACCAAGGAATTAATATACAGTCAGTCCATTATAGGGTCTCACTCAAACATTCACAGATCTTTATGAATGAACCAAAAGGTGTCTATAGTTTGTTAAAACTAGACATCTCCAGGTGTGCCTACTAATTATAGGTCCTCCTTCATTCATGTTCCTGAGCACACTTTGCATTTAATAGCATTTTTAACTTCATCTGGCTTCACATCAATTTTATTCTCAGTAGTAGTATGTTAAAGCATCTTCAAAGCAACTGCTTCTCGCAGGTTTTGATAGAAAAGTAGCAAACATTACATTTTTGGCAGTTCTGGTACTTGTGTTTGTTAAACTAGGATTTCATATTATGCCCCACTGTGAGATTGTTCTCTCAGTTATATTTAATCTACCTTTCATTGGATCCCTATTGCTGGCACTCGAAATACTGAGTGCTGACAAGCCAGAGGAAAAAAAAAAAAACGCCAAAAACCCGATAGAAGAGTGAATCTCAAAGAATGCCCTTCTCCTTTAAACTTCATTTTTGCAGGGGTAAACTCCCCTACACCCTCCGGCTTGTGGGGCAAGCCACCCCACACTCTCAAACCTATATATACAAACTCCGAAATTGCCATACCTCAGAGAAAAGGCAATATTCTGGGAAATGTCCATCTCATCTCTTTTTGGCCACTCAGCCTCCATCTTTCAGGACTCAATGGAGGTATTGACATTTTAAATGGTCACCACCTCAATTCCTATATATATATATATATATATATATATATATATATATATATATAGACTTTTTACTCTTCTGTCTAATATGATGTTGCAGTTGTTAAACTTTTTTTTCCTCAAAATTTTTTTTTTTATTTTTCAAATACATTTGAATGAATTCCATAGTATTTATACATAACATCTTAAATAACTATGTACACTATTTACATTAGCCTGACACTATAACAGCTCTTAATGTATACAGTTACTTTATAAGTATGTCAAATCCATTATCAGAGTGTCTGATCAATTATTGTATAGTGTCAATCAATTATAAGACTTTTCCCCAAGGGTTGTTGATAAATGGCTTTGGATAAATTCTTAGTTCTTTAATTTTCATTTCCAATAATGCTGTGGTCTTCAGTAGGCTGTAGAAGTCTTCCAAAGTTGGTATTGTGTTTGTATTCCATCTTCTTGTTATATACTTCCTTGAAACTGCAAGTATAGTCCATACTAGATACATGTTTGACCTATTCAAATGAGGACCTTTGTTCACATTTAATAATACAATAGCTTTAGTTACATAAAATGATTCATTAAATAAAGCTTGTAGAAAGTTATTAATACCATTCCAAAATGGCTTAATTTTAACACATTCAAATGTACAGTCAAAGAAAATGTGGTTCCAATCTGCATTGTGTACTATTTCACATCTCCAACATATTCCTTTTATGGAAGAACTAATTTTAATGATTCTATCTGGGGTTAAGAATGGTCTGTGTAAGCATTTCCAATTAAAAACTTTCCAGTATTGTGTAAAGGATGTATATTTTATTGATAATAAGATAATTGTTTTAATATCTTCAGTTAAATGTATTGAGTGTCCTTTTGTTATGTATTTCCAATATGAGGTTTTGGGTGTTGTTTTATAATTTATCAATATTTTGTAAAATTTGAAATACTGTTTCCCATGTTAAAGTCAGTATATATTATTTCATATATGTATTTCTTAAATTTAGTTATTTCTTTAAATGAATTATTCTACCTAAATCTTGTGGATATGACAGAGTACTCTGTAAAGTTAGCCAGTCCTGTTGTGGAATTTTGTATGTTGTTTTTATTACTTGCATATCTAAAACTTTTAGTTATTTGATACATTGGAGCCAGCAAACAAATCCTTTCTGTTCCCAGGAATTAATAATTTCTCTATATATTTTATATAAAAAGTTCTTTGTGACTATAAATGGTGTTAAAAAATCGAACCAGATTTTTAAATCTATATTTGCATTAATAATTTTCCTAAATGAGTCAATATAATAATTAATCATATGAGTTTTAGTGGGTTTAGTTATATTATATTGCATACTGATACATAATATGTGCCATGGCAAATTTTGAATTTTTTTTGTAAATTAAATTCATTTATTGTTATTACAGTTAGTAATCCTTTCCAATTTGCAGAGTAATTTGGACTTATCCAGTCTGAGATTGTTTTAAATATTGATGCTTTTATATATATTTCTATATCAGGAAAGTTTAATCCTCCCTGTTTCCATGGTCTGATATGACATATTAAAGCTATTCTGCTTCTTTTGGAAAACCATAACAATTTTATTAGGCATGGATTTATTTCTTTAAGTATATTCCTTTCAGGTAACAGTACTGCCAAGGTTATATATCGGATCTTGGGCAGTAAAACCATTTTTATTAACTGTAGTCTATCTTCAAATGTTAATATTATTTTGTTCCATTTTTCCACAGAGATTTTAATTCTAGTGATGATATTGCTGTAGTTTTTGAGACTAATTCATTATTATCCTTGCATAACTAAATTCCTAGATATTTTAAGATAGATTATTGTTTCCCTATGATGTGATCCTCCTTAGTCTGCAGTTCTTTTTTTTATTTAAAAATAAAAATTTTGATTTTGATTTATTGAAATGTCCTGAAGTCATGTGAAATTTGTCAATCAATATATTTAATTCTTCTAATGTCTCTTTTGTATTAGATAATGTTAGTAATATGTCATCAGAAAATAACATTACTTTAGAATTGTATTGTTCATAAACAGCTATTCCTTTGATTTTTTATATTGTTACAAATTGAATCTGCCAACATTTCAATAGCCAGAGCAAATAGAATCAGTGACATGGGACATCCTTGTTTAGTGCCTTTTGTTATATGTATAGATTCAGAGGTAAAAGCACCTACCTTCATGCACTAAATTATTTGTATATATATTCTTTAGGAGATGAACAAAGGATGCAGGAAATTCAAATAGCATTAGGATTTTGAATAAATAGTCCCAATTTAGGGAATCAAAGACTTTCTCTATATCTAAGCCAATTATGAGTGTTTATTTTCTTTATTAACATAATCTATAAGAGAAATTATCCTTTTAATATTGTCATGTGTGTGTCTATGATATACAAATTCAGTTTGATCATTATATGAGGTACAGAGGTTTGGGGATTTGTTTTCCTTTAGGATTGGTGTGATTAAGAAATATCTCCAAGAGGGTGCTATTAAAGCTTGTGACTGAATTTCTATACAGTTTTATGGAAGAGGGATAGTATCTTTGAAGGAAAAAGTTTATATATTTCCATAATTATGCCATCTATACCTGGAGCTTTATTATTTTTACCTTCTTTTATTGTATCTGTTATTTCTTTGTTGGATATGGGTGCTTGCAGATCTAGTTTAAAATTTTCTGTTTTTTTTTTATATTAGAACATTTTTCATATAGATTTAATTGATAAATATGTATATTTTCTTTTTGGAAATGTTCCATATAGTGATTTATATAGGCCTCAAGAATGTCACTTATATCCGATACATTTTCCCTTTCTTTTCATGGAAGATACTTTTAATGTTATTAGCTTTTGATTGTATTTTGATTCTTGTGGATGTAGATATTTGGGAGAAGTGGCCAAGGTATTAATTTTTAGTTTTTCTAAAGCTAAACTAATTTTATGTGTTAGAATTTCATTGTATTTATTGTTCTACTTTCTTTTTCATCTCCAAATGATTTAGATTTTTTACCTTTTGCTGACAGACGTTTGGATTGTAGATCTAATAATTCAGAATCCCATTCTTTGATTTTTTTATACCAAATTAGGGTTTTACCATATATGTAAGCTTTTAATGAGTCCTATGTCTTTATTTTATTTATTTATTTATCTCTGTGGTGTAATTAATATCTAAGAAGAACTGTAATTCAGATAATAACCAGGGTTTGAACTCTTCAATTTTAGTTATATATGCTGGAATTCTGGAGTTAAAAATGAATGGTTTGTACCCATTTTGAAGTTTTAGTATCAATGAATTGTGGTCTGAAAAGGGGCAGGGAGTGATTGAAAAATTAATGATTTTAGAGTGTAAGTCATGGGCAGCAAATGTTTTATGTATTCTAGTTTGGGTACCAAATCTGTGATCTTAATGGGAAAACAACAAAGATTTATCTTCTTTAAATTTGAAAGTATCTACAAGATGAAATGATTCTACCCACTTGTTTAAAGCTTTTGATACAGCAGATGTACACAGTGGTCTTTTATTTATAGTTTCAGAAATATCAAATATATAGTTAAAATCTCCTCCTAATATTAAGTTGCCTTTATAATTATTGGAAATGAAATCCAAGTGTTTTTTAACAGTTCCTGTTCCAATGCCTGGGAACCAGTATAGACTGGCTAGGGTCCATATTCTGTTATTATATTTAACTGTTACTAATGCCATACGGCCTTCTTTATTTTCATACTTATACATGATTTCTGGGTTAATCACATTTGTTTTCCATAAACTTTTTCCCCCTTATTGTGGTTTCTATTGCTTGTGTGTTGTTAACTCAAGGTTCCCTTAATTTGAACTGTTAATAGCAGCAGTCTGCATTTAAAGTGGAACAGCCTTACAAGACTATCTGCAAATATATAGAGCTGAGTATATTTTTCTGTATTATTCTGTATTATAGAGCTAAATTGTTGCTTAGATATCTGTTGTCTTAGTGTTCTGCAAATATACAGAGATCAGTATATATTTTTTGGCTTTTATAATTTGCACTCTGATTCCTCACATCTCTGTTGAAACTTTCTTCCCCACCCCCGCCCCATTGTGGTTTCTATTGCTTGTGTGTTGTTAACTCAAGGTTCCCTTAATTTGAACTGTTAATAGCAGCAGTCTGCATTTAAAGTGGAACAGCTAAAATATTAAAAGCACTACACCCTCACAAACTCCCCTTGAGCACCTTGTTCCCCATTGGCCTTTTTTTTCAATTATAAAGGAATTCCCAATAGTATTCTAGCATGTCCAAAGTTCAGTTGTCAATCTCCTCTCCAGTCCAGCTGGTGAATCTGGGAATCTTGAGGCAATGTTACAACTGCCTCATGTACACAGACAACCCTCTCCTCCTCCGAACAAATTCCAACACATGTGAGAGATGCAACCATATAGCCATACTGGAGGCTAAGCTCTCTCAACTCAGTACTGACAAAACCAGTCAGGAGGAGAAGGAAACCACACTCACTACAATTCCAGTCTCACATAGACCTACCACGACAGCAAACCAAACACATAAACACACAAAAACATACTCGGAGGCTCTAAATAAAAATCTGCCTAAGCAGCAGAGACCTCCAAAGCAGACACCCAAGCAACCGCTACCCCAAAACAAAACACGTGCAACACATAGCTCACAAAGCCAGTGTGCCGAACAGTCCCAGCCCTTAAGGCTAAACAACACACCTGATACACTTGTAATAGGTGACTCTATCGTCAGGCACACTGACGTCCCGCTCACCAGGCTGAACAAGGAGAAGGTCACAGTGAGCTGCCTGTCAGGCGCTAAGATCCGCCACATAACACAAGCACTCAGGTCACTCCAAGGCAAGTACAAATATGACTCAGTCATTGTCCATGCTGGTGTGAATGACCTGAGACGTACCTCCCTGGACTACATGAAAAGAGACATAGAGGAGCTCTCTGAGCATGGTAGCCCAGGCCGGTATGACCCTGACCTTGAGTAGCATCTTACCCTCACCAAGAATGGTGCCATAATATGAAGAAAAGATGATCAATTTCACCAACTGGTTTAAGTATTGGTGTCATTCAAAGGGGATCCAATGCCTGTTAGCCTGGGATGACATGCTCGACAAGCCACGATGCTTCACTAGGGATGGCTTGCACCTGTCACCCCTGGGCTTTTGGATATTGGCAAAGGCTCTTTCTACCCCCATAGTGCCTTTTTTAGGCAAGGCTCAAAAGACAAACCCACCTCCATAGGTATCACAAGGGATAAGAAACTAAGAGTAATGCTACTCAATGCCAGAAGTCTAAACCTCAAGATGCATGCACTCAAAACTCTCCTTAGCATGGAGAACATCGATATCTGTGCAGTAACAGAGACCTGGTTCAAGGCTCCCGAGAGCACCCCAGCACTACCAGGTTATACCTCATACCATGCTTTTTGGCCCCAAAATTTGGACCGTACCACAAAAGGAGGGGGAGTATCAATATTTGTCAAAGATACCCACACCTCCAGGTTGGTGGCACAGCACAAAGCATCAGAGACTATCCATGTGCAACTAACAGTAGGTAAAACTGCCTTCCAGTTTATAGCCTGCTACAGACCACCCTCCCAAACCCAGGAACCCCACTCGGCCTTCCTGAGAACACTGGAAAATATGAAGGTCTCTCCAAACACCATTATATTGGGCGACTTCAACTACCCAAGCATAGACTGGGAGCATTACTCTAGTTCCAACACCCTAGCCCAAAGGTTCCTAGAATTTATAAACTCAAATGCTATGGAACAACTTGTTACCACTCCCACAAGAGGGGAAAATATACTGGACCTGATCATCACCAACATGGGGACTCTATGCTCCATACCAGAAGTGTATCCCTCACTGGTAAGATCAGACCATAAACTAATCTCACTGGATATTCACATCCCGACCCCACCCCCTGCCCTGAAACCACAGTGAACAACTTCTCTAAAGCAAATTTCACACTCCTCAAAACCGAGGTGGAATCCTTCAAAGCCCCCAGGCCTGTGGAAAATACAGCCCAGACCACAGAATCCTTTATAAATGCATTCTATGAACACCTTCAGGAATGCATGGATCATGCAATCCCAAATAAAACCAAGACCCAATCCTCCAAAGGCAGATGTCCTGTCTGGTGGACCCCAGCCATAAACAAACTATACAATAGAAGGAGGAAGCTACTACATGATAGAGCAAAATCCCAAAAAGGGAAGGCATCTCTGATCAGTATTAGCAAAAAACTACAGGCACACATAAAATCGTCTAAGATCAGCTTCGAGAGAAAAATTTCACAGGACACTAAGGATAATCACAAGGCTTCCTTTAGTTATGTTAGGAACCTGGGTGGGAATTCCCAGATATGCTCAGAATTAGTCCAAAATGACAAAAAATACACAGAACCCACAGACATTGCCAACATCCTAGCTGACAGATTCAGCGCAAACACCCCCCCACCAAAAGAGCAAATATTTATCCCAGCAGAGTGCTGCCCCCCTGACATCTCAGATGTTCTGGTAAGAGCTGCCCTCTCCAAAGCAAAAAACACACCATCAATGGGACCAGATTGTGTCCCGGGCTGCGTCCTACATGAACTCCAAGAAGAGTTAAACCCAAACATAAAACAACTGTTCAATCTCAGCCTTACTACAGGATATGTACCCAAAGAGTGGCGTACAGCAACAGTGGTCCCTCTCCACAAAGGTGGTGCCTCAACGGATCCTGGAAACTATCGCCCTATAAGCCTGACTAGCTTGGTCTGCAAAGCTATAGAAAGGATCATCATGGACTTCATAAATAAAGATATTGGGGACCTACAGACACTGGATCCTACCCAGTTCGACTTTGTTAAGGGCAGATCCTGCCTCTTAAACCTGGTTGATTTTTTTGAAACAGACACCAAGGCCATTGATGAGGGGAAGGTGGTCCACACAGCCTACTTGGACCTCGCAAAGGCCTTCGATACAATACCCCACTTGGGCATTATAGATAAGCTCACCAGCTTAAATATAACCCCCTATGTCACTAGATGGGTTGCAAACTGGCTCAAGGACAGAACCCACATGGTTAGAATTGCTGGAGCCATGTCAGACTCCAAATCAGTTACAAGTGGCGTCCCACAAGGTTCAATCCTGGGACCTCTCTTGTTTGGTATATATTTCTCGGAGGTACAGGCCAACATGGAAGGACTGTGGCTGACTAAGTTTGCAGATGACTGCAAACTGGGCGCCATAATCGACTCTCCAGCCGACACAAGCATCCTCCAAAAGGGCCTCATAGAAACAGACAACTGGTTACCAGAGCCATGGCCTCAAGCTAAACGCCAAAAAGTGTATAGTCATCCCCTTTGGCAAAAACAAAGTGCCCACAAATTACCACATAGGTGGTAATCCATTAAGTATAGAAGAAGTAATTAGGGACCTGGGGACCCAAGTTGATAACAATCTTTCATTTGACAACCACGTGGCCAAAGTGGTTAGAAAAACATTTTATATAGCCCACCTAATCATGAAGGGATTCACATCTAGATCAGGGGAGGTCATCGTGCCTCTTTACTCATCCCTCATCAGGCCCATAATTGAGTACAATGCCTCTTTTGGGATGTACCTTACCAGACACCTGCTGCAACTGGAAAGACCCCAAAAGTACCTCGCCAAGAGGATCATAGGGTCAAACAGATGCCATATGCTGCCTGGTTAAAGAAACTCCAGCTCTACTCAGTGGCTTACCGCCTGCTCAGAGGTGATCTGTGCCTGACGTATAAAGCCATGTCCAACCCGGAATTAATGGACATGCTGCACCTCAGAAAATCCAAATCCCATTGAGCTACGCACTCGATAGACTTGAACCTCAGCACTGAAATAAATAGGACATGCTGGAGGAACAGATTCATAACCCAGAGGCTCCCTTCACTCTGGAATAAAATCCCAGTCCAGGTTAGGCAGAGTCCCTCATTGACTCTCTTCAAGAGGAATCTTGATGAGTGGATGGGTTTACCCCGGTTATCACTTCTGTGTCACTGTTAGACAGAGGCACAGTATACTAACCTCGAAAAAGGGCATAGCAAAATTAATTTAAAATGGGTGGCGAAAGCCAAACACACTCTGGCTAGGCTTATAAATGCCCTAGGGCAGATAGCCTAGTATGAACCTATGAACCTATAAAATTGTTACCTCTTTTGTCTTTGTCTTATAAGTGGATTGTGCCAATATCATATATTCCTTAGGATTCCATTTGTAATTGTCATTTTTTTTAAATGAGTTTCTTGAAGGAAGGCAATTTGTTCTTTGTTCAGTTTTAAATATTTCAGTAGATTTGATCTCTTGCTAAGATTGTTTAAGCCATTGGTATTTAAAGATAATAAAGTTAAATCCATCTTCGGTTATTTAGACTATGTATTTTTTGTTTCATTGTGACAATTAAACATTTTCCTCTGACAACTATAAAGTATATGTTTGAGCTTTTAAAGGAAATTATCAGTTTTATACTTTGAGTGTTTACCAATAAAGTAATGTTTTGGTCAAGCATACTAAAAATGTTTTTGTGAAAAAAAATTTAAATTAATGAAAGTTAACAAAACTAAGATCTGCACTAGCCATGGAATGAAAATCATGCATAATCTGATGGATAAACCTAAGTCCATCAGATTATCACTCATACCTTGAAAATCCAAAACATCTGAGCTCCATAAATTGAATTATCATATGGAGAATATTGGTAATAGGAATAAGCAATATTTATATTGTTTTGAACAGATATAGTACTATTGTAGATTAGAGGGAATTCTAATACAATATAAATGTCTACTTATTGTATAAGCAATTAATATTTACATGAAAGATAGATGACAAGCAATTCAATCATAGTAAAGGTATATATATATATATATATATATATATATATATATATATATATATATATATATATATATATATATATATATATATATATATATATATATATATATATATATCGAGAGAGAGAGAGATTTTAAAATCAAAAATTTCATTGCCGAGAATCATCTTGGAGGCTCATAAGAGCCATTAAGCATTATTGTCACTCTGTCTCCATTACCATAGCAACCTGGGAGAGTCTGTTTCTGTTAGTGTGCCTGTATTCTGCATACCAGAGACTCGTGATGCACCTGAAGCAAAACTTCACTTCACTGCAACTTCAAGTCTAAATCCCCTCCCTTTCAGTGAGGCAGCAGCCAGGAAAAGAACGGAGAGCAAACAGATTAAAAAAAAAATACCTCCCAACAAGCCATCACAACAAGAGATAACACATTCTTCCAGCCTTTCCACCTCTCATTCAGCAGATGTATAAACAAACTATTCTCTGCCAAAATATCCCAATTCACAGTTTTATCCACCCCCTTCCCCTGGATTCAGGCTAAAACACCAAATGTCTCTTCCTTATACATAAGCATCAGTAAACCTTGATCACAAGCCGCAACCCACAGCTTCCTGGAGACAAAAATGGCAACATACAACAGCTGCCAGACACAGCTGCATCCACATACACCATGTCAGGCTTAATGAAACAGCACTTGAAGCTATGATACCTGCTATAATTGATATTAACTATGTTTACACAGAATAATAATGACATTTGTACTAGCTGCCAGACAAAGCTGCATCTACGCAACCCATATCAGGATTGATCAAACAGCACTCATAGCTGTGATACCTGTGATAATTGATATTAACTATATTTAGAATAATGATGACATTTGTACTAAGAGCTTGCTATTATTATTTAACCAGGATATACATAACATTGCTAAATCATACTTTAACTGAAGAAGGCATTAGTCTCCATGACAGCATTTTTTTTCAAACCACTCTACTGTTACTGCTATTATATATGATGTTAATTTGTTAAATTTGAGTCTAAACTCTGATGAATGGTACCTTGTTGAATTAGTTAATTACTTAAATTATTATAAGTAAAATCAATGAAAAATGAACAAGATAAGTATTCATTGAGTTCAAGCAGGGGAATAGAAACTTCTGTGTTTGTATTATATGTTGCTTTGTTTGGCTTATATATAATGTAAACAGTAACCCATCTTGACCTACCTTTGTTTGTGAAGAATTATTGGACTCTGAACATTCTGAATAAATCATTACTGTTTCTCAGTTGTTTAAGAAGCCCTCCTTTTTTAAAAAATAAAACCAGATGTACCATATCAGCTGATACTTTGAGAGATGTAGTTGTAAGAGTTATTTTTTGGGACAGCTATCTTGGAATCAGTTTTTTGTTTCTTCTTTCTAGCATCAGTCAAAGGATTTGTTTCTTTTATTCTTTTAAGAGTAGGGGCCATCCATTCCATTTCTTCTGGGATATATACTATCTTGTTGTTTTTGATGAATATAGTAGCTTCTTCTAAGTAATTAAAAGTTCTCATCTCATTGGCAAAAAGTGTTTTTATCTTGGCTGGAAAGGCCACCAGTGTTTTAATGTTGTTTTATTTCAACAGTTTTATTATTGGCCAGACTTTTTTCCTTTGTTCTAGTATTCTGGAAAAATAATCATTGTCAAACTTTATCAGGCTTTGGTTGTATTTTAAGGGTAATTTTCTCCAAGCAGATTTTAATATTAGCTCTTTGTCCTGAAATGAAAGAAATTTTATAACTCTGAATCTAGATGGAGCATTTGTTGAGTTAGAAGCAGGTTTCCTCAGTGCTCTCTGCACCCTTTCAATTCCAAATGAAAGTCCCTCTTTCAAGTCTAAAAAATCAGGAATCCAGGTTATTAAGAATGAAATAATGTCTTCTCCTTCATTTTTTTCAGGTAGACCAAAGATCCTTATGTTGTTTCTCCTTTCCCTGTATTCTAAGTCATCGATTTTGTTAAGCAGCCATGTATTCTGTTTAAGCAGAAATTCTTTTTGGAATTCTTCCTCTTTGAGTCTCACTTCAATGTCATTTAGAGAAGTCTCTATATTTGTTATTTGTGTATGGCGTTGCTGTAATAGTTCCTTACGAGTATCGGTCTGTTTTTGAGAATTTAATTTGAGGTTTTCTAAGTCATTTTTAAAGCTATCCATCTTCAAAGATAGTTCCTGTAAGGTAGCTGTCATCAATTGCAGTTCTTTTTTCAAAGCAGCATCTGGATGAGAATTCCTTGAGTTGTTCATATTCAGTGACTCAATATAATATAAGTTACTTGACAGGAACATTTTTGTATATCTCTACCAAAACTGACATGTATGTAGTTTGGTAGTTTATGTATAGATCTCTGATGTTTTAAACTTGAAAATAATAACATTTTCCTATATTATTATACTAGTTTAAGGAGCTCTCAAAATTCACTGCTCTCAGTTGGCCACCTAGGCTCCACCTCTCAGTTGTTAAACGTTTCATGTAGTAATTGTACTTTATTATGTAGTTCTTCTGTTTTACTGTTTATTTATTTTTGTAGAATCTTTTCCCTGCGCCTCCTCTGAAAAGGGGTTTTCTACTGAGATTGATTTGGTAAACAAATGCAAATAAATAAAGAAATTGATAGACAGACAGATAGATAGATACATATATAGCTGGATAGAGATTTAAAACAGATTCAAATAAATGCAACTTTCAACCTTTTGAATCATTTTTAACTCTTAAGTCATATATCTACCTGGTTTCTTTAGTAGTGTTCCATATCTTGAATCTTTAATAGAACTATTTAAACTAGACATCTGAACATCCTTTGGGAGGATTGCTTGCTGCATTACATCTCTACCTTGAGCAACTCTCAGCTTTTACAGTTTTCAAGATCTTTTTTTTTTTGTTGTTGTTGTTTTTGCAGTATTGTTGTAACATTTTTGGTTGCTCTTCTTTTTGAACTTTTGACTTCAAAATCATTTATTTCTACTAACATCTGTGATTTCGTCTATATAGCTTTCCAGCTTCCTCATGAACAACATAAGTGCTTGGCATGGTTGCTTTATAAACAACTTCATTTTCAGATTGTGAACTTTGTCATGGTTTTTGTCTATCTGCTTAATTTCCAACCCATAGATCTGCTGGTCTCCTGCAAGTTCTGGCATAACAGTATATTTGTTTATTTTTTACTAATAGTTCTTTTACATTCCTTTGATTTTCAGGCATCAGCAATGTAGCTGAACCAGATAATTAAATTTGTTTCTTAGCATTCTACATATTAACACATTTTACTTATTTTACTTTATATTATTTTTATTTAAGCTTTGCTGACCAGGTTAGTCCCAACAGGCCAAAGGCCTCTTTTCAGGGGACACCCCAAAATGGTATTCATGCTGAGTAGGGGAATTTTAGTGAGGACACCTGGGAACTTCCCCTGTTCTTTTCCATAAATGCTGTGGGATCCTTCACATCCTCGAGTTACCGCAAACTTAGACAGATTAACCAGTCCTTGGTTTACTAACTGAAGGTCAGTGAAATGAGGAGTTCGGCACCATTCTTATGCTGCACTGCAGTGTCAGTACTGGAAAAAAATAAATCCATCTACCTGGTGTGGGAATAGTCCCCAAAGCTTTCTGTGCTAAAAGCATGTGTGCTGCCTGTTGAGTTACTGAAACTACAAATTAATTTAGCTGATGAGAGGCTGGTAGGCTGCAGGCTTGTAATGGTGTATTCTCATATTGCAGACCTGTCAGATAACAATTCTTACATGTTCTGCAACTGATCTTTCTCATAGAATTTTTTCACTGTTTGGATAGTTCTCTCAATTTGCCCATTAAACTGCTGGTAGTATGCAATGGATATTATGTTTGAATTTTTATTAATTCACAAATCTTCTGAATTTTGACATTCAAAGTGCAGACTTGCTCTCAAGTATAATATCATTAGGTGCCTCCTGTCTCAAGTACATGAATGTGTAATACATAATCACGTTAAACTTGTTTTATCTGTCAGTCTGATTATTTCAGGGAACATAATAATTCACACATAAGAAATGCATAACTTTGAGCTGAAATAAATTAGTCCTCAGTTGACTAGAACTGTGATCTGGTGATTTGTTTTCTTTACACTGTGTTTTACTTGTAGTCTGCTTTTAATTGCATATTAAAACTAGGAAAGAGACCACAGCTGTCTCTCTTGTGAGTCAAACAGAAATTAAAACAGGTCAATTAAAGGAAAACTCCACCCTAGAACTAACAAAATATGTTTTTTAGTCTATCTTTGTTTCCAGACCTATTTCAACACCTAAAAATTACTCTAAGTGCTTTATTTATAATTTTAGCCTGTTTACCACAACATGGCTACTGATGGGGCTTGGTACATCAACGTGACCTTCTTCTCCTTCAACCCTTTCTCTTTCCCATAAAGCATTTCAATTCTTCTTTCTATAACTCATGCCAGACATAAGGAAGTAACTGTGAATTCCTATGCCATTGACATATAATGAGAAATCTGTGACTTACTGTCAGTTTATATTCCTTCTGTGTTAAGACAGCTTCTTTTCTGTAGCTAATCACCCTCATTTATGTGTAGCTCAGAGCGTGCTTTACAGTATAATTTGAAGTTATCCTGCAGTAGCCAGAGTTATAGCTAAATTGGATGCCTTTTTTCTAAGTGTTCTTTTGTAGTCCAACATGAATTGACACTCCCCTCCTCCCACACTACTGCAAAGGTGTGAAAACTGTCACGGCAACTGGCAGCTCAGAATCGAAAGGAAGGGAGTGCTATTTCAATTGTCTTCCCCTCTGCCTGCAGAATCATTTAGTTATTTAATGTGTTTGGCAGCAGCAGAAAGATTTAAACAATTGCAATTTAATTTTCGCAAGCCAGTTTCAGATAATTTATGATTATTTCATTGTATTGATTTTTTTATTTCCCCCTATTTCTACAAGACATTATTATGTTAACTTATAGGTTCATAGGTTCATACTAGGCTATCTGGCCTAGGGCATTTATAAGCCTAGCCAGAATGTGTTTGGCTTTCGCCACCCATTTTAAATTTATTTTGCTATGCCCTTTTTCGAGATTAGTATACTGTGCCTCTGTCTAACAGTGACACAGAAGTGATACCCGGGGTAAACCTACGATCTCCCATCCACTCATCAAGATTCCTCTTGAAGAGAGTCAATGAGGGACTCTGCCTAACCTGGACTGGGATTTTATTCCAGAGTGAAGGGAGCCTCTGGGTTATGAATCTGTCCCTCCAGCATGTCCTATTTATTTCAGTGCTGAGGTTCAAGTCTCTCGAGCACATAGTTCGATGGGATTTGTATTTTCTGAGGTGCAGCATGTCCATTAATTCCGGGTTGGACATGGCTTTATACGTCAGGCACAGATTGCCTCTGAACAGGCGGTATGCCACTGGGTAGAGCTAGAGTTTCTTTAACCGGGCAGCATATGGCATCTGCTTGAGCCCTTTGATCCTCTTGGTGAGGTACTTTTGGGGTCTTTCCAGTTGCTGCAGGTGTCTGGTAAGGTACATCCCAAAAGGGGCATTGTACTCAATTATGGGCCTGATGAGGGATGAGTAAAGAGGCACGATGACCTCCCCTGATCTAGATGTGAATCCCTTCATGATTAGGTGGGCTATATAAAATGTTTTTCTAACCACTTTGGCCACGTGGTTGCCAAATGAGAGATTGCTGTCAACTTGGGTCCCCAGGTCCCTAATTACTTCTTCTGTACTTAATGGATTACCACCTATGTGGTAATTTGTGGGCACTTTGTTTTTGCCAAAGGGGATGACTATAATCTTTTTGGCATTTAGCTTGAGGCCATGGCTCTGGCACCAGTTGTCTGTTTCTATGAGGCCCTTATGGAGGATGCTTGTGTCGGCTGGAGAGTTGATTATGGCGCCCAGTTTGCAGTCATCTGCGAACTTGGTCAGAACTTGGTCAGCCACAGTCCTTCCGTGTTCACCTGTACCTCCGAGAAATATATACTGAACAAGAGAGGTCCCAGGACTGAGCCTTGTGGGACACCACTTGTGACAAAGTCAGCCAGTATGTTGGCAATGTCGTTTCCTTGTAACTGGTTTGGAGTCTGACATGGCTCCAGCAATTCTAACCATGTGGGTTCTGTCCTTGAGCCAGTTTGCAATCCATCTAGTGACATAGGGGTTTATATTTAAGCTGGTGAGCTCATCTATAATGCCTGAGTGGGGTATTGTATCGAAGGCTTTTGCGAGGTCCAGGTATGCTGTGTGGACCACCTTCCCCTCGTCAATGGCCTTGGTGACTGTTTCAAAGAAATCAACCAGGTTTAAGAGGCAGGATCTGCCCTTAACAAAGCTGAACTGGGTAGGATCCAGTGTCTGTAGGTCCCCAATATCTTTATTTATGAGGTCCATGATGATCCTTTCCATAGCTTTGCAGACCAAGCTAGTCAGGCTTATGGGGCGATAGTTTCCAGGATCAGCTGAACACCACCTTTATGGAGAGGGACCACTGTTTCTGTACGCCACTCTTTGGGCACATATCCTGTAGTAAGGCTGAGATTGAACAGTAGTTTTATGTTTGGGTTTAGCTCTTCTTGGAGTTCATGTAGGACGCAGCCTGGGACACCATCTGGTCCCATTGATGCTGTGTTTTTTGCTTTGGAGAGGGCGGCTCTTACGTGAGCATCTGAGATGTCAGGGGGGCAGCACTCTGCTGGGATAGATATTTGCCCTTTTGGTGTGGGGGGGGAGACGTTTGCACTGAACCTGTCAGCTAGGATGTAGGCAATGTCTGTGGGTTCGGTGTATTTTTTGTCATTTTGGTCTAATTCTGAGCATATCTGGGAATTACCACCCAGGTTCCTAACATAACTAAAGAAAGCCTTGTGATTATCCTTAGTGTCCTGTGCAATTTTTCTCTCGAAGCTGGCCTTAGACAATTTTATGAGTGCCCGTAGTTTTTTGCTAATACTGATCAGTGATGCCTTCCTTTTTGGGATTTTGCTCTATCATTTAGTAGCTTCCTCCTTCTATTGTATAGTTTGTTTATGGCTGGGGTCCACCAGACAGGACGTCTGCCTTTGGAGGATTGGGTCTTGGTTTTATTTGGGATCTCATGATCCATGCATTCCTGAAGGTGTTCATAGAATGCGTTTATAAAGGATTCTGCGGTCTGGGCCGTATTTTCCACAGGCCCGGGGGCTTTGAAGGATTCCACCTCAGTTTTGAGGAGTGTGAAATTTGCTTTAGAGAAGTTTTTCACTGTGGTTTTCTGGGCAGGGGGTGGGGTCGGGATGTGAATATACAGTGAGATTAGTTTATGGTCTGATCTTACCAGTGAGGGATACACTTCTGGTCTGGAGCATAGAGTCCCCTTGTTGGTGATGATCAGGTCCAGTATGTTTTCCCCTCTTGTGGGAGTGGTAACAAGTTGTTCCATAGCATTTGAGTTTATAAATTCTAGGAATCTTTGGGCTAGGGTGTTGGAGCTAGAGTAATGCTCCCAGTCCATGTTTGGGTAGTTGAAGTCACCCAATATAATGGTGTTTGGAGAGACCTTCATATTTTCCAGCGTTCTCAGGAAGGCTGAGTGGGGTTCCTGGATTTGGGAGGGTGGTCTGTAGCAGGCTATAAACTGGAAGGCAGTTTTACCCACTGTTAGTTGCACATGGATAGTCTCTGATGCTTCGTGCTTTGCCACCAACCTGGAGGTGTGGGTATCTTTGATGAATATCGATACTCCCCCTCCTTTTGTGGTTCAGTCCAAGTTTTGGGGCAGAAAAGCATGGTATGAGGTATAACCTGGTAGTACTGGGGTGCTCTCGGGAGCCCTGAACCAGGTTTTTGTTACTGCACAGATATCGATGTTCTCCATGCTAAGGAGAGTTTGAGTGCATGCATCTTGAGGTTTAGACTTCTGGCGTTGAGTAGCATTACTCTTAGTTTCTTATCCCTTGTGATACCTATGGAGGTGGGTTTGTCTTTTGAGCCTTGTCTAAAAGGCACTATGGGGTAGCAAGAGCCTTTGCCAATATCCGAAAGCCCAGGGGTGACAGGTGCAAGCCGTCCCTAGCGAAGCATCGTGGCTTGTCGAGCATATCATCCCAAGCTGACAGGCATTGGATCCCCTTTGAATGACACCAACACTTAAGCCAATTGTTGAAATTGATCATCTTGTCTTCATATTGTGGCATCATTCTTGGTGAGGGTAAGATGCTACTCAAAGTCAGGGTCATACCGGCCTGGGCTACATGCTCAGAGAGCTCCTCTATGTCTCTTTTCATGTACTCCAGGGAGGTACATCTCAGGTCATTCACACCAGCATGGACAATGACAGAGTCATATTTGTACTTGCCTTGGAGTGACCTGAGTGCTATTTTTGCTTTCCAATCTCTTTGAGGAACATCTGTTTAGTCACATGCTGTTTCTGTAATTTCCTGACATTTGCAACATCTCCACATATTTTAAAGGCCTCCAAAACAGTAGTTTTCAAACCTGTGTCTATGATGCTGGCACAGTGAAAGAATGTACTGAAAACTCGTTGTATTCTAGAGTCCATGCAGTGAATTTTTTTTCCGGGGGGGGGGGGGGCATCCGACTGAATATTTTGTGCAAGTCTGCATCACTAGCATAATACAGATAACTGATGCATTTTCCGAGTTTAATATGATCTTCTCTAATTCAGCTGAAACTGTTTAGCAAACCTCCATTCCTGTATCTGGATTAGTAAATTTGCTTTGATTCACTCCCTGTCTTTGTGCACATTTGCAGTCCTACTGCTAAATTGGTCATATATTGAGTTAATTGGCAGCTGACACTACTCACCCAAACACAGTGCTTCAAATTTGTCACAATAGTACTTTTGCTTCGGACTCTTTAAAACACAAGAGACATGTGCAGTTTCCACAAAACACCACGTAGCACGGTTCACACCCTTCAGTAAATTAAGGATTGCAGCATCCAATTTGCAGTTGTATTAACTAAACTTGTGAAGTCAGGCAGTAAGCACACAGGAGTAAAATGCTACTATCAGTGTCATGAGTACAGAAAGACAATTTTGCATCCATAATTTTCCTGTCTACCTTATTACAAGTCACTGTACCAGGCAGTGCTGTGTGGCCTTTTGAGGACATTGCACATCTTAGTCCAAGTTCGCCTAAATATTGCCGCCAGAGAACAACAAGCATAATTCATTGCACTCCTCTTTGTGTAAACTTGTGTAGGCCCTGCAACTTACTTCATATCTTAAATACATGCATCACATCACACAAACCCCCTTGCCATCACCTTTGTTACAGCTGCATAATCTAACGCTGTCTCACACTGTGCATCAGACTTTAGCACATGGTCACACAAGTTATAGTGTGTCAAGGTTACCAGCCATCATCAACTGCACAGTTGACAGGGATCCCACTACACAACGGCTTGGGCTGTAAACACTGTTAGGAGGGCATAACTGCTACACAGGATTTTGAACATTGTGATGCCTGTGCCATGTCACCACACACTTACTAATCAGGGTCATGTCTAACAATTAATGGCTCTGCAGTCATTGTGCAAGAGTGCCTATGGAAATGGGTTCCTGCTAGTGACATATGCTCAATGTTTGTTTGGGTTACAGTACATACTTCATGCATACACACTGTGTTTGCAGAGTCTGATTCCTTTCTTTGCCTCTGTCCATGGCCTTATGAAATTCAGTAACCTAGTGTAACGAACATACACGCTTTAATAGTGAAGGCTTTCAAATAAAAATAATTATGCAACTACATATATGAAATTGTCCTGCACACATATAAAATTAATAATCCCACCATGCTTAACCAGCACTCTACATATCCTATGGGTGTGCCTGCATTCAGTGTGACAAATTTCAGTTTCAAGATTTTCAATGCCATTAACTGAGCGCATGAAGGTTTGCTACTAAGACATAGTAATTCATCTACAGCATGTCCACTAATTAGTAGCATTGACCTCCCACTGCTTCTCATTTTCATGTTACAAGCAGTGTGTCCACCAGTTCCCTTCTCTAAGGACAAACATTCTTAATAATCTCACACTGCCATGACTTCAGTCAACTGACTGCCACTGAACCCTCCAACTCCCTCTCCTTTGCAAGTGCATCATGCAACAGGCACAGTTTCAACAACCATACCTGTCATGGGTCACAGTCTCAATGATCATCATCCTAGGTATAGCATGCCTCTCCAGTGTTCCTGTCCAGCAATGTGCAGTGAGCTGATACCTGTTCCACCTGTATACATAAGTGTGGATCAGGCACTCAACCAGCTGGCAATAATGGTTGTGCTATCGACAACAGTCATGGCATACAAATAACTGAGCCAAATTATTTCGTAGTCAATTATATTTATTCTGGGATCAATACCAAGACTTGGTCAGTAAATGTGCAACACACGCCATGTAGTAATGAGTTATTCATAGGGTCAATGCACTCACCTTGGTACATATTGTTCTTCACCCCTCAACTTGCACCATAGCTTTCCTTGCCCCCACCACATCAGCCATGAGAACTGAGACAGACCAAAGAGTACATTCAGTGTTATTCTGGTTGAGCCTATGTCACATTGCTGTGCACGGAACAATGGACTGAAGACTTGTGTCACTATAGACAAGCACATACATTAACCAGTCAAACCACACTTTCTTGCATGCTTTGCAAGCACATTTATTTTCAAACCAGGATATTTGTGGAGCTTCATTTTTGCAAATTGTACAGACTCTCTCAAATGACATATAAATATATTGAGTCCACTATCACTAAGGTGTACACGGTCATACCGAAATAACTCTGGGAACCTAGCATTTATGGATGTATGGTGAATCACAGATCCTTTGCACAGCTGCATCTGTCCCCATATAAAGCTATTGTGCAGTCTTCAAATTTTTGTACGTTGTACCTTGTGCATTGGAGGAGAATACCTTAACTACTGTGCTAAATGGTTGAAAGCCTTGGAAATCATGCCAGCCATGCAAAGCTACAATGCCTTCCATACATTCAAACCACCAAATGAGCAAGAAAGAGCCAAAGGAGGAGGTGTATCCATCTCCATAAAGAATAAGTACACCTCAAGACTAGTCAAACAGCATGCTTCTCTTGAGTTACTCCATGTACAACTAGCCATAGGCAAAACCCCTACCACATAATCGCTAGTTTTAAGTCCCCTACCATGCACCAGGAAAAATGTACCATGTACCCAGACTCACTGGAGTCACTCAGCATGCAGCCCAATACCTTACTCATGAGTGATTTTAACTATCCTGCCATTGAGTGGTGAACATATGACCACTAAAATGTAGGCTCAGAGGTTCTTGGACTTCGTCAATGCAAATGCTCTGGAACTGCTGGTTGGCACACCCACTAGGGGCTCAAATATCCTGGACATAGTACTCATTAACACAGGGGAGTGTTGCACTTCCCCGTATATAATGTCCTCTTTGGTAAGACTGGACCACAAAATGGCCTCCTTTGAAATATGTATAAGGCCAGATACCATATCAAGCTGAAAAACACTAAAGAATTTCTCCAAGACAAATTATTTCCTACTAAATGATGACATAAGAAATTTCAAAGTTCGCCCAAACCCTGAAAACACAGAATGCTATGCAGAGGTGCACACCAGTTCCCTGTATAGCCACTTAAGCAGTTGTATAGAATCAACTGTACCAGACTGGATTAAACGCGGGTCTTGCCGGAAATACAAGCTACCCTGGTGGACCCTTGGTATAAACAGGCTATACAACATAAAAATAATGCGCAAAAATAAGCAAGAACAGACTCAGCAGAAGAAGAAGAAATCCCTCACTAGTCTAAACAAACAAATCAGAGATCTGGTCACGTCCTCAAAAAGCAAATTATGAAAAAATAACCATCTTAACCAAGAAAAGTCACAAAGCATTTTTAACTGCATCTGAAATCTTCCATTTTACCCATACCTGTGCATTTTTACTTCCTGATTTACAGATTAGCCAATGGCCATCAAATGCTTGTGGTCCTTCTCAGCACAAGAACTCAGTGATTCTCATGGGGAGAATAATTCTCAGGACTACTGCAATTGTACACAAGTATGTACAACCGTAACCAGTGCATGTCCTTTTCATCTTCATCCAAAAAAGTCCCAGTCACTACTTAAGGCTGCCAGAAATTTTTGAATGTCATTTTAAATGATTTGACATGCTGATGGCAAGTCAGCATGGGAAAGTCTTGGGCCAGCTGTGGGGATAGTGAAATATTGTTTTTTTAACTCTATATTACCACTTTTTAATGTGGGAGGAAAGAGGTTTGTCTCCCACCGCAGACATCTATTATAAAAGCATTGCTGGCATCACTTTAAGGAATTCTCCTTTTACTTTATATTCATGGCATTTTGGTAACACATATACATACATTTTATATATATATATATATATATATATATATATATATATATATATATATATGGGCCTACTTTCAATCACCGAACGTCCGATTCACCGACACACAAGTTACCGACCCCAAACAACCGAAAACACACCACACCAACAACTCAAAAAACCGAACACCACAACACCGACACAAAAAACGGCAACTACACATTGCACACAACAACATATCCACTAACCTTAACCTAAACCCTAACCCTAACGTCCGACACTACCGCACACTTACAACCGCACCTAACCCTAACCCTAACTCACTTAACACACCCTAAACCTCAACACCGTCACTATCGCACTTACCCTACCTGCACCCTAACCCTAACTCACTTAACCCACCCCTAAACCTCAACACCGTCACTATCGCACACTTACCCTACCTGCACCCTAACCCTAACTCACTTAACCCACCCTAAAACATTCAGCCCGTCACTATCGCACACTCACTCCACCCGCATTCTAACCCTGACACACTTAACCCTTCCCTGCACTGCTCTATATCACTTCCACACACTTACCTCACCGGAACCCTTAGTCCGACACTACCGCACACTCACCTTTCCCACACCCTAACCTAAAATCCCTCACTATCTTACACTTACCTGTCCGCTCCCCCAATCCTAAATCTTTCACTTTCGCACACTTACCGTATCGCGCTTACACGCTGCCGTTGTCGGTCTCTCAGCTGTCGGGATATCGCGTTTTCGGTAACCTACCTGTTCGGTCGTTCCGTCTCGGTCTTCCAGGTGTCGGTGACGTGGCACTTCGGTCATTCGAAGTAGACCCATATATATATATATATATGGTTCTACCTCACATAAACGAAACACCACAACACCGACAACGCAATCACCGACACCACATCACCGACAGTACAAAAACACGAAATCCCACATGCCCGACAACGAAATAACCAACGGTACACAAACACGAAACCTCATACACTTCACACACCACAATCAACAACCTAAACACATTCCCGTCCAAAACCACATACACAACACAAGCACACCAAAATCCCTACAAACCCACACTAAACCACACATACACAACTACCTACAACCCTGACCCAAACCCTAACCCTAAGGTCCGTCCACACTTACCTGACCCGCTCCTAACCCTAACTCACTTATCCTAACCCAAACACAATCACTACCGCACTTACCTGACCGCTCCCTAACCCTAACTCACTTATCCGCTAACCCAAACACAATCACTACCGCACTTACCTGACCCGCTCCTCACCTAACTCACTTAACCCACCTATCCCCACTTACCTTACCGCATACTTACACAGCCTTTTCCCATTTCGGCATCCTCGGCCGGTGCTTTCATCCGTCGGGTCGGTCTTCTGCTTGTCGATCTTCTTGGTCCCGTCGCGTCGGTCTTCTGCGCTGTCGATCTTCTGGGGCTCGCGATTTCCCTGTCGATGTTCCGGCGTGTCGGTGAAGTGAGGTAGAACCATATATATATATATATATATATATATATATATATATATATATATGTGTGTGTGTGTGTGTGTATGTATATATAAACGGTACAGTGAGAGTGACAGCAGCACAGTATGCTAAAGGTCTGGGTTTGAGTTCCAAATGAGAGCTACTTCTGTCTTGTCACTTCTATCATTCTAATAGTGCCTAAGCAGTGAGCTTTATCTGTGTGTGTGTGTGTGTGTGTGTGTGTGTGTGTGTGTGTGTGTGTGTGTGTGTGTGTGTGTGTTAGTACCAAGACATAAGTATTCATGATACCTTCAGCAGCCAGAGAGAGTGAGATATACAAAGATGTGCCAAAACACATTTCATGAAGTGTTTGCAAAACCAAAATGTGTACATGAATTGACAGTGTAAAATCATCTGATAAGGAGATTCATTGCATAGGCATCAGCTATGTAGGTCATAGAAGAAGGTTTGCCCTCAGAGTTCTCTAGATGTTGAAGAGTTCTTAAAAAGCCAGCTAAATGTACTGCTAGTTCAGGAAATGAAAGATTTATATTACTAAAATACAAGTAATGAAATTAATCTGACATGCAAATGTGTTGGTAATAAACTGATTCATTATGATTGTTTTAACCTGCCACTATTTAAATAATGCTGCACTGCTGAAGAAAGATATTAAAGTACTATTTGTTCACAGACACACGCATGTGTGCATGTGCTTACACACACACATATATACGCACACTGAAGTTTTGAACTAAATAATGATCATAGAACAAGCAATCAAAAATAGTACTTACATATATCTCAGATACAATGCTGCCATATATGCCTCAAACACTGAATATTCTATTGAAATGTATTTAAGCACAAACACACTCAAATTTAAGCCATCTCCCTCCACCACACACACGTACTCTCATACAACATACCTTCTAGCCCTAAAACACAGCATTACACACACCACAAAAATACTAATACCTGAAACATTTTTTCCAGGTGGTAGGCTCTACTGTAACTTTGTCCGAGAATGCAGTGCAGTGCTGAAAGGATATATTCCCAATCCCCAGTGCAGCACAAATGCAAACAAGGTAATGGTGCCGTTCAATTGTTTGATCATCAGTAACAAAGTTTTGTTACATTGTACCTTCAGTCGATCATACGCAATGTAAATAAGTTATACGAACTAATAATCTCTCCTATGACAATCATATTGCCAAAGTAGTTAGGAAATCCTTCTATGTGGCCCATCTAATTACTAAAGGGTTCGCATCTAGAAATAAAGAGGTTATAGTGCCCCCCTACTCGTCACTCATCAGACCCATCATAGAGTACAATGCCCCATTTGGGATGTACCTCACAAGACACTTGGAAGGAATGATTTACATTGCTTTATGCCAATCATGTAACACTTTTTTATGTTGGAATGAAAACAGGGGAACTTAGGAAGTATATTTTAGAACATCAATATGATATCAAAATAAAAGTTTTACATCATGCTTTTTATAAACTTGTAATTTTTTGAACACAGTGTTTTACAACAAATACTGTAGATTCAAGAGGTAGGGATTATAAAACTTTGAACGAAAATATGTTCTGTGGCAATTTCATTTATAGGCAGCTAAAACACCTGAATTCAATGAAATGATTAATATAAGGTGATTTTTTTGAAAGATGAGGTTTTTAAAAACTATTCTATTAAATGGTTTTAAATTGCAGAGGTATTTCATTACAAAAGGTTTTAGATATTTATACATTTTCATGAATGTGCAATTTGTTTGTCAGCTGACTTTTTAATTTTATATCATGTAATGCATTTATATACTATAGAAGTGTTAAGTTATTCAGTGTTTTATTCATTCTGATGAAGTCTTTCATTGTGGATGAAAGCAATAAATACATTGTATATCACCATTTTTTGGTGTTTTTTTCTTCAATATTTTGAGAATGCTTGGGATCATTTCCTAAATTATATTTTTAATTATTTGGTGGAACCTTTTGTCTTACTCAGAGTCCCATGCATATGTTACATGGCCTTCTTTCTTGTATACTATTGCTCACTCTGAATATTTATATAGTTGTTTGATACTTGTTTACTGGGATATTCTGACTGGGTCTACAGAACCTATTTTCAATAGAGGCCTAGGGGAAAAGCTCCAGGTACAGTAGGATACAAAACATTACAGGCTACATATGAGATAGCATACAAAAATAAACAAATAAATAAAAACAGTTAAAGACTTATATTGTGTTACAAGCTATACAACACATCTACACATACACCTATAAAAAAACTTTATTTTCTATTTATAAAAACAATTGAAGGCATATTTTGTGTTCCAAGATATACTACACATGTATGCAGTAATAGACATTTTAACAACATATTGATGGCAGATGAGTAGAGAAAATGGGGGAAATATTATGTAGTAGTACTACAATTTAAGTCTACTGTACTAAGTGTAAGACCACCTTGTGTAACTGAGGGCATTACCAGAGTTATCTTGTGGGGTCATGAGGACAGTCGTCTGACAGTAGGCTGTTGTAGTACATGAATAAATGGTGCTTCAAGTTAGGAAAACAGTAGATGTACAGTAGATGTACAGTTAATAATGTAGGGAAATCCTGAGGCAGTTATTACACTTGAGGCATTAAAGACTGAGCAGTAGCTTAGGGAGATGGTATAGAAGACAGGAGGTATTTAGAGTGACATTGGATATTGCAGACTGTGCAGGACTGAGATGAAACAGAAGGAGAAGAGGATGGTGCTAGTTTGAAAGCGAAGGAAGAGGTGAGCTTTAGGCTGGATTTATACAGGTGCAGAGCCATTTATTTATGAGATGCTTTTTTTAAGGAGGCTTTAATATAAAGTGTAAAAATATAAAGTTGTCAAGGCTGGCAGTTCATCTCGTGACAAACCTCATACTTCGACAAATGTTTCACTGTCTAGCAATGCATCAATACCCAGTATAAAACAATGTTAAATATTTTGATGATACAGTGCAACACAGACCCATCACTGAGCTATGATCATTGTGCCAAGAATGGTGTTGAAAATAAGACACACGTTCTGCATGCACTGCTTGAAATAATCTCATTAGAACCATATAGCTCAGACTAGAAAAGGCAATTCTTGCCCGTTGTGATTAATGAACATGTTAGCCATAAAGAAGCTGGGACTCGTTTTTGGCTAATTTACATGTTTCCTGATTTGCAGGTACTGCTGAGATGTACAAATCATGGCTGACCTGCACAACACAGTAGTAACCTGTTGCTTATGTAGGCAGTGGAATCTCCCTCCAGTCATTCTCTCACACATGTTCACAAGCATGTACACACACACACACACACACACACACACACACACACACACACACACACACACACACACACACACACACACACACACACACACACACACACACACACACACACACTAAAGTTCCTTACCTTTCCCTACACTCCTGTGGTCCCCCCACACACACCATAATGCTTTAGTGCCAATACAGCACATCTGACTTAGGTTCTGGTGGTCTGTTGTATCCCACCCACCCTCTAATTCCTTATCTCAGTGCTGTTTTGGCACATAAAGAATCAGCCCTGGTAGTCTAAGCTATTCTCCCCACCCCATACTATCATTGGTGCCATTAAATCTGTTTGCTTTATAATAAAAATAGTTAAAAACAAATTGTGTGCATATATAATGGGGCAGTGTTTTTAAAATGGACAAGGAAAGGGAAGCAAGTCCACTCAATTAATCTTCAAAAATTAACTGCAGATCAGACCAGCTGTATATTGGTTGAGCTGTTTACCTCATGTCAGTCATTTCTGAAGTTCTGCTGAGTGGGTACTTTCTAACAAAAAATGTACGCACCCCTCTTTTAGAAAAGAATGAACTATTTTAGCTCTTTAGAAAAACATAAGTGCAGTTTACAAAAGATACTTTGTAAGTCTTAACATGACTGAGGAACTTCATCTCCATTTCTACCAGACTTAAAATTGAAGGTGCAGATCTGAATGCATTTGTCTGACACTATTTTTTGCATCTAAAGCCACAAATCTTGCAATCAACCGAGTGATCACCAACCAAGAGGTGCAGACTGGTACTGGGACGCAGAATGTTTTACTAACGGCAGGCCAAACAAATAATTATTAAGGGTAGTCAACAACATTTCTAAAGTCCAAAGCAGACTTTTGAGACATAAAACATTTTGGGGCCATAAGTGAAGGATTCCATGACCCACTCTGCACCTCGTGGTTGGGGATCGCTTGGGGAAGTAGCAGTGGAAACAGCAATTAGGATGAATTACAACACCGATGGATGACACAGATCGCAGAAAACATGAAAATTATGAGGGGCTGCTGCTGCTGCCAGCGAGTAGATGAATCGCCGACTTGCATCTCTCCTCTCTGATATGCACAGGCAACCACACAAACCAATGGACTCATCTGCCTTCACACACACACAGCATTCACTCACACACAGACAGCAGCACACACATTAACAATGCATTCCATTTACTTGGATGCATTTCTGTTTTACGGAGGGAAAAACACTGGCTGAATGGGTATCCCGATTACTGGATCTGCATGCTCACACGATCACACATGCAAACACAGTCTGTTCAGCATTCACACACGAGCACACACACACTTGCATTGCTCATTCACTCTCAACTTTGCAATCAGCACTTTCATACTTACTGCTTTCAGGCACGCATTCACTCACACACATGCAGGCAGAAACAACCATATACAGCACAGTAGATGAGAAAAAAAAAGCACGGACACAGAGTTACTACAGAAAGAACAGGAAAAAAAAACAGTTGTATTTTAAATACGTTTGAGTGCATAATTCTATATGGGCAGGATGAAGACCTGAGCAAACCTACCAAAAAATAGTATTTCTCCATCCAGGAATGTTGCCTACAGCTGCACACAAGGAATTACTTGCTCCAGTCAAGTTTTTTGTCCGGAAGGAAACAGAGGTCATAAAAGAGTTCCCCAACAAGCTGATAATGTGCTGGCTGGCATAAATTTCTACGTCACAGTGTGGGAGGATTTGCACTAGAGAGAACTACTGATTTGACTGTGTTGAAGATGCGTCACGAAGGGAGAGACAATTTGGAAATGAAAGGATGCAATACTGATGAATGGGGGATGGGCTTTCCTGCCCTACACTACGTTAAGGTAGATATATAGAACTAATAAGTGTGTTTGTGCCTTCTCATAGCTGTAAATGGCTGGGATGAGTTCACAGGGATAGAGCATGACTCGCAGTTGAGCTAAAATGTGTGTAAGCCTGGAGTTTTCCTTTAAGGAGTCACGTAGAAATTAGAAGAGGACAATAAAGGTTAATTAACTGTGAACTGAGGGTGGTGCTAGGAACTAAATCTTCCATTTAAGGGATAAAATAAAACCGTTTGAAGTTTTACTGGAAAAGCTCCCCCAGACTCTGCCACAACTTGATGTGAGGGAAAGGTTAGTTTGTTTTTGCTTTCTTCTGTTTTGTATTACTTTGTTGCCTTCTTCTATTTTGTATATTGTGATTTGTTTTCTTTACACTGTGTTTTACTTGTAGTCTGCTTTTAACTGCATATTAAAACTAGGAAAGAGACCACAGCTGTTTCTCTTGTAAGTCACACACAAGTTTTTCCTCACCCTGGTGCTGCTATGTTCTTAAATACAACTGTCTTTCTAGTTGCCTGCTACTTAAGTTAATTTGACCACATATATCCTCCCCTCTCCCCTTTCATTGGCTGTTGAGAGTAAGCAAAAAATTATCATTTTGTAAAATCACTCCCCTTCAACTATTTAAATTTATTGGCCATCCCACTGGATTCCATAGAACCAGAATACAAAGTGCCCATCCCCTTTCAAGCTACCTTGCTCTTTAAAAATTACTGGCTCTCCACTTAGACAGCTAAACCTTAAGTTACCCTCTTTTTCATATTTAACTGCTTAGTGTACATTGCAGTGCTTTGGATATTAACCATTTTTTTTCATCTTACCTTTAAAATCTGCAACATCTATTCCAAGACCACCAGTTATTGGAGAGCCCACATTCTGCCTCTCAGTAGTCATCGTGGGATTAGTGCTTCTGTTTTTTCCTGGTGAGAAAAGGAGCACAAGGACATTATTTACTGGAGACGGCAGATCACTAAAAAGTGCTTCATAGGTGGCAGCTTGGAATTTGTGCTTATATTCTGCTTCTGGTTAGAGAAGGAACAGAGTGCATTGATTCCTGACTGTTTTGGATTGGGCAGTGAGTGTCTGTGCTTGATGTTCTTGATTGGACTGGTTGCTATTCAAAGCATCTACCAGGAAAAGGCTACAACAAGCCTACAGATCCTTGCATTATCTGCAACAAGATTGTGGATCACCAAGTAGGCTATGGCCTGCTTTTCATCTTGGGACTGGCGCTAATGTTTTGCTTCTGGTGAGAAAAGAAGCAAAGGAGCACTGTATCCCAGCAGACTAAAGCTGTGCTGAGACCAGGGCTAGTAGTAGCCAGGCAGTAGCCATTCATGCTACTCCCTTCTTTTCATCATTCTTGACAAGCTAATTCTTTGTTTTCCATAGGTACTGCTTGATCTGTTTCTAACTTTAGAATATCTGCCTAAATACTTCGTAAATTTTCAGGGTCTACTTTTTAGTTTTCCCTCAAGTGTTTGGCAGTGCCCTGTATAGATATAGACACCTTGAGTGACAATTTACCTGTAAAATCATGATTGAAATTTCACCAATACCTAGTTGCACACAGGGCAACTAGTTTGCAGTGACAAGCACTGCCCCCAGATTTGTAAACTGGATACTGCTGACATTGCTTTATATTCTCACTCCAGCTATCTAATCAATAAAAAAGAGTCTGTTGCCATGGATATAAACTTCCCCACTTCCTCCATTATCAGCGTAATGGATATGGCCATCCTAAGGTAATGTAGAAACTGCCTCATATTTATTGAAAATCAGTTCATTCTCAAACAAACTAATATAGTATCTGAGAGATGTATTTACACAAAATCACTGGAGGAAAAGCTCTCACATAAAAAATTCTCCTAATGTTAATAGGGTTGTCAGTAGTACACATGCTGCACCCATCTCACACAATTCAAAGCAGAGAAAGAGACCTACATATGCTGAGGCACTTAAATGTAACATTCCTAAACCCCAAAGACCTCCTAGACAAGGTACACATAACAAATACCCTCAGCAGCCCCAAATGCACTCTTTCAAAATAACACCCACCTCAACACATACAGCCACATCCCTCGGAGCCTCTAATTCTAAGCCCTTAAGGCAAGCCACCACACAATACAGCATTCTGGTCATTGGAGACTCCATTGTGAGACACACTGATGTCCCTTTCATCAGTTGCTTATCAGGTGCTAGGATCCGCTGCATTACACATACACTCAGGTCATTGGACCACAAGTACCAGTATGACTCAGTCATACTCCATGTGGCTATAAATAACCTGAGACATACCTTCCTAGACTAAATGAAGAGAGATATCATGAAGCTTTCAGAATATGTGTCCTAAGCCTAGCATTGAGCAGCATTTTACCTTCTCAAAGGATGATGCCACAATATGAACAAAAGATGACTGACTTTAACAAATGGCTTAGTTTCTGCTGTCATTCTAAGGGGGTGCAATATTTGCCAGCATGGAAGTTGATGATCAACAGACCATGTTGCTTTGCCAGGGATGGTATGCACTTCTCCCCTCTAGGCTTTCACATATTACCAAAATCATTGTCTTCTGCCATAGTGCCTTTTTTAGGGAATGCCAAACTAAAAGTACTTCCAGCATAGCAAAACAAAAACCAAGAAAATCTAAAGGCATTACTGCTCAATGCTATAAGTCTAAACACAAAACTCCACTCCCTAGAAGCTCTCTTCACTATAGAGAATGCTGACTTCTGTGCTGTCACTGAGACATGGTTTTAAAGCCATGAAGAGCACACCAACAGTTCAAGGTTATAATGCCTTCCACACATTTAGACCAGCTGCTACACAGACAGGGACTAAAGGTAGAGATGTCTCAATTTACATCAAAAATAAGTATAGCTCAAGGCTGGTCAAACAGGACAATTAACTTGAGCTGCTCCATGTTCATGTCACCATAAGCAAAATTCAATAACACTTCATTGCAAGCTATAGATTCCCCACTATGACCAGGAAACCCATACCGTGTATTTAAACTTATTGGAAACACTCACCATCCAACTCAATACTATATTCATGGGCGACTTTAATTACCTTACTGTTAACTGGGAATCTTATACAACACCAAACATACAGCCACAGAGATTCCTGAATTTTGTAAACACAAACTCCCTGGACCAGACTGTATATACACCAACCGGGGTGCAACCATACTGGATTTGGTCCTCACTAATATGGGAGAGTGCTGCTGCACAATCCCTAGTGTAATGTCTTCCCTAGTAAGATCAGACCAAAAAATGGTCTCCTTTGAATTAAAAAAAGAGATGAAACCCCCAGCTAAACCTGGAATATTCAGAAACTACTATAAGGCTAACTTCCTGCCATTAAGTGATAACCTGGCAAAATTTCAAGCACCCTTTAATTCTGAAAATACTGCTGCCACTGCAGAACTGTTCACAGAAAACCTGTGCTAGCATGTTAATAGTTGCATAGAGGCAGCTATACCCACTAGGAAGAAGTACAGAACTAACCAAAAAAACAAGCCACCCTGGTGGAATCACAAAATCAATAAGCTGTATAACAGAAGGAAGAAAATCAATGCAAAAATTAGGGGGTGCAGCACGCAGCAGGATAAAAGTACTCTCATCAAACTAAACAAACACCTTAGAGGACAAATACAGTCTACCAAAGCCAAACTTGAGGTAAATTTGGCCTCCCAGGCCAAGGACAACAACAAGGCATTCTTTAGTTATGCCTGCAAACTCAAATTCAGTACATTTTGTGTGCAGAGCCCATTGCAAATGGAGCTACCTATACTGAGCTAGATGATAAAGCAAACCTACTGGCCAATAAATTCAGCTCTAACTTTACCCCTTTCTCTTCCTCAACCTTCCCTCAGGAAATACCATCCAATATGACTCACCCTGCTGTCACTAGAGAACAGGTCCTTAATGCTCTCTCTGAGTCCAAGAACACTGCATCAATGGGCCCAGACAATATCCCAGGATGCCTTCTAAATGGCATGAAACATGACCTATCAGGCCCTCTGGAATTGCTATTTAACTGTAGCCTCCAAACCAGCTTTATGGCTCATGAATGGAGAACAGCAACAGTCATACCTCAACACAAAGGTGGGTCATCTACAGTCCCTGGAAACTACAAACCCATAAGTCTCACTAGTCTTATATGCAAAGCCATTGAAAGAAATGTCATGGAAATGATCAATAATGACATAGTAAACCTCCAGACACTGGACCCAACCCAGTTTGGTTTTTTCAAGGGCAGGTCATGCCTACTAAACATGGTGGACTTCTTTGAGAAGGTCACCAAAGCAATGGATATGGGCAAAATGATTAACACTACCTACCTTGATCTATCCAAAACATTTGACACAATACCCCACTCGAGTATTGTTGACAAACTCAAGAGGTTAGATACAAACCCATATGTAGGTGGATAGCCAGCTGGCTCACAGACAAGACTCAGGAAGTTAGAACTGGGGAGTTCACCTCTACAAAGAGGCCAGTGACAAGTGGAGCCCACCAGGGATTGGTCCTTGCACACTCCTTTTTGGCATTTACCTCTCTGAAGTTAAAGCCAATATCAATGGTCTCTGGCTGAATACATTTTCAGATGATTGCAAATTAGGAGTTGTCATCGAATCCAACACTGACACAAATGTTCTCCATGAAGGGCTGACACAGGCAAAAAAAAACTGGTGTCAGAGCCAAGGACTAAAATAATGGCATGAAATACATAATAGTATACTTTGGGAAGTCATCCACCTGTGGTAATTATCATAATAACAACACACCCCTTAAAGTTGATCCAGTAGTCAGGGACTTAGGGGCATACATAGACAGTAATTTAGCCCTTGACCATCATGTGCCTACAATAATGAGGAAATCATTCTGTGTTTGGTCAACTTATAAACAAAGGTATGGCATCCAGGTTTAAGGGAGTCACTGTTCCACTGTATTCGGCATTTGTCAGATCATCATTGAGTACAATGCCCCTTTTGGTATGTACCTAACCAGACATATCCAATAACTGGAACATCCACAGAGGTTTCTCACTAAAAGAATACAGGGCATAAGTAAAATGTCCTATGCAGACTGCCTTAAGGCCCTATCCCTGTATCTTGTCTCCTACAGGCTATTAAATGGGGATTTATGCCTGGCATACAGGGCATTGTCAGACGCCATTCTGATGGATCTCTTGCATATCCACAAAACAAACAACACCAGAATTACCTGTTCTAAAGACTTAAACCTTGCCTGTGATATAAAGAGGACCTGCTGGAGAGACAGGTATGTATCCCAGGGACTACCCCATCTCTGGAACAGGCTCCCCATCTATGTAAAGCAGAGTTCCTCCCTAACCCAATTCAAATGTAACTTAGACAACTGGATGTGGAACATGAAATTCATTCCTGGTTTGGCACTTATGTCTCTAATGGACACAGGGAATCTGTGAATAGTTAATCTCCCAAGTGCCTGTTTGCACTTATCAAGGGTACCAGAGCTTGTCAGAGATTTGGGATGCATGGCTAAGCTTAAAATGTCCCTTGTGGTCGTTAGCCTATTAAACACCTATGAACCTAATGCGCTGGGTTTGCTAGCATCTCTTCATCTAACATTGCTAAAGTACACATTTCATATGGCACAAGTCCTAACTACTTGAACTATATGAACTGACATTTTTAGCCAGTATGTTATAACTTTTGTTGTTCATTTGCACTTCATTATTCACATTTATGAGATAAGTTGACTGGGAACATTTATTTTGTCAACTTTGAACATTAGACTCTTGCACAGCTTGTTTTTTCAAAAAAAAAGACAGCACTTTTTCCCTTACTGATAAATTTTGCTTAGTCCTTCCTTTCACTTTAACATGTTTCAGAAATTGCATTTCTAAGCCAGTGTCAGGGCATCTCTAAATATCTTTTTCTTTTCTTTGCATAATTTATTTAAAAAGTCTTCATACTTCTACAACATGTATGCTCTATTGATTGTATCTGCTATATGCAATTATTGCTTGCTGTCTAGTTTCATTGTCAGACCATACTTCTATAGATTAGCATCTTCTGTTGCCTCAGATATGTGATGCCTTGTGCAAGGGATTTTTGATTGTGATTTGCAGGAGTTTATACTCACTATAGACATTTCAATTACTTTTTCCACATCTGCCCTGTATTGCTAACAGTTACATTTCTATTTGAGCATATCACTTTTGAACATCTGTAAATGCTGGTGACCCATATATAGTTGGTCAGAGGATCACAGAGGTGAATATCATTCATATTGGAATATACTTTTAACACAGCTGGCTTATTTTTTCATAGTAGTTTTACTTTAGTGCATTTATAAGTAGCTTCTTGAAAATGTTAAAACTCTTTGCCCAGGTTTGTAACAACATAACCAAGCTACATTTAACTCTAACAGCTTTCTCAGAAAATAATTATTTCTAACACAATAAGTACAAATTTAACAAGATGTTAAATGAGTCATTAAGACTTTCCTAATATTTGACTCTTCTCCTGGCTTTGACATTTGCACAGCTGCTCATCTTTTAATGAGCTGAATTTATTATTTTTAATGTTAAAATATGTAGTTCAGAGCTATCATTTTTATTTTTACCATTCTCTTCTTTAACGTGAAATCATGTTGCATTTAACTTTTCAACAATTATATATGTCTCCTGTTGAGCTCTTCTTTTGTGTGACTCCACATGAGTAAAGGATACGTTATACTTGCAGCAACATGCAAGCCTTCAATTTTACTTGTACCACAGCTATTTGGAACACATCTTTCCCTGACAAAATATCAAATTGAAGTCTAAGGAACCTGTACCATCTAATTGTAATAATATGGATTTTTTTGTCTATTCTTAACAGACAAAATTCTGATTTGCATCTGGTAATAAAATCTTAATATATGCAATAGCTGAGACTACTTTGACTGTAAGAAATTGCTAATGCTCTCCTTTAACCACTTTATTCAGTTCTTGAGATTAATACAAATGCAAGTTGTATTTTTGTTACAACAATAATCATGTTATTCACCCTTCCTGTTGGCCCTCATTCCTGGTTAATGGCAAGTAAGGTTTCCCATTATATGTTCATAGGTTCATAGGAGATTACTAGGCTAACTGTTTAAGAGCCTTTACAAGCCAAACTAATATAACCTGCTTTTACTGAATATATGGCCCCTAGGGGCAAGAAGATGGCATGAATATGTGCCTATACATCAAGTGTCTTACAGCTTGCCCCTGTCCATAAGGGAGATAGGCACTAACCCAGCTGCGAATTTGTAATATCCCATCCATTGATCCAAACTGCATTTGAAGAGGGCCAGGGAAAAGCTCTGCTTGATGTGAATAGGAATCCTCTTCCAAAGAAGGGAAATCTTTAAGACACATATCTGTCTCTCCAACATGCTTTGTTTGAGTTGCTTATTTTAGAGCCCTAGAGTGGGTGACCCTTGTGCTGTTTGACTTGCAGATGTGTAGCAGTGCCACCAGGGCTGAATGTGTGAGTGCCTTGTAGATCAGGCATAGGTCACCCCTTAATACTAGGCAGAAGACACAGTAAAGGGGTAGAGCTTTTAGTCTATTTGTATAGGACATGTTGTTTACACCCTGTTTTCCTTTGTGAGGAACCTCTGAGGTTGCTCCAGCTGCTGTAAGTCTCTAGTTAAGTACATGCCAAATGGCACATTTTACTCAATTATTGGTCTAAAGTGGGCTGAGTACATTGGGACTATAATTTCCATGAATCTGGATGCCATACCTCTAAGTTGTTCTATACAGAAGGACTTCCTCACCACTGTGGACACATGGAGGTCAAAGTTCAGGCTACTATCTATCTGGTATGCTCACAAGAGTGTGGTATTGATGTTGTAATTTGCAGGGATATTTGACTTCCCAAAGGATATGATAATACATTTTTTCACTTTTAGTTTAAGGCCATGGTTCTGGCACCAATCATTTGTCTGAGCTAGACTCTCCTGTAGGATATTTGCATTACTGGGGGATTCAGTGATTGCCCCCAGCTTGCAGTCATCAGCAAAGGTCATCTTCTACATTAGCCTTGACTTCAGAGAAGTATATTCTGAAAATGAGTGGTCCCAGTACTAAGCCCTGTGGCACACAACTAGTAACTGGTCTTTCGTTGAATCTGGTTTCACCCACTTTAACTGCATGTCCTGTCTGTGAGCCAGTTGGATAATCATCCGGTGATGTAGGGATTAATGCTCAGTTTTGTAAGTTTAATTACAATTCCTGAGTAGGGAATTGTGTCAAATATCTTGGCCAGGTCATGGTAGGTGGTTGGTACTGTTTTACCATCATCCATGAACTTAGTGCTTTTCTCAAAGAAATGCACCAGATTCAGTGGGCATGACCTGCCCTTGACAAAGCTGAATTGGATCGAGTCCATTGTTTGGAGGTTTCCTATGCCATTATTTATCATCTGTGATTATTCGTTCCATAGTCTTACATATAAGATTAGTCAAACTTATGGGTCTGTAATTTTCCTGGTCTGTAGATGGTCCCCTTTTATGCAAAGGGATGACAGTTGCTGTTCTCCATTCTATCGGGGCACAATTAGTCCAGAGGCTGTGGTTAAATAACGATCTTAATGGTTTGATAAGTCTTAATTTAAGCTGTTTTAAGAGGAAACTTTGTATATCATCAGGCCCAAATGAAGCTGTGTTTTTAGCTTTATAGAGTGCAGTGACAATCTATCCTTTGGTGATAGTTAGAGGTGGAATGGTGGAGGGTATTTCTTTGGGGAGAACTGGAGGTGATGGGGAGGAGAAATCTGAGCTGAATTTCTTGGCCAGCATATTTGCTACATCTTCTAGTGGGGTATAGCTGATGTCATATACACCTAATTGCACACATTATTGGGTGTTGCCCTTAAGACTGCAGACATAACTGAAAAATGCCTTATGCTTATCCGTAGTTTTATAGACTCTTTTTACTTCAAAGTCTACTTTCAAAGACTTGACTAGTTCCCTGATTTACTTGTTTAGACTAATGAGGGACTTTCTGTTCTGTTTGCAATTTCCCACTTACTTCTCAACAGGATTTTATTTCTTTTGTTGTACAACCTAATAATAACAGGGGTACACCAGGGTGGCTTGTTTTTGCTGTTTGACCTGGGTTTATTTCGGTCTGGTACTGCCATTTCTAAGCAGTTGCTTATAGGGTCATACAGGGCTTTTGTGTACATCTCTGCATAGGTTTCTTTGTCTTCCGGATTTAGGCGAGCTTGCAAACTAGCTATACTATCCCTTAATAGGGGGTAATTTATCTCAGAGAATTTTTTCACATTTTGGGGTTAGGTAGGGGGCTAGTTTTACATTTATTTCAAGGGAGGACACATTGTGATCTGATCTTACCAGTGAGGGCATCACACTAAAGGGGAGCAGCACTCTCCCATATTTGTGAGTACCAGATCTAGGATATTTGTTCCCCTAGTGGGAGTGCAGACTAGCTGCTCCAGGGCATTTTAATTTACAAAGTCAGAAATATTTGTGTCTACATGTTAGTGGTAGTGTATGTCATTCAAAGCTTCTATGTGAGGTATTATACTGGCACTACCAATATATGAAACTATTTACTATGGTTCCTCATTGTGTTCTGACATGTAAAAATATCTGCAAATGTTTTTCGCTGTGTTTTTGCTGTCATCTTTTGCCAACAATTATTAATAGATAGCTATGTTACATAACCTGGTGATTCATACTTTTTTTGACCTGTGAAACTCTGAACTGTGTAATATGTGATTTGTAATTGTTTGACCTATATAGAACTGTCTAAAATGTATCTGGAGCTTTTCTCCCCAGGCCTCTGTTGAAAAAGAACCTGTGTCCAGTTGGACTTTCCCGGTAAACAAATGTAAAATAAATAAATAAATAAATAAATGACTCCCAATTAATGGAGGGGTAGTTAAAAATCACTCATGAGTATGGTATTGGTCCGGATGGTGATTGTGAATGATTCTGTTAACTTCAGGTATGATGTATGGGTTTCCTGGTTCATAGTGGGGGACCTGTAGCTAGCAAGAATTTGATAATGGATTTTTCCCATGGTTAGTTGGGGATGGAGTAGTTTAAGCATGTCATATTGTTTGACCAGCCTTGAGTTGTGCTCCTTTATGTAGATAGATACACCTCTGCCTTTTGCTCTTTCATGTTCAGTGGGGTGGTCAGACTGTATGAAAGGAATTACAGCCATGCACTGCTGGAGCACTTGCTGTGGCTTTGAAACATGTTTATGTCACATAATTCAAAGCAGACATAGAGATCCACATATGCTGAGGCACTTAAATGTAACCTTCCTAAACCCCAAAGACTTCCTAGACAAAGTACACATAACAAATACTCTCAGCAGCCACAAATGCACTCTTTCAAAACAACACCCACATCAACACATAAAGCCACATCTCTTGGAGCCTGTAAGTCTAAGCTCATAAGGCAAGCCAACACACAATACAACATTCTGGTCATTGGAGACTCCATTGTGAGACACACTGATGTCCCTTTCATCAGTTGCTTATCAGGTGCTAGGATCTGCCACATTACACATGTACTCAGGTCATTGGACCACAAGTACCAGTATGACTCAGTCATAGTTCATGTGGCTATAAATGACCTGAGACATAACTCCCTAGACTAAATGAAGACAGACATCATGCAGCTTTCAGAATATGTGTCCCTGGCTGGAATGAGCCTAGCACTATAAAGCATTTTTCATTCTCCAGTGATGATGCCACAATATGAGCAAAAGATGACTGACTTTAATAATTGTCTTATTCTAAGGGGGTGCAATATTTGTCAGCATGGAAGGAGATGGTCAACAAACCACACTGCTTTGCCAGGGATGGTCTTTACTTCTCCCCTCTAGGCTTTCAAATATTAGCTAAATCATTGTCTTTCCCCATAGTGCTTTCTTTAGAGAATGCCAAACTAAAAGTACTTCCAACATAGCAAAACAAAAACCAAGAAAATCTAAAGGTATTACTGTTCAATGCTATTAGTCTAAATAAAAAACTCCACTCTCAAGAAGCTCTCTTCACTATAGAGAATACTGACTTCTGTGCTGTCACTGAGACATGGTTTTAAAGCCATGAAGAGCACACCAACAGTGCAAGGTTATAATGCCTTCCACACATTTAGACAAGCTGCTACACAGACAGGGACTAAAGACAGAGATGTCTCGATTTACATCAAAATTAAATATAGCTCAAGGCTGGTCAAACAGGACAATGAACTTGAGCTGCTCCATGTTTAAGTCACCATAGGCATAATTCAATAACACTTCCTTGCAAGCAATAGGTCTCCCTTTATGACCCAGGAAACCCATGTCCTGTGTTTAAACTTATTGGAAACACTCAGCATCCAGCTCAATACCATATTCATGGGCAACTTTCATTACCCCAATGTAAACTGGGAATCTTATACAACACCAAACATACAGGCACAGCGATTCCTGAATTTTGTAAACACAAACTCCTTGGACCAGATTGTCAATACATCAATCGGGGTGCAACCACACTGGATCTGGTTCCCACTAATATGGGAGTGTCTTCCCTAGTAAGATTAGACCAAATATGGTCTCCTTTGAATTAAAAAAAAAAACAGATGGGACCCTGTTATAAACCTAAACCTGGAATATTCAGACACTACTATAAGGCTAACTTCCTGCCATTAAGTGCTAAGCTGGCAAAATTTCAAGCCCCCATAAATCTGGAGAAAACCGCTGCCACTGTAGGACTGTTCACAGAAAACCCGTACTAGCATGTTTAGGTGCATAGAGGCAGCCGTACCCTCTATGAAGAAGTACAGAATTAACTCAAAAAAACAAACCACCCTGGTGGAATCACAAAATCAATAGTCTGTATAACAGAAGAAAGAAAATCATGGCAAAAATTTTGGGTGCAGCACCCAGCAGGATAAAAGCACTCTCATCAAACTAAACAAACACCTTAGAAGACAAATAAAGTCTACCAAAGCCAAATTTGAGGTAAATTTGGCCTCCCAGGCCAGGGACAACCACAAGGCATTCCTTAGCTATGCCCGCAACCTCAAAGGCAATACACATTTGTGTGCAGAGCTCATTGCAAATGGAGCTACCTATACTGATCCAGTTGATATAGCAAACCAACTGGCCAATAAGTTCAGCTCCAGCTTTACCCCTTTATCCCCCTCATCCTTTCCTCAGGAAATACCATCCAATATGACTCACTCTGCTGTCACTAGAGAACAGGTCCTTAATGCTCTCTCTGAGTCCAAGAACACTGCATCAGTGGGCCCAGACAATATCCCAGGATGCCTTCCAAATGGCATGAAACATGACCTATCAGGCCCTCTGGAATTGCTATTTAACTGTAGCCTCCAATCAGGCTTCATGCCTCATAAATGGAAAACAGCAACAATTATCCCTCTACACAAAGGTGGGTCATCTACAGACCCTGGAAACTACAGACCCATAAGTCTCACTAGTCTTATATGAAAAGCCATTGAAAAAAATATCATGGAGATGATCAATAGAGATTTAGTAAACCTCCAGACACTGGACTCAACCCAGTTTGGTTTTGTCAAGGGCAGGTCATGCCTACTCAACATGGTGGACTTCCTTGAGAAGGTCACCAAAGCAATGGATAAGGGCAAAATGGTTTACACTGCCTACCTTGATCTGGCCAAGGCATTTGACACAATACCTCACTCGAGTATTGTTGACAAACTCAAGAGGTTAGATACAAACCTGTATGCCACCCAGTGGATAGACAACTGGCTCACAGACAGGACCCAAGAAGTTAGAACTTGGGAGTGCACCTCTACGCAAAGAGACCATTCACAAGCAAAGTCCCCCAGGGATCGGTTCTTGGACCACTCTTTTTTGGCATTTACTTCTCTGAAGTCAAGGCCAATATCAATGGTCTCTGGCTGAATACATTTTCAGATTATTGCAAATTAGGTGCTGTCATTGAATCCAACACTGACACAAATGTTCTCCAGGAAGGGCTGACACAGGCAAACAACTAGTGTTAAAGCTGTGAAATACATAATAGTATACTTTGGGAAGTCATCCACCTGTGGTAATTATCATACTGACAACACATCCCTTAGAGTTGACCCAGTAGTCAGGGACACACATAGACAGTAATTTAGCCCTTGATCATTATGTGCCTACAGTAATGAGGAAATTCTTCTATGTTGCTCAACTTATAATTAAAGGTATGGCATCCAGGTCTAAGGAAGTCACAGTTCCACTGAATTCAGCAGTCGTCAGACCATCATTGAGTACAATGACCCCTTTGTATGTACCTAACCAGGCATATCCAACAACTGGAACATCCACAGAGGTTCCTCACTAAAAGAATACAGGGCATAAATAAAATGTCCAGTGCAGACTGCCTCAAGGCCCTATCCCTGTATTTTGTCTCCTACAGGCTATTGAAGGGAGATCTATGCCTGGCATACAGGGCATTGTCAGACCCCACTCTGATGGACCTCCTGCATATCCACAAAAAAAAAAACAACACCAGAATTACATGTTCTAAAGACTTAAACCCTGCCTGTGATATAAATAGGACCTGCTGGAGAGACAGGTATGTATCCCAGGGACTACCCCATCGCTGAAATAGGCTCCCCTTCCATGTAAAGCAGAGATCCTCCTTAACCCAATTCAAATGTAACTTGTACAACTGCATGTGGAACAGAAAAATTCATTCCTGGTTTGGCACCTATGTCTCTAATGGACATAGGCAACCTGTAAATGGTTCATCTCCCAATCCTCTGTTTACACTTATCAAGGATACCAGAGCTTGTCAGAGATTTGGCTGCATGGCTAGGCTTAAAAAGGCCCTTGTGTTTGTTAGGCTAGTAAACACCTATGAAACTATGGTGCTGGGTTTGCTAGCATCTTTTTTTCTGACTTATTGCTAATGTACACATTTCATATGGCACAAGTCTGTACTACTTGAACTATATGAACTGACATTTTTAGCCAGTATGTTATAATTTATGCTGTTCATTTGCACTTCATTATTCACATTTATGAGATAAGTTGACTGGGAACATTTATTTTGTCAACTTTGAACATTAGACACTTGCACAGCTTGTTTGTTTAAAAAAAAAGACAGCACTTTTTCCCTTACTGATAAATTTTGCTTAGACCATCCTTTCACTTTAACATGTTCCAGAAGCTATATTTCTAAGCCAGTGTCAGGGCATCTCTAAATGTCTTTTATTTTTCTTTGCATAATTTATTTAAAAAGTCTTTATACTTCTGCAACATGTATGCTCTATTGATTGTATCTGCTATATGCAATTATTGCTTGCTGTAGTTTCGGTGTCAGACCTCTATTGATTAGCATCTTCTGTTGCCTCAGAGATGTGATGCCTTGCACAAGGGATTTTTGATTGTGATTTGCAGGAGTTTATAGTCACTATATGCATTTCACTTACTTTTTCCACATCTGTTATGTATTGTAACAGTTACATTTCTATCTGAGCATATCACTTTTGAACATCTGTAAATGCTGCTGACCCATATATAGTTGATCAGTGGATTACAGTGTCAATGTCATTCTTATTGGAATATACTTTTATCACAGCTGGCTTATTTTTTCATAGTATTTTTACTTTAGTGCATTTATAAGTAGCTCTTTGCCCAGGTTTGTAACAACATACCCAAGCCACATCTAACTCTGGCAGCTTTCTCAGATAATTATTTCTAACACAATAAGTACAAATTTAACAAGATGTTAAATGAGTCATTGAAACATTCCTAATATTTGACTTACCCCTGGTTTTGACATTTGCACAGCTGCTCTGATCTTTTAATGAGCTGAATTCATTCTTTTTTAAGTTAAGATATGTATTCCAGAGCTATCATTTTTATTTTTACCGCTCTCTTCTTTAACATGAAATCATGTTGCATTTAACTTTTCAACAATCGTATATGTCTCCTGTTGAGCTCTTCTTCTGTGTGACTCCACATGAGTAAAGGATATGTTATACTTGCAGCATCTTGGAAGCCTTCAGGTTTACTTGTACTACGGCTATTTGAACACCTCTTTCCCTGACAAAATAAATTGAAGTCTAAGGAACCTGTACCATCTAAATATAATAATATGGAGACAGACAAATTTCTGATTTGCATATGGTAATAAAATCTTAATATATGCAAAAGATGAAACTAATTCTTTGACTGTAAGAAATTGCTAATGCTCTCCTTTAATCACTTTATTCAGTTTTTGCAGATCAATACAAATGCAAATTGTGTTTTTGTTACAACAATGATCTTATTATTCACCCTTCCTGTTGGCTCTCATTGCTGGTTAATAGCAAGTAAGGTTTCCCATTATATGTTCATAGGTTCATAGGAGATTACTAGGCTAACAGCTTGAGTCCTTAGCAAGCCAAACTAATATAACCTGCTTTTACTGAATATATGGCCCCTAGGGGCAAGAAGATGACATGAATGTGTGCCTATACATCAAGTTTATTACAGATTGCCCCTGTCCATAAGGGACATAAGCACTACCCCTGCTGCAAATTTGTCATACCCCATCCATTGATCCAAAGTGCATTTGAAGAAGGCCAGGGAAAGGTTCTGCTTAATGTGAATAGGAAACCTCTTCCAAAGAAGGGTAATCTCTAAGACACGTATCTGTCTCTCCAGCTTGCTTTGTTTGAGTTGTTAAGTTTAGATCACTAGAGTGGGTGACCCTTGCGCTGTCTGACCTGTAGATGTGTAGCAGCTCCATCTGGGCTGAATCTGTGAGTGCCTTGTAGAGCAGGCATAGGTCACCCCTTAATATTTGACAGGAGACACAGTAAAGGGGTAGGGCTTTTAGTCTATCTGCATAAAACATGTTGTTTGCACCCTGTTTTTCTTTGTGTAGAACCTCTGAGGTTGCTCTAGCTGCTGTAAGTGTTTAGTTAAGTACATGCCAGATGGCACATTTTACTCAATCATTTGTCTAAAGTGGGCTCAGTACAGTGGGGCTATAAATTCCATGGATCTGGATGCCATACCTTTAAGATGTGCCACATAGAAGGACTTCCTCATCACTGTGGACACATGAAGATCAAAGTTGAGGCTACTATCTATCTGGCATACTCATAGGGTTGTGCTATTGATGTTGTAATTTGCAGGGGTATTTGACTTCCCAAAGGATATGATAACGCATTTTTTCACTTTTAGTTTTAGGCCATGGTTCTGGCACCAACCATTTGTCTGATCTAGACCCTCCTGTAGGATATCTACATTGCTGGAGGATTCAGTGATTGCCCCCAGCTTGCAGTCATCAGCAAACTGTCTTTCAGAGGCCTTCCAAATTAGCCTTGACATCAGAGAAGTATATTCCAAAAACAAGTGGTGCCAGTACTAAGCCATGTGGCACACAACTAGTAACTGGTCTCTTGCTGAATCTGGATTCACCTAATTTAAATGTCCTGTCTGTGACTCAAATGGATATCCATCTAGTGATGTAGGGATTAATGCTCAGTTTTGTGAGTTTATTTACAATTCCTGAGTAGGGAATTGTGTCAAATGCCTTGGCCAGGTCATGGTAGGTGGTTGGTACTGTTTTACCATCATCCATGAACTTAGTGCTTTTCTCAAAGAAATCCACCAGATTCAGTAAGCATGACCTGCCCTTGACAAAACTGAATTGGGTTGGGTCCATTGTTTAGAGGTTTCCTATGACATTAAGTTATAGGTCTGTAATTTTAATGGTCTGTATATGGTCCCCTTTTATTCAGAGGGCTGACTGTTACTGTTCTCCATTCTATTGGGAAAAAACTAGTCCAGAGGCTGTGGTTAAATAAAGATCCTAATTGGTTTTAAGAGGAAACCTTGTATATCATCAGGTCAAAATGAAGCTGTGTTTTTAGCCTTATAGAGTGCAGTGACAATCTGTCCTTTGATGATAGTTGGAGTTGGAGTGGTGGAGGGTATTTCTTGTGGGGAGAACTGGGGAGGATGGGGGGAGAAATTTGATCTGAATTTGTTGGCAAGCAGATTTGCTATATCTTCTCGTGGAGTATAGCTGATGCCATATACACCTAATTCGACACATTATTGGGTGTTGCCCTTAAGACAGCAGACATAACTGAAAAATGCCTTAGGCTTATCCTTAGTTTTGTAGTGTCTTTTTACCTCAAAGTCTGCTTTCAAAGACTTGACTAGTTCCCTGATTTACTTGTTTAGACTAATGAGGAACTTTTTGTTCTGTTTGCACTTTCCCTCTTACTTCTCAACAGGATTTTATTTCCTTTGTTGTACAACCTAATAATAACAGGGGTACACCAGGGTGATTTGTTTTTGTTGTTTGACCTGGGTTTATTTCGGTCTGGTACTGCCATTTCTAAACAGTTGCTTATAGGGTCATACAGGGCTTTTGTGTACACCTCTGCATAGTTTTCTATGTTTTCTGGATTTAGGTGAGCTTGCAAACTAGTAATTAATAGGAGGTAATTTACCTCAGAGAAGTTTTTCAAGTGTTGGGGTTAGGTGTGGGACTAGTTTTACCTTTATTTCATGGGAGGCCACATTGTGATCTGATTTTAACAGTGAGGACATCACACTAAAGGGGAGCAGCACTCTCCCATATTTGTGAGTACCAGATCTAGGATATTTGTTCCCTTAGTGGGAGTGCAGACTAGCTGCTCCAGGACATTTGAATTTACAAAGTCAGAAATATTTGGGTCTGCATGTTAGTGGTAGTGTATAACGGGTCTGTATTAGAAGACCGCATGTTTAGCTGACTGAACATTTAAACTTCGATCTACTAATATCAGAAGCAGAAAACGGCGAACGGACGATTTCACACAGGGAAAGATTTCCCTTGACCGTTCTTTGGATTTTGCTATTTTCCTACTGTTGAGCAATCTCGGAGTTGGTATATTTAGTTGGGGGAACAGCCCCCCCCATGTTGGGGGGCGTGTGGGGCAAGGCCCCCCACTTAATTCAGATGTAAAGTAATGTTTTTTGTGTTGTGGCTGAGGGACGTGTTTCCCCTGGGACGTTCGACATTGTGCGGTTCGATATTAGTAGATCGATGTATAGGTGTTCGCTCACCTAAACATTCGGTCTTCTAATCTAGACCCGTGTATGACTCCCAATTAATGGAGGGGCAGTTAAAAATCACTCATGAGTATGGTATTGGTCTTGCTCATGAGTATGATATTGGTCTGGATGGTGAATGATTCTATTAACTTCATGTATGATGTATGGGTTTCCTGGTTCATAGTGGGGGACCTGTATCAGGCAAGAATAAGGTAATGGATTTTTCCCATGGTTAGTTAGGCATGGAGTAGCTCAAGCATGTTATATTGTTTGACCAGCCTTGAGGTGTGCTCCTTTATGTAGATAGATAGATACACATCCACCTTTTGCTCTTTCATGTTCAGTGGGTGGTCGGAATGTATGAAAGGAATTACAGCCATGCAGTGCTGGAGTACTTTCTGTGGCTTTGAACCATGTTTATGTAACTGTGCAGATGCCAGCATTGTCCATGGTGAGGAGAGCTTCCAGAGAGTGCAGTTTCTTGTTGAGACTCCTAGCATTGTGCAGTAACACCTTTAACTTGTCCTGAGTAGCTTTTGTTATGTTGGAAGGTTTGTCTGTTTGGTAATGCCTAAAAAGGCACTACAGTTGTGGATAATGTTTTGGCCAGTATCCAAAAGCCTAGAAGTGACAGGTGAAGACCATCCCTGGCAAAGCAGTATGGCCTGTCAACCAAGTCCTCCAGGGCTAACAAGTATTGGACCCCATCAGAATGACACCAGTAGCTAAGGCAATTGTTAAAGTCGATAATTTTCTGCTGGTATTGTGGCATCATCCTTGGAGATGGTAGAATGCTGCTCAATGCTAGGCTCATATCATATACATATTCTGAGAGCTCAATCATGTCTCTCTTCATATAGTCCAAGGAGGTATGTCTCAGGTCATTCACACCCACATGGACTATGACTGAGTCATACTGGTACTTAGGGGTAAGTGACCTGAGTGCTTGCATGATCTGGCAAATCCTGGCCCCAGATAAGCAACTAACTGTAACCTTCCTCTTGTCCAGCATGGTAAGATGGACATCAGTGTGTCTCACAATGGAGTCTTCTATGGCCAGAATATTGTGTTGTGTAGTGTTTCACCTTATGGGCTTGGTAGAAGAGACACAATGAGATGTGGCTTTATGTGTTTTTATGGGAATTGTCTTGTTTGTATGCATATGGAGTTTCTTAGGAGTGTACCTGAATGGTCTTTAAGGTTTGAGTAAGTTACATGTGAGCACCTCTGCATATTGGGTCTATATTAGAATACCAAACATTCAAAATGTCGAGTGTTGTAATATCGAACCCTAGCAATTGAAAAAAAAACCATCAAACATTCGGAACAGTAAATTATTTCCTAGGGAAACAATTCGCTCTTCCAAAACACAAGCACACCAAACAAACAGCAATCCACACACATACACCTAAACTCATACACCTAACCCTACACTAAACTATACATACACCAGTAACTATCCACTTACCTTAACCCAAACCCTAACCCTAAGGTCTGTCACTATCGCACAGTCACCTCACCCGCGCCCTAACCGTAACTCACCTAACCCGCCCTAACCCACACGTCCACACAATCGCACACTTACCTGACACGCGCCCTAACCCTAACTCACCTAACCCGCCCTAACCCACACATCCACACAATTGCACACTTACCTGAACCTGACCCGTAACTTTCCACCAGAGCGCTGAAAATACCGAAGCAACAGAAACAGACAACCAAATTCTTTCCCTAGTAAAGAATTCGGTGTCCTGTTACTTCGATATTTTCAGCATTCACTGAAAATGGGTCGATATTAGAACACTCGACATTTCAAATGTTCGGTGTTCTAATATAGACCCTGCATATTTAGGGTCTATATGTGTGATCCTTTGAGGATGCAGTGAGTGATATGTGTGAGTCACTGACATACTGCTTGTTGCTTTTTGTGTCTGAATGTGAGTGTCTAGCCTCAGGTGTTAATGTGTAACTACATCTCTCACATACTGTATTTGTCTACTTGAGAATTACGTGGTTGTCAGTGTACATAAGGCAGTTGTTACATTGCCTCGGGGCATATCCACCAAGTTGAATGCGGATATAGCGGGAAAGTGCCCATCCATGGCTGCAGGTCCTAATGTGTACTTTAATGGAAGGGTGCTTACTTGGTGTAATCTGCAGCTAATCTAACCAGCAATGCTGCTCAGTGCAAAACCAGATGATCTCTGAATAGCTGTAGCCTTGGGCTCTATAATAAGGTAAGGTAGACCTAAACAGTCTTAACTAAATGTATGAATACTGCTCACCACTCATACTACTTGCCCTGTGAGTAATGTGGGAGTGAGGTAAAGTTCCAAGCTGTTTTTTATAGGGAAATTTCATCTTCTGGTGATTGCGTTTATACAAGGCATCAGTAATCACTGCTGTGCAAAGAGCAGATTTTCACAAACCCAAGGCTTATACACCATCGAAAAAAACAATTTTTACACTAACTATGCCCTAATGCCAATCAGTTAAGCACAGAATGACCTTTCTACCAGCAATTCCTAGCTCATATAGGAGAAATCTTCCCTCTGCAGCCACAAGAATGCAGAGTTTGACCCTCTTAATGTAAAGTGACTGGTTTGGAGTCCAAGCCTTAAAAAACCTAATACAGATGCCTAATACTAACTAAGAAATATTAGACACAATGTATTTCAGTGCAGAACAGCAGCCCTTACAGCAGTTTGAAAATGCAACTTTAAACTTTAAAGAAGTGTAAAAAAAACAATAAATAGCACAGTAAATGTTCACAGTGCAATGAAAATAAGCAATGTTTCTAGATGTTTGAATGTGTACAGGGCACTGGCACATTGAACGACTCTATGTAAATGTGACAAATTTATACCAGCACTGGAAATACAGAAAACTGACTACTGAGCCTTCTGACCAATAAAACAGCCACACTTAGAGCCCTTTTGTGTGCTTCCCAACTCAGATAACCCAGGTAAACACTTACTGCCACTAGATGAAAAATCCCACTCCTCCTAATGAAAAAACACAGTAAAAGAGTGCTTGTAGTGAAATGCCACAAACTTAAACTTAAGGAAAGGCTATGAGTAATTCAAGACAGCAGCAGTGTACTTAAACAGCTTATAAAAAATTGATTATTCAATAAAAGCACCTCACTTTATAGAAATGATCCAAGAGCCACTGAATTGTGCAGAATTTATAAAGACACTAAAATAAGGTAAGCTGATAAATAAGCCCTCCAGCCAATAAAACAACTACATGCAGGAATCTCTAGTGTGTTTCCCCAACCTATACAGACCAGGCTATGACGCCCCTGCCACGAGATGGAAAATCCACTGCCCTCTTGATATAAAAACACAGAAAAGATCTTGTTAGAGTGTAAAATACATTACTTTATTCAACAACTAGCTAGATAATGAATTCAGAACAAGTAAATCAGTAGAACAGATAATGAGAGGCAACATGCACTATTTTTTTTTCAAAATAAGCATAAGGAAAGGCAAATAATTATTTCAAGATATAACAGCCATGTAGAAAGAGAGGAGCTTATAAATCTCAATTTACAGTAAAGGTGGGCAGCTTAAAATCACCAAGATTAAAAAGCAGATCAAGGACTGTGAGGGAGGGTGGGAAAAATAACCATCAGGGAGTCACCACCAGTGCTTGTAGTTTTTGCAGGCCCCGAGTTTTATCAGAAAAGAGAATGACACAGAAATTTTCTGTGTATTTAAGTATCACTTGAGAAACAAATTAACAAATGGAAGAAAAAAACATGTAAAATGTGCAGCCTAAGTAATTTAAGTGCCACACTAGGCCAAGCAGATTTCTTAAAACAGAAAAAAGTGGAGCAGATAAAATAGAAAGCAGCTTTATCAGTTCACTTCAATTCCTGTTCTGTTTTACTTCCTGAGTATTAACTGATGTGTTTCTTTAAGCATGTATTATTGGTATAACATCAGCTTTTCTTTTATGCAATATCTAGCAAGCATTCTAAGCCTGCAAATTGCTATGACTGCGTATTATTCAAGGTGACACTGTGGCAGTATAACTGTTTCTGTATACATGCACTCTGTCTTTATAATGTGAATTTATTCTACCATTCCTAGCTTTTCCCAAGCCAAACAATCATGTTTTTTATTTTTTAATTTGTAGGTCTGTGTAGCATAGTGATGTAGTAGTTAGCATTAAAGCCTCAGGGTGCTTAAATCTCAAGTTTGGCTATTAGCGTGGGTGCCTTTTGTGTGGGGTCTACCATTATCCCTGTGGCTATATGCATTTTGCAATGAACGCTCTGGTTTCTTTCATTATCCCAAAGGCCTGATATGGGTGAATTGGCAGTCTTCTACATTATGTGTGAATTTGTGTGTGTGTGTGTGTGTGTGTGTGTGTGTGTGTGTGTGTGTGTGTGTGTGTGCGTGCGTGCGTGCGTGTGTGTGTGTGTGTGTGTGTGTGTGTGTGTGTGTGTGTGTATTCACCCTGTGATGGGATAGCATCCTATCCAGGATTAGTTCCTCTGAGTGATGGAACAGACTCAGGATTCTCATAACCCTTAATTCGATTACACAGATAATCAGAGAACAAATAAATGGACAAATGTCAAACATGTTTGATGTAATGGCTTCACCTTGGAGCTAGAATATGTTATCTATTGCAAATAGTTGAATGTCATAGTTGTTAATGAATTATATTGAAAAGAGTTGCTTAACTGATACAAAACTCGATTGTTTTTAAAGTGTATATATTGTCATTCAGCAAATAATAATATTTTCTGAAATAATGATATGGTATTACTATGCACTCATCTCTCTGCTGCACACAACATTGTCATGACACTTCAGAAGTATTTTTAGACAGAGTATTACATTTTACCCTTTTTTAATAAATCCAGCATTTTTCATGATAATCACATTTCCTACTAGTAGTCTGCCAGGAATTCTTGTTGCAGTGCTTCATATCCATTTGGAGAATTTAATGTGTCACGTCTTTTCATTTTCATGGTACCAAGAGATTGCTCAGTTTCAGGTTTCTGTTCAACCACATGCAAATTCTTCTGAACACACTTATTTTTCCATCTCTATAGCTTAGTAAAATGTCTATTTATAGCACAGATTCTGCAAAATTAGTTAAAAGCTGGACAGTACTTTCTCTCTTGGTTATAGCCATATATAGTACGTGACACTTGAAGTTTAATGGCATTGCCTTGTTTCCATTTTTTGCTACAGTTTATTGCCACAACTCATGCCTTACATTATTTCATTTTTATTTGTGCAGTACATTCTCACTTTATTTCTCATTGTTGCCTTTTATTTCATTCACATTTATTGTTACACTTCCATTTCTCCTATGTTAATTATTTTAAGTGTGCATTAGTAATTTCACTTTTTTTGCATGCAGATCTGACCAGGATACAGGTGTAATGTGAGACGGTTTTGCAGTTACTTGAGCTTTTGGACAAACAGAAGTCTGCCCTTTGGAGTTAAATTATTATATCAGATGCAGTAATTTCATATGCATTTAGAACAAGAATATAAAAATAGAGTACATCATTTAATTCTCATGTGCTACAAGAAAGACCTGAAAAATACCAATATGAGAAAAAAATCTCAGCCTGCAGTTTAAATGTTCAGAACACATGTAACTCAGGGACAGAAGCAGCGTGTGTATGAGTGCATGCATGGTGTGTGGTGTGTGTGTGTGTGTGTGTGTGTGTGTGTGTGTGTGTGTGTGTGTGTGCATGCGCATGCATGCATGTGTGTGTGTGTGTGTGTTATGTGTGTGTGTGTGTGCGTGTGTGTATGTGTGTGTGCGCACGTGTGTCTGTGCAGGTGCATATATCTAAGAATCTGACCAGATATAGGGGCTTGCTCAGAATGTCACATTAGAACCTGTGTTCATTACAGAGAAAATAAAATAATCTAGTATATAACTTGAAGTAATCAAGCCTAATGCATAAAGGGGAAATACATCATAATAAATAGAGATATTCTAGAAGATTATTTAAATCCAGAGAAGCAAAAAGTTATAATGTATAATTTTTTAGTCTGTCTTAGTATGAAATCTACATGACATAGATATTTTATTTCGGAATGTGTAACTAGGATATGTAATAGAAGAAGACACTATGAGAAGTTAGTATGCAATGCAGGATTATGGACGCTCCTTTAATGACAATAAGTAACATAAAGAATCTTGGCAAAAAGCATGTAAATTTTGTTTACAAAATCAATGGTCATAAAAACAGTCACACCATCTTCAAAGATCTAGAGACAGTGGTAGATGACAATGCAAACTTTACAGCTAGTAAAGTTAGAATATCATAGTCTGTTGTCATCTAGCTGTGAAGGGCATGTTGATTCTATAAATGGGATCATTGTATATTATTTTATGTTCATTTTAAGCATGACTAGAATACTCTGGTTTTAGTCTAGTTCTAAGATAAAACATAACTTGCTGCTCAGATCTCAAGGTAGCTAATCAGATAATCTCATGGTTTATAAAGATATAGATATAAATATAGATATAGATATAGACACAAACAGGCACATTTTTAAACACATATCTAACACTGAGCATTAGTGGCAGGTCACAAGACAATGAGTGAGAATAATATAAATTTTCAGAGAGCATAACTTTAGGGAAACAATTTTGAAAACAGCTGTAATAATGGTTACTGCAATACATTCCACGTGATAATGTAAGGCATGCTTATGGAAACAAGAATTCCCATAGAATGATCAGACTCCAACATCTGTATGCTCACAATAAAGAATAGAATATCAAAACAGTATTTTACATTGGTGTTTAATACACATTTCCCATTAAACAAAATGGATCTGCTTACATTACTTTATTGAAAGTAGTTTAGCAAGTCAACACTTCTGTACTTTTGTTATGGTTATCAGTAGAATATCATTTAATTCTTAGGATATCATGAATACAGCAGTTTTACCTTTAGTTTTCTAATTGCAATAAGTCATTGTCCCTTTACTGCAATTACAAAATAAGGATGAAACTGAAGCTTGTTTTCAGGCTAGGGTGATGGAGCAGTCCTTTCACCCTGGAATTTTCACCTTGCACAATATGCATAATACATGATGCCCTAACGAAATTATGCAGCCATACTGAAAAGTGTCAGGAAGCTATGTAGTGTCTACTAAAACTGAGTATCAGATGATGTTTTACAAGCTTTTCCAAAAAGAATCACACCCATACAGACAAAAAATTGAAATTATATTCTTGAAGTTTACAAACCAAAAAAGAAGTGTTTATGTTTCTAGCCAAAGCTGCCATGACCAAGATATTAAAAGACTAAGTACAAAAAGGTCATATATATATATATATATATATATAGAGAGAGAGAGAGAGAGAGACAAAGTTGTGGCAAATTTCACTGTTAAAGCATAAAGGCAAAACACAAGCATGCTGAAAAACGTATTCAGTGCATCTTCATATTTTCCCTAAGTCACCCCATGATATACATATCAGCCTGGATTTGCCTACTTCTCTAACTGTAATCTTATTTAGCGATACAAATAATGGCAAACATCTAGCCTCTGACAGAGAATGCTTGATAAGAATATGGTTAGAGAAGCAGACAGATGTTAGTTATCTGCATATGCTTAAAATGCATTTCTTTTACACAGCGGTATGATTTGTGCCTGATGATCATAATGCTTTATGATCAAAATTTTGCAGTTTTCTACTCCTGGTAATTTGTAAATTTTTTTGAAAGTACCCACTTACACTCTGCACTAATGGAGATTGAAATATGTGGACTGACTATCTCTTTTTGTCTCTCTCTCTCTTTCCATATGAGAAGGATGGCAACATGCTGCAGTACTGTCCTTTACACAGCCTTGCAAGAACATGCTTTCTACAGACAACCATTGTAGCTACTACAACCACTCAACCAAACACTCCACTTTACAGCTTATGATTAACGTCCTGCATGAAGGATATCTTTTTTAATACTGCCTCACCTTTGTGACCTGATTGGCTGCCCAGTACGATACACATACATATAAGTGATTGGTATTTTCTGTCTTTCTAGCAAGAGTGAAAATCTCTGTGTACAATTTAAAGAGGTATGGTTGAGAGGTATGAACCCACTAACTGTTAAAATGGACACTCAGATTGTGCGTCCTTCTTTCATGACATCTACAGAAATGCCCTCAAAGAAGCATAACTGACTTGTTAGGTATAGAATGATCAGTCTCTGAAAAATGTGCGGCTACTGCTTTTGCAGTCTTTGTACAAGTAACTATGCATCTGTAGACATCCATCCTGGCTCTGACTATCTGGCCTGTTCCTCAAATAAAACCTGTTTCTGGGCATTTCTTGCATTTGATTTGAGTAGCTGCATTCTTAGACGTGCAAATAAAATAACTTTCTATCCTGATACTTCTGGTCTGTGAAAATATTATACCAGTAGCAGTACATAGCTTGGGTGTTCCTTTCTAGTCTCCCTGTGGATTTTATTTTGATTAGATCTGTTGTATTTATTTGAAGCTGCGGTGGTACAGCGGTAGCGTTGTTGCCTCACAGCAAGAGGTTCTCCTGTTCGATTCACGGCTGGAGTGTCTTCTGTGTGGAGTCTGCATGCCCTCCCCATGGTTGAGTGGCCTCCAAAAGACATGCGTGAATGGGCGTGCCTTAGCTGAAGGCTGGACGTCGGGCTGGCAACTCGGCACCATAAAATATCTACTGACAATCATTAGTGCACCGGAGTTCTGCTGTGGTGACCCCTAACCGGGAAAAGCCGAAAAGACAAACAAGATCTGTTGTATTTATTTAACTCATTACATCTGAGTGACACCTCCAGGTGCATCTGCAGTTAACTCCTACTGACGCCTCTAGGCATTACATATTGCTTGTTCATATTTGCATCAAAAATTCCAAAACCATGCTATGTATAAGGTTTTAAAATATTTCATCTTAAAGCTCACACAATGGCAAACTCAACTGCATTAATATTTGACCTCTGTCTAGTGCAGGTAAAGAGATACTAGCTGATGTTTTTATGATATTAATTTATATAGATATAATTTTCAGATTTTTTTAAATATTTCAACAACCAAATAACACAGAGAAAATTCCTTAGCCTCATATGAAAGTTCTCAGCTGGACGAATAAAATATTGCTGATAATATGTGTATAACTTGAGTGTTTGCTGAGGTATTTAAAGTTGTTTACAAAATATTACAAAAGTAATAGTTACTATATTTACTGTGACTTATAAAATTCAGTTCAAGACCTAGAACCTAAAGAATACTAACACTATAAAAATCGTTTGTGCTGAAGTGTTTGCCATTTAGACTTCTTTCATAACCCCTATGGTTCCAGATATATGAACATTTGTTTGAAATGTGATTTGAGTGATGTGTAAGCAAACTGTAAATATTAAACATTTTGAGAAATTTTGAATGTCTTTCTTGCAGTGGTCGATGTTAAAATGTATTTATTTATTTACCATGAAAGTCTAACTTGGAATGAAGCCAATTTTCAGCAGAGGCCTGGGGAGAAATTCTCCAGAATGCATGTCTTTGAAATGTGGGAGGAACCATAGCACCCGGAGGAAACCCACATGAACACAGGGAGCACATGTAGACTCTGCACAGAAGGTACTCCAGCTGAGAATTGAACCAGAGAACCTCTTGCTGTGAGGCAACAATGCTACTGCTGAACCACTGCCCTATCCAAATCATATCTATTATGTAGAAGGAAGAGCTTCATGTGGTCCCTTACCTGCATAAATGGGTTTTAGTTGCATGGTTGAAGGACGTCTTGTGTCATCCCTGGAGAGGATGATTCCATTGTTGCATTTTCTGAAAGTGATCATTAAATGGAAGAATTCCTTTCTGTTCCCATTTCAAATGATTGCCTTTACTGCTAAAGAAGTTGTCAACCAAAGAAAACCAGAAGATCAACCAAGCAAATAAACGAGTAGCACAAAGCAAGCATGATCCACACTATTTCTCTCACATAAATATGAATAGCCAAAAATAAATTAATTCCACTTTGTCAGTAAAGGCACATAATAGTATACCCATTCTGCTTTCTTTCTGATGCAGGAACACATCACTTGACTTTTCTTCAGTCCTCCTATCTCCTAAAAGAGCTACTTTGCTTTCTGAATCCATCTTCCATAAACTGATGCACTCTGGCTTCTGCTCTCCTCCTGCTGTGAAGCTTGCCATCTGCAATCAGCAATACTCATTAAGATCCCAACACAATAGCACAGTTATCCTAAATAGGCTGCCTTTTGACTTTCATTTGCTGTAGCAGAAAAAAAACGTTCTCTTCTCTGAAAGAAATTATTCTCATTAATGTTTACCTTTTTTGACAAACTATCCTCCATGCAGTGTAAATGTTCAGCCAGATACCTTAATCTCTCTCACTTACTTTATACCTTCTTTCCATCCTTTACCTATTTATAAAAATATGCTATATGACAACGTATTCCTTCTTAATGTCTATACTTATATTTTATTTGTGAATCATATGCAGTTTTATGTCATGGTTTATATGCTGGTTTTATTTCAGTTTCCAATTGTATGTCATGTTTATTTAATTGCAGTTACACAGATTATTGCATTTATCTCTATTCTTCATATTATACATTATGTGTATTATTGTCTCTGACCCAGGTCTTGCCAGGTCAATCTCTTTACCTGGTAATAAAAAAAAAAAAATAGAAAAGTAAGAAAGATACAGAGATATATGTATTTATGTGTGTGTGTATGTATACTGAGTATTGTAGCCTTTGATTCAGTTATTCTTTGTATGTATGTATATATATATATATATATATATATATATATATATATATATATATGTGTGTGTGTGTGTGTGTGTGTGTGTGTGTGTGTGTGTGTGTGTGTGTGTGTGTGTGTGTGTGTGTGTGTGTGTGTGTGTGTGTGTGTGTGTGTGCGTGTGTGTGTGTGTGTGTGTCTATACAGTATTTGAGTATATAAGTGTGTGTACATGTATGTGTTTGTGTATATAGTATTTGAGTATATATTATGTGTGTGTATGTGTGTGTGTGCATGATTATATCACAGTCATACTTCCTATTTTTCATTTATTACAGTTTAATAGAATTTGCTTGTCCATTATTGTATTATCATTTTTTCCCAATAATGTAGTTTGTAGTTACGTAATGCCTGTATTTAATTCAGTCTAGTCTTGGTCGTTTCATGATCAGATAATTTTAAACGTGGAAATAATTCCATTCTGCTGCTGCAAGTTTAGTCCTATGAAATATTTGAATTCCATTTTGTAGATCCCATAACTCCAACAAGACATAGAATATAGATGGGTAATAGAGAGACAGTGGAAGCTCTAGCCTACCCATTTTAATACTAGGCAGTGGTGGGATTTAGCAGACTAGTTAATAGCAAATTAATTTATCTTGTTATAACATTGTTCAGTTTCATTTTTTTTACTAGAGATTGCAGAATGTTAGTGTAGACAGGGGCAGTTTATAGTAGTGAAGGTAGAAGATATGCAGACAATATTTGTTGCTGCTGCTAGTTGAAAAGTGTATAATATAATATGAGTCCAATTTTTCTGTGTTTTGTCTTGACAACTTGTTGTATTTGAATATCAAACTTTAGGTGGGCATCTATAATGACTCCAAGTAGCTTTGTCTGAGACACAAGTCAGACAGGAGTGCTGTTGATGAAGTTTTTTTTGTATAGGATATAGATTGTTGTGTAAAAAGAAATAACTTGTTTTTTTAGCATTCAGCAGGAGGTGAGAATTGCTGAGCCAAGTTTCTATCGAAGAAAAAGTCTTTATGTCTTCTCCTAAAGATCTTGGATGGACTTAGCTGTGGTTATCAGTGCAACGTCATCAGCATACTGAATGAGAGTTACATTGTTAGTAGCATTGTAAATGTTATTAATAAAAATGTTAAAGAGCATAATGCCCAAGACTGAGCATTCTGACATTTGACTGAGAAGGACAAGAATGGTGATTGTTCTTTGTGATGCTTTACTGTGATAGCAAACTATAGAACTAGGAGAGGGAGAGGATGTTAAGGCCTTGAGTGGATAACCTATGGATAAGATTCTGACTGGGATACAGTGTCAAATGCCTTAGATAAGTCAAGGAATAGAGAAGAAACAAACATTACAGAGTCCCTGTGAAGGTTGTTATGATGGGTTAAATTAAGGAGAGCAGTAGTAGTGATGTGGCATGGCCTGAAGCCATGTTGGGCAGTGAAGAGAAGTTTGTTATCTATTAAGTGTTTGAGAAGTTGGGAATGTTTACATTTTTCAAGGAATATTGATAACAGAGAAAGAATGACTATATGGTAGCAATTTAAGAATTCAGTGGAATGTTTTTCTTTATATAAGGTAATAATTAGTGACATTTTTCCAGATAATAAGTATATAGTTTTCTTGGATAAATCTGTTTATGAGGATGGAGACAGTGAATGCTCAAGGGTCAGCAGACATGCTAATGTATTGTAAGAGAAGATTATAAGCATCAAGTCTAGTGGTTTTTCGTTTATTTAGTAGTTTTTTTGATGGTGGAGATGAGAAAAGGTTTGATGCGGAAGACAGAGATTTAAGAGGACAGCTCTTTGGAGATGGAGAGCTAGGTAGGTTGTTTATGAGGGAGATGACTGAATGTATGAATGTGAAATTAATTTATTAGAAATAGGTTTATTATGGTTGCTGGTAGTATGGGTTGGTTGAGCTGAGGAGTAGGCTTTAGAATAAATGTACTTGTATGTTTAATTTTGTGCTTGCAATAGAGAAAGTAGTCCTTCCCCCATAACTATAACATGGACATCCTCTGATCGAACAGCCTCCAAAAAGAAGGTGACATCTCTTCAATCTAAATCCACATCTGCAAATTTCTAAGAGAATCACTGAGTAAAGAGCACCACTGTACCACACTTTCAAAAGCAAAGCAGTGCCCTATCAAACACAGATTAGTACTTCTCATGAAATTTCTGGTATTTAAACTGCTTATTCTATCTTTTCCCTGGCAGATCGGCCAAAAGAACCTCAACATACAGCTTAATTTGAATTACCCTTCTACCCTCGATTTGCTATAACCCCATAAAAATACTGCACTGTGCAAAACATGCTTTGTCACTGGTAGCTCCAAGGATATGTAAATCACTGCTCAATAACATAAAGGTCATTAAACCTTCCAAAAATTCAGAGAGTAGCTTAAGCAATACTTCAAGATACTAAATGCAAATTCCTCTTGAACAGTAAAGCTAGCTAGAGCATAGTGTGAAAGCATGTTTCCCTTTTACTTTTATTATATAATATGTTTGCTCAAAGAAACAACTATTACAGTTCATAACTAGGGCTCTTCTTTCTTCCCCGACCCATTCCACCTCATCATTCTCCTGCTATTTTTTGCTAACTGACTTCACTTTACACCCCTACCCTCGTCTGCACAGTCTTCCCACTCTCTAAACGACTGCACACCAATTTCATTCTTTTCATATAGTATCAAGCCTAATTTTATTGTAAGGGCCTCAGTTCCTTTCTTATATGACAGTTTAAATGTTAAATCCATGTTGTCATGTATAGCTTGTTAATTAACTTGCATATTGTTAAATTGAAATGTATGCCTACAACATGCTTATTGCTGTATTTTAAATTGTTATGTATGGTTACTCTTTCAGTTTGCAATCCCTGCTTGAATTGAAAAAAGTTTCATAAGGATCAGTATTTTATCCAGGTTAACAAAGACAAATAAAATAAAGCAGCCCATCTTTTGATTTTTTTCTAAGTCTCCATTGCAAATGAACTGTTTCCGAGTGGACAAACCTGTTCAACAAAATAAATTAACACATAACTCTAAGAAAGGATGTCGTGCTTTTGATGTTACAGTAAACAATTACAAAATTCAACATATACTTATCAAAAGTAGAGTCATTTGTGGTTTCTTCACTTGCTGGGATGTGAAAAGGCAATAGCATACTGCATATGACTAAAACAGAGTCTGATTAAGCCATGTGGAGGTGTCAGATATTAACATGGAATGTCTTAAAACAATTTTGGAGAATAAAAATGCCTTCTTAAAAAAGAACCCACATGGGGGGAAGGAAACTCACTGTCTGAATGATTTTGCAGCAGGTATTTACAGGGCAGTAGACCAAATGGAGAAATGTGTAAGTCTTTAATATGAATACATTTGCCATCATTGTTTTTTGTGAAATGCTGTAGACAGATTTTGAGGTAGATGCTATCCACAGTTTATTTGGCAGGACATGTCACAGGCAGTCTGTATCATAAGTGGCATTCGGGTTTTATGTATGTACACAAGAATATAAAACAGCATATGGATTGTGTGTTCTAGGTGGCACAGCTGCTAACATTGCTGCCTCATACACAGGCTTTAGCCAGATTTCTTGTTTCTTCCCACATACCAAAGATATGCCATTAGGTAATCTGTTGAGCTTCTAAAATTGCCATGTGTGTCCTGCAATGGATTGATGGTCCATGGAGCACTGGTTCTCTGCCTTACACACCTGTTCATTGTCAAGATAGGCTGCAGCTCCTTCATAACCTGGTAGAATAAAACAGCTGTCATAAAATGGACAAGTGAATGGTTGAGCAGTACATGCTGTCAGTGCTGAATGGCAAAACCACAGCACATGGTTTGATGTTTATGTAATATCCGAATGCTAGTCTGAAGTTGCATAAACAACATTTTTGTACCAGTCTTTTGAAATTTTTAGTGCACTTCAGATGCCAAGAAACCAACAGAAATGTGAAGATTAGGACTGATACTTATATTTTCTGTACAGTTTCACCAATTTCCATGCTGCAATATGTAGAGAGTTCCATTTCTGATGCATGTTACTGCATTATTATCATTGTTATGACTATTACTGCATGATATGACACTGCATTTGTAGTTTAAATAGCTTTGCTTTATTTTAAGTGGATATTGTTCTGTCCTAGCATATTTGTCATGCTGGAACTTTTGAAAGTACTGTTTCTTTTGAATAGTCCAACTCAAACTCAGTTCAATATTTCCTGTCTGATACAAGAATAGTTTTGTAGGAATCTGTCTTGCAGAAAAAGAGTAGAATCATCTATTGTAACAGTGAAAATGTGGCCCAGTTCTAGAATAGCATTTGGCAATTTCTTCACACCTTTCTAGAAAGTTTGCACGACTTTTTCATTGAAACATTTTGGTTATAGGTTCATAGACTAGTACTAGGCTAACTGCCCTTGTGGGCCATTTTAAGCTTAGCCAGTTGCCCATGTGAGAAGCAAACACTGCACCTTGTGTCTGTAAGGTAAACACCTTAACCATTATGCCAAACTCCCACTTATGGAACATTTGGCATTCATAGTGGAGTGGATTGTTCCTTTTTGCTTAAATGATGAAATTCTTCTGATGCTAACTCTGTTCCACTGGCAATGACAATATCTTCAGGTGTATAATGTGTAGTATTCTTAAGTGACCAATGATAGATGGGCATGTGCTTTCAGTCAAACAAACCACTTTTATCCATTTCAAAAATGCATTCTCCACAACTGTAAGTACATTATTCACAAATATTTTGCAATATCAATGGGAAATTCCCATGGGTGTAACAGTGCTTGCTTGTGGATTTTTGTTGCATATAGCATGGCACAAATTCTTGACAAAAACTTTCAAATTTTTCAATCAGCTCTGGTCATAAGACAGTCTTTCTTTCATTTTAGCAATGTCAGGATGACCTGTCTGGCTTGCTCCAAAGCAAATTTTCTTACCTTCTATGAACAGATTTATCGATTATCCCACAGGAGACAACATTTTTTCCACTTAAAGTTCAAATCATTTTTATGAAACATTTTTAGAATCTCATCTACACTTTCTTGGACAGACTTCCTTCATTACTTATGAAAGTTACTGATCAATTCTATTTACACATGCTATAAAATTAACTTTAAAAAAAATATCCTTCAAATGTTCCACCATCAAAGCATTCTGTGAATTCTTCTGTGGCTTTATCAGAGATTTCAGGTAATGAAATTTGGAGTCCAACAACATTACCAAAACTATTTGAAAGCTGTATTCTGTTTGATAGTCATGGGGTAAAAATATTTAGCCTACCTCTGGAGGTTTGCTGATCCCATTTATTAATGAACTTTTATGCTCATCAAATGAGACTACAGTCACTTATGGTCAACAGTCAACATGGATTTTCTATGCCAGAGATATTGATGGAATTTCCTTACTTCAAAAACTATTAGAATTGTTCTTCTAAATTGGAGAATTCTTTGACAGGGATTCAAGAAGGTACCACAATGTGTACACCTATGTGTTCATGTAGTGGTACCTTTCCCGGATTTGACAGTCAACTTTACACAGTTCTGCATGGTTATCTAACATGACGACCTGCACCATAGAGAAGGGCTGGCCCAGTGACTATGCTGCATGCTAACAAGGCATACTGAGAGAAGAGACATATGCTAATTAACCATGTGTTCTCTCCCTGCAGCCACCTCTTAGAATAGCTGAGCAATTCAAAAACTCACTTAAACATGTAGATCAGCATGCCATCCCTACCACATTGCAATATTAAACATGGCCAAAGGCTGTGTTTAATCACCTGCCTTGAACATGGAGAAGAAACCATACTGCTCAACCTTTTAGCACACAAAATATGGAGACAGCCTAAAATAATGGGGGGGGGGGGGGCAATGGCCAAAAATGAGACCAATTTTAGCTATTCTCTTAGAAACTTAAAAAGTTACTAGAACAAGATTTTTATTAGCATGCATTTTCTGAAGAATAGCTAGTCTGAAACACAAATGTATGTCATTATCTAGTGACTTCAGTCCTCAATAATTTGCCAGAAAAAAAACACAAATTTTATGAGGAACAGACAAAAAATACCAGACAAAAATCTGGAGATTCTGCAAAAATCTTGACAGTTGAGAGGTATGGAAGGAACCACTAGACAACAAAGATTACTCTTAAAGTGCTATAAAGACATCAGCATCAGTACAGGGATTGGTGGAATGCACTAGGCACCAGGGAGTAAGTGGAAATAAGTGCTGTAACAGCACCAGCGGCAGCACAGGGACTGAAGGCAGAGGTGATGCACTAGACACCAGACAATACTCTTAAAGTGCTGTAATAACACCAATGGCAGTACAGGGACTTAGAAGGTGAGGGGGACCATGTAGACACCAGGGAATACTCTTAAAGTGCTGTAATAACACCAATGATAGTACAGAGGCTGGGGGGGGGGTGAGGGAACTACCTAAACACCAGGGAATACTCTTAAAGTGGTGTAATAAAACCAATGGAAGTACAGGAAATGGGGAGGGTGAGGGGACCATCTAGACACCAGGGAATACTCTTAAAGTATTGGAATGACATCAATAGCACAACAGGGATGTGGGAGTGGGGGAGCCACTGGACACTGGTGATTACTGTAATCCAAAGTGGGGTAATGCCAGCAACAGTAGTAGATGGATCATGGTGGAGGAATGCACTAGACCACCAAGGGTTACTGTGATCAGAAGTGCCATAATGGCACCAACAATAGTAGGGGGGATTGGGGATTGGGAACACACTAGACCATCAAGGATTACTGTGATCAAAAGTACCATAATGGCACCAGCAGTTTAAGGAGATCAGGAGTTGGGGATACAGTAGACCACCAGGGAGTACCCTTAAGTGCTGCAATGGCACCGGTGACAGTATAGAGATCAGTGCTGGAAGGGTGCCTAGCCATCAGGGCATTATAGATAATTGCCTTAATGGTACTTCTAATACTGTGGGGTGGGGGAGAATGGGAGGACAGGGTCTGTGTGTGTGTGTGTGTGTGTGTGTGTGTGTGTGTGTGTGTGTGTGTGCGTGCGTGCGTGTGTGTGTGTGTGTGTGTGTGTGTGTGTGTGTGTGTGTGTGTGTGTGTGTGTGTGTGTTTGTATATGTTTGTGTTGTATGTATGGGAGAGTGATGGGCGGAAAATGTCACTGCCTACATTAGCTGTTTACTACTATGACCTGACTTGCAGGTAAGCAATGATCTGCACATCATGGTAGTAAGTGAAATTCACAGACATGAAAATTACATAATAGTGAGATCTTAACTCATCACCACTAACCTTTCTCTGAATCACAAATGAGCATGTTGTGGAAGAAAGCCCTTTTCAGCAGAGCCATATGGCTTGTGCTGGGTACTTTAAAGAATTCCAGAGTATCTCTCAGCATATATATATATACAGTTGACCTTTCATCTTCTGATGCATGACATGTTGAATCACTGTGCTTATGCCACAGGATGAGACATCACAAGCAAGTGACAGTAGTAATTCTTCACCACAGTGCACAGACACCTTATCATATTGCATCATTTCTTTACACTTTTCTAAAAATATTCTACACAAGGTGTTCCCATAGCCAAGGCACATTGTTAACAATTTCTTCCACAGTGTCAGCATTGTGCTTTTTGTTACACATGAACTTTACATAATAAGTAATCAAACCAGCAAGTATCACTAACATTTTTATAAATACAGGTGAGAGTTTCACTCATTAAAGGCCTTACCTTTCTTTGAGAAAGGGAAGATACATTTCCTGTCCAGCACATACCCAAAACATGTAAATTGTGATTTACCAAACTTGCAGTCTAACTTTTAAATCTCACCCAACAGCCTTGCAATCTTTGCAGCACATTATGTAAGTTACTGAGGGGCTTTCTATTTTATCAGTAAACAATGAATCATCCAAGTTTTCAGCTACATTCAGATCTCTGAGCAAACTTTCCGTTATTCTATAAAAATAGATGGCACTGAACTCCCACTGAATAGTAGCTTGTTATACACAAGCAAAGCAATACATGTAATTAGGGGCCTTGTCATTCAACTGACAGGAGTGATGTATGATCAACAGAAAAGGAATTAAACTACTTTCAGCAATGGTGGAGGTTTTCTTTTTTCTCCACTGTTGTTTGACTCTGAAGGAGGTATATTTATGTTGGATGGGTTTACAGGAGGCTTGTCGTATGGCAGAAAAAGAATTTACCTCCATGATTTGGCGAAACATATTTAGCTTCTTTTCTATTGGTTGTTCAGCACTCTGTTCTGTGCAAGTGCTGTTGACTGAGTGACATGTATCTGTGCATTAATAATTGTATGCTTTAAAAATAACTTCTTACATTTCACACTTGCACTTAAAAAAACAAGGCCTGGCTCCTACTCAGTTGTGGGCTTTCATAGTCTAGATAATGTGGTCTGTGGAAATGCTGTAGGCTATGTTTTTAGATACTGCCTGCCCCTAAATCCAACTAATCAGAAAAAAAAAGCACAGAATCTTTGTTCAAGTCCTGCTTAATGTTAAAACATTAAAAACAGTCTAATTTTCTGTCCAATTACCTTTCTGCCTCATGCTTGATGACAAGGTTAATTGACTAATTTTAGATATAGAAAAACTAACAGCAGTATTGTCATAGTTTTATTTTTAAGCACTGCATTGACATTTACTGAAGACTAAGTTAGTACAGTTATTTTATTGCTTTAGGTTAGCTTCTACAAGTTCACCCAGATAAGCTAACCTAGATAATTATCACAACTGCATGGCTACGTGAAAGACCCTTTGTGCAGAGAGTATTTTTGTCAATTTCCTCTCCTTCCTTCTTACCATTTATTTTATATACCTTTACCATCCAACTCTTTCCTTCACCCCTTTTCACACCGCCCCATACACATTTTCAATGTGACTAACTAACCTCCATGGAGATTAGTCTTCAGGTATACTATAATTTACTCCTTCATATTCTTTATCTATTTCCTTTTGAGAAATACTTTTAATTCCTAAGAATAAATTGATTTTCCACTATTACCAGTTATCTATAAACACTCTTCATACCTGTCAATTACTGTATCTGCACGTGTTACTGCAATAAATTCATATTATGGGAAATAATGCTAAAATCTATGCTACAATTTCATCTAAGGATATTTGGTGTTAGCTGCAATATCCTGCAAATACATGATCTGTTTTAATAATATATTAAATACCTCTATTTCTAAGCTACAATTTTTGTAAATGTTAATTTTATGTGAAACATTTCTGTGTTTTATGCTACAAATTTATGCAAAGATATGGATTCTGTGGCGCTTTTTTTTCCTTCCCTGGTCTCCACTGAAAATGGGCTTTCCCGCTCAGTCAGACTTTCCCAATCAACAAAAAATAATTAAAATGGTGGCGCAGTGGTGCAGCGGTTAACGTTGTCTCCTCACAGCAAGAGGTTCTCCGGTTCGATTCCCGGCTGGGGTGCCTTCTGTGTGGAGTTGGCATGTTCTCCCTGTGTTCGCGTGGGTTTCCTCCAGGTTCTCTGGTTTCCTCCCATATTCCAAAGACATGCATTTGGAGCATTTCTCCCTGGGCCTCCACTGAAAACAGGCTCTGTGAAACCTCGTCAGACTTTCCCGGTCAACAAATGTTAAATAAATAAAATAAACACTGCAGTTTCTCTTTCAACAAACTGATCTTATTTCTGATTACTATAACTTTCGTGGGCTATGCTTATACATCTTTAGACATGTTTTAATCTTGTGTGAAAAAATAAAATATTCTTGCATATAGTTTTGTACCCTACGAGTATTAAGTGAATGAGATTTCAGCTTTTCAGTTTTAACATGCTAGTGTTCAATTCACTGTTTGGTATTTGCTTTAGAACATGATGTCATAGTTTTTATTTCTGCACTGGCAACAATGAGGTGTGTTTGTGTATGCGCTAGCATGCAGGTACTTGTGTTTGTGTGTGTGTGTGTGTGTGTGTGTGTGTGTGTGTGTGTGTGTGTGTGTGTGTGTGTGTGTGTGTTTGTGTATTTGTATCTGCTAGCAAGCAGATGCTCGTGTGTGTGTGTGTGTGTGTGTGTGTGTGTGTGTGTGTGTGTGTGTGTGTGTGTGTGTGTGTGTGTGTGTGTGTGTGTGTGTGTGTGTTTGTGTGTGTGGGTGTGTGTGCGTGCTAGCATGCAGGCACTCGTGTGTGTATGTGCACCTATTAAACCAACACACAGAAGCCAGCCAGCAATCCAAGAAGTCTTTAATAAATGTTTAGCGCTTTCTTCCCCTGATAGGGACTTCCTCAGAACAACCATCATTTAAAATAACCAGCCCTTATATACCCATTTGTAATCACATTACTTAATTAATTAATTAATTAATTAAAATCACTCCCAATTAAAGTGAAGGCACACAATAACCATCAAAAGAGTGCTATAAAATATTAAAAGCACATGTATTACATAATAAATATATGAATAAATAATATATATACATTATGCAAAACACTAAATATTAAAAAATCTATGAAAATCATAAAATAATGCACACAGTGATATGCATATATATATATATATATATATATATATATATATATATATATATATATATATATATATATATATATACACACTAAATAATGTACACCAGTCAACCCATAATTGGCTTTAGCTTCAAAATACAAGCTATATTGGTAGTTTCATTAAGCCCTGGAAACCTAGTTGCGTCCAGTTTTAGCTGCCACTTTAGTTCACTAAAATCTAAGTGCAAATCAATCACTCTCCCCTGAGAGTCCTTACATAACTGTTCCACAATTAAAAATTTAAAACTATGATCTCTATAATCCTTAATATGTCTGTAAAGGGCATTGGTGGCCTTGGCTTTCGTAATATCATAAACATGTTCACTAATTCTATTCTTAAAAAGTCTACTGGTTTCCCCTATATAAAATGCGAAACAATTTTGACACTTAGCCAAGCAGACTATATTAGAACTACAACAGTTATAATGCCCATTGATATAAAAATTACCAATATAGCTTGTATTTTGAAGCTAAAGCAAATTATGGGTTGACTGGTGTACATTATTTAATATATATATGCATATCACTGTGTGCATTATTCTATGGTTTTCATATGTTATTTAATACTTAGTGTTTTGCATAATGTATATATATATATTAATTATTCATATATTTATTATGTAATATATGTGCTTTTTAATATTTTTTAGCATTCTTTTAATGGTTGTTGTGTGCCTTCCCTTTAATTGGGAGTGACTTTTAATTAATTAAGTAATGCAAAAAACGCAAAATCCAGAGCATATACAGGAGCAACAGGCAGTCCACCAGAATGAAAATGGTACGACAATTCCAAAAGTCAAAACAAATTCAAAGACTCCCATTCGTAGAAACAACACCTTTTATTCGAACAAACAGTAGTAAGCGCTTTCACCCTAAGGCTTCTTCAGACTATAAAACAACATGAACTTCCTGTCTTTATAAAGCAGATGGTAAAACCAATAAATCAGTTAAGTACATGATGTCATTAATCTCAATTGAGAATTTAAAGCGAAATGCATATTCAAACAATGTATATGTACATATATAAAAAGTTTTTACATACATAAAGAGCACTTATTCATAAATAACATATAACAAACATATACACAATGGTAAATATCTAAAACTAAATCATTATATAATTAAAAGAAACTAAACCAAAGCATTATGCTTTGGTTTAAAAAGTCTTCTTTTACGTAAAAAGGGATGTAGGCATACTTTATCATTAATTCCTGGTGGTTTATCCGCTCTACAGCGGATAATCCAACGTGCCTCACATTCCTCTGTATAGTTGATTAAATTACCCCCTCTACCACTGGGTATTATGCTTTGCATGACAGAGAATTTAAAACTATGCAATGGACCATATTGCTTGCAATGTTTTGATAAAGCATTATTTTCAGAACCCATCCTAATATGGTAAACATGCTCCCTGATGCATTCACGTAACTGACGATTAGTTTTCCCTATATAAAATGAAGTGCATTCCACACATCTAGCAAGTTATATATTTGTTTTATTACTACAGGAGCAATTTTCCTGTTGTGGTTCTTGCTGGTTTTTATTTATTATTTATACATTTTTACTAACCACAAAGGAAGAATGGCAGTCACTCTTGACGGTGATGTTGAGCTGCCGTACACATTGGAACGTTCCGTTTGTTTAAACAGGAAGTCTTCCAGGTTCCATGATTGTGTTTCTGGCGTGAACAATTTGTTAATAGCGTTCGAACCGGATCTGAACAGTGACATTGATGCTATGGAAATGGAGAGTTTAGCTGGACTTAATGATGACCTGAACAGGTTAGAATCTGACTTTTTGAAGTTGAAAAAGTTACAATTACAACGCCAACATTTTGAGGCGTGTATACAAAAACGAATAGTACCACGTGGGCTACGTATTTTAAAAATGCCCACTTCTGGTAGTTCTCATCCTGAGTTGCTGTATAAATGGCAGCAACTCAATTTAGAACTTAGTTTCAATTATATGAGGCTGCTAAATGATTTTCATCATCCGGAAGAGGACATGTTGAGAAAAAGAGTGACTGAATTATTCAATTCTGTCAGTACTAAATATGTTTCTCCGAAGGTGGAGATTGGACTAGAAAAATTGTTAGATAATGTTATGCTTTTTGAGAAGCGACTTTTTGAACAAAAAAGGCATAAAATTGTGAGAGATGTTAAAGATTTTAAACTCGGCCATGTCTTCACTTGGCCGAGACAGAATTTTAACACTGCTGCTAATGTATTGTCTTCGAATGTTGTCGATAAATCTGTGGTCAATTTGAATGTAAATGAAATTGTAAATGTTGAACTTGATGGGTTAGATAATGACAGACCTAACAATGTAGAACTTCGAACACAAAATGCTGATTCAGCCAATGTTTGCCATGATACTGTGGTAGATAAGAACACCAATGATGTAGATAAGAACACTAACGATGTTACTGTTCAGCCTAGTTCCTCCAAGGAGGAAGCTGTAGTAAGAAGGAAAACTACTAATATAAACAATATTGTAAATACTGACTGTCCTACCCCTTTCCCGATAGATCTGTTCACACAACAAGGCAGACAGAGGTCTGCAAGCAGGGGGAGACGGAAGCGGAAGGGGTCGGGAGGGGACTACTCAGGCTCCACCTTGAAAAAGATGTGGGAGACAGTGGATCCTCACTAGTGGTGAATATTTCCCAAAGAATTTTGAATAGTAATGAACTACAAGTACTCAATAAAGGGTTGAGTTTTATACCGAGTACAGGTAGTGATTTGACAGATGTTATTATTGATGTTAAAATGTATGTAAGGAAAGTGCAGTTACATTTAGAATTTGGTAGTATTAGTGATGTGAATAATGGTAATGGCCATACAGATTCATTCCGACTACCTAGTACTTTTACACCAATATTACATCCTTTATTGGATACTTTCTCTAGGCTAGTAGAAAATGATGTTCATGAATATTTCAATAATGGTAACAGGCACAGGAGAAGACAAGTTAAACATAATTTATCATTTTTACAAAGGAAAGCATTACAGGATTTGTGCCAAGATAGAACGATCACAGTTAGACCTGCTGACAAAGGAGGCCCGATTGTGTTAATGGATCGAAGTAGCTACCGTGACAATATGAAGTTAATGTTAGAGGAAGGCAACTTCTACATTAAGATCAATCTGCAAGAAGTGACCAATAAAGTATTCAGAGTCTATGATATGTTAGATGATCTGGTCAAAAGTCGTATTATTAACTTAGATTTGTTTAAATACCTTAGGGTTAATGATCCTTGTCTACCAATAATTCAAGGTTTACCTAAGATTCATAAATCAGCTACCAATCCACCCCTGCGGCCTATAGTGTCAGGTCAAGGTTGGCTTACAGAACCCTTTTCAATTTATATAGAGTACTATTTACGACCTACTGTCGATGCCAATAATGTGGTTCTTAAGGACAGTAAGCAGTTTTTACTAGATTTATATAGTTATACTAAAACTTTACATGATGATTAATTTTATTTTATGGTAAGCTTGGATGTGGTTAGTCTCTTCACCGTTATTCCAAATGATTTAGGGGTAACTATGGTACAGTGCTATTTGAATAGGAAATCACTTCTGGGTGAAGAAATGGTTGACCTGTTGGCACTATTTTTGGAAACAGTTCTGTATAACAATGTGTTTATTTTTAATGAGGATGTCTTCCTACAGGTTGATGGTGTAGCTATGGGCACTCCTTGTGCCAATAGCTACGCCAATATAGTGATGTCTGATTGGGAAGAAGAATTACTCTTTCCGCTAGCCACCTTTCAACAACATGTAGGTTTCTATAGGCGTTTCGTGGATGACCTCTTCTTGATTTGGAGAGGTGATGAAAGTAGTCTATTAGACTTTGTGGCAAATATGAATAATTTGACTGAGTTTCTGAAGTTCACACTAAATTACTCAATTTCCAACATATCATTTCTTGATGTAAACATTATAAGACTTGAGAGTGGTCTACTAAATACTTCTGTCCATAGGAAAGCATGTTTTAGGAATAGTCTTCTTCATAGACATAGTATGCACCCTAGTTTTGTTTTTAACAATGTTATTAAGGGACAATTGATGAGAGCTTCCAGGTTGAATCCTTTGGATGAAGGCTATGAATGTGAGGTACTAGAATTAAGAAAAAGATTTAAGGAAAGATGTTATAGGGAGATAGAAGTAGATAGAGCTATTTCTGTAGTAAATGATTTAAGGACTTCAAGAGCCTGTCCCTATTTTTCTGAGAATGGGGAAATTGTATCTACTATACCCCCTAGAGAAGTAGGTGGACTGAAAGTACCATTATACTTCACAAATGACATAGATGATATCAGGAGCATTGTTATGAAGCACTGGGACATCCTATCGCTAAATGATGATATAAGCAATGTGGTGAGACGTCAACCCAAGTTCTTATATAAGAATAAGCTGAATCTAAAACGGAAGTTGTGTCATTATTCAGGTGGTGTAGATACTATGTATTTTACTCCCATATATAACACTGTTCCCTGGAATTCATGTAGACAATGTCAGTTTATAGATACTAACAATGTGTTTCAACATCCTATTACAGGTTATAATTATCATTTTAAAACTCAAACTAATTGTCGCAGTGAAAATGTAGTTTACCTTGCTAGATGTGTGGAATGCACTTCATTTTATATAGGGAAAACTAATCGTCAGTTACGTGAACGCATCAGGGAGCATGTTTACCATATTAGGATGGGTTCTGAAAATAATGTTTTATCAAAACATTGCAAGCAATATGGTCCATTGCATAGTTTTAAATTCTCTGTCATGCAAAGCATAATACCCAGTGGTAGAGGGGGTAATTTAATCAACTATACAGAGGAATGTGAGGCACGTTGGATTATCCGCTGTAGAGCGGATAAACCACCAGGAATTAATGATAAAGTATGCCTACATCCCTTTTTACGTAAAAGAAGACTTTTTAAACCAAAGCATAATGCTTTGGTTCAGTTTCTTTTAATTATATAATGATTTAGTTTTAGATATTTACCATTGTGTATATGTTTGTTATATGTTATTTATGAATAAGTGCTCTTTATGTATGTAAAAACTTTTTATATATGTACATATACATTGTTTGAATATGCATTTCGCTTTAAATTCTCAATTGGGATTAATGACATCATGTACTTAATTGATTTATTGGTTTTACCATCTGCTTTATAAAGACAGGAAGTTCATGTTGTTTTATAGTCTGAAGAAGCCTTAGGGTGAAAGCGCTTACTACTGTTTGTTCGAATAAAAGGTGTTGTTTCTATGAACGGGAGTCTTTGAATTCGTTTTGACTTTTGGAATTGTCGTACCATTTTCATTCTGGTGGACTGCCTGTTGCTCCTGTATATGCTCTGGATTTTGCGTTTTTTATATATTTGTTTTATTACTACAGGAGCAATTTTCCTGTTGTGGTTCTTGCTGGTTTTTATTTATTAATTAAGTAATGTGATTAAAAATGGGTATATAAGGGCTGGTCATTTTAAATGATGGTTGTTCTGAGTCCCTATCAGGGGAAGAAAGCGCTAAACATTTATTAAAGTCTTCTTGGATTGTTGGCTGGCTTCTGTGTGCTGGTTTAATACATTTCTGAGTTTGTTGTTCTACTTTTCATGTGTATGTGCACGTGTTTGGTGGGTGCATGGGTGAACACGTGTGTGCTTGTGTATGTGCATTTTTCATTTCTCCCTTTTTGTGCAATTGTTCTTCTGTTTAAAACTCAAAGAAAGATAGGAGTAGTATTTGCTTTTTCTTGTTGCCGAGAACTGCGTGTTAAGCACTGACTTGAAAAAAAAAACAGCATCTAATTATAATGTGCTTTCACTTCAGTTATTTTGAAATGTTCTTATAATGTTATGTCTTAACACACACAAAATAACTGCTGTATAAGTTTTTGGACATTGCATGAAGCGGACCTAAATGAATTTTGGTAGTGTTTTCTATATTTAAGGCCTTTAATGTGGTATAGCTAATCACAATTTGATCTTCAGTCATATCTTATCTACAAGTTATTTGCATGTGAACATACTTTCCGTATTTGCGTCTAACTTATTTTTTAGAAATATTTTTGATCCACATGGACAGGATGACTTGCAACTAATGCTAGTGCCCCCCCCCCCAAGCCCCTCTCTGAGGTGATTGTCTAACCAATCAGGAAGAGGGCAGCTAACCTGAGGCACAGCAGTTATTCATTTTCGGGAGGGAGGCATCCTGACCCAGCATCACGTGCTTCTAACTCAGAGCTTTTTCATATATCCTATCTTTCCTCCTCAGGGGTGGACATGCATTGCTTCAAGAACACATGCATGGGTGTTTTGGTTATGGCATGTTACTATTAGCCCACAGTGAGTACATACACTTGAGACACTAATGCATACCTCCAGCCTTTGGTACAGAGTAGCAATGTGACATTAAAACCCATACCCTTCCCCTGAGGTATGCAAACTGGTGGTTGATTGTTTGAACCTACTCTGTGGATGGCCTTACAGCTTCACAAGTCATTACTGGATCCCAGGTCACCTGCATCACAGTGGATGCCCCGTTCCCACGTCGATAGGCTAGCTGAAAAGAAATTTGCTTAATCAAGTTCCTGATTAAAGGCTCACTGTAAATGTACACTTTTTCTACTGTTATTCAGTGCTTTTTTTGCAACAGTAGTAGTAGGGCAGGGTCAATCTATTTGGATTTCTGTTTAATCCTAATAAGCTCCATTAACCAGTTAGCTTGTGAAAAAAAATACTACTAAATTGATTTAAGAGAGTGTGGAATATGTGGTATTTGATACTTGTAGACTGACAGCCTGGAATATTATCAAGACCCGTGGAACTAGTGCTTTCAGTTTTGAAAACTGAAAAAACACGATAAATTATAATAAGAAGAGATGCAATCAGGTGGAAATTGTGGAAGAGATGGGTAATGTGGGAGACATGAATTTAAAGGTAAATTTGTCAGTAAGAAGATAAGCCTAAAACAGAACTAGGTGTTACTTCTGAGTTTCTTGTTGTAGCTGAAGAAGTGGTTGTCTTTATTAATGGAAGCAATTCTAAGTAAATAACTATGTTTGCATTCTCTAACTGTACATCTGAGGGTCTCTGCTGTCCCACTATATTTACAGTTTGTGAGAGAAGATGTTTTGAAGAGTCACAAGCTTTTTAAACTTCCAGAAAAGTTGATTTATAATGGTATTCCATTAATTTATTGCTGTTTGTCTGGCAAACAAGAACAGCCTTTTCTATACATCTGATGATGAGGAAGTAGAACTTTGATGAGTATAAGGAGGGAAACGTGGCATCACAAATAGGTTAATTTGGTAGAATGTGCTAATTGTGCTTGCCTAGGACATCTTAAGCAGCAATCATTTGGATTTAGAATAATACCAAAATATTTATGGTGCCTTTATGGATGTGGAGGCTTTTACTGAAGGTGAAGGCATCAGTTTGCTGATCAAATTTTTACCACAGTACTAGATTCAATTGGGAAGGACGAGGAAGGGGAGTCATTTGCAAGGGCTAAGTCATGAAGTTAAATACCACTGTTGGGTACAAACACAATTTCAGATACAGACTTGATATTCACAAAGGGAAGCAATCTCTGGGCATGTTTACTGGATTTATTGGTATAAATGTTTGCCAGCTGAGATAAGAGTGAGTAAGGTCTGTCATGGAAATAATATTAGGTTTGAGGGGTAGCTTACTAAGTTGATTTAGTCAATTAGTGTACCCTATATGGGACATGGAAAGGAAAATACATTTCGCAGTGATGATGCAGGTAGTTTTGTTAAACTATGCTAGGTCTTCCAAATTTTCTAGGTTGGCATTATGCAATATTAGCTGCAAGTGAATGGGCTGTGTAATAAATATGGATATCATCTTTGCAACCAGTTTCCAGTCATCCTGAGTGCATGGTAGATACAATATTCTGGTAAGGAGGGAGTGCTATCATTGTTTTGAAAACAAGTTATACAAAATTATGCAAATATTGATGTCTTCAATGGTAAGGTAAGCTGGAAGCTCTGCATTTTATTGTTTAGGCTTTTAGCATTAAGCTATGAAACTCTGCTGGTATTTGCTATGTGGGAATACTCGTGAGTTGAACATTACCAAGGCATTATGGGAAAGCAAAAATTCTGTACAGTATGCAAAATGCCTGACTTCCTGATACAAGGCAATCACATTCTGGGCCCCCAAATAATTATATTATTATAATTATAATAGCTAATTATTTTATCTTAGAATGTAGGCCTCATTATTGGAGAGGGAAGACACTTCTTAACACTAATGGTTTACCTTTCTTAGAGACATAGGTGGGGGAGAATAATTGTATCTCATTGCTTTTGCCTTGGGGAAGACTACCCAAGGTCATTCTCTCCCATATGGGTAACACAGGATCATAGGAAGTTACTAGGCTATTTGTCCTGAGGCCATTACAATCCTAGCCAAGACTTTAGCCCATGTTCCAACAAGTCAGCACCCTATGCCACTGTCCAGCAGGGACATAGGTGGAATCCCAGGGGTGTATTTTCTGTTCCCTATCCAGTTATCCAAGTTGCGCTTAAAAAGGATTAATGAGGTATTCTGCTTTACATGGAGAGGAAGTCTATTCCACAAAAGGGGTGTCTCTGGAACACAAGTCTGTCCCATCAACAAGTCCTGTTGATGTCACAGACCAGGTTGAGGTCTCGCGTGTGGGTTGCTCGGGTGGAGCTTGACTTGCGGATGTGCAGCAGTCCCATCAGGGCAGGGTCTGAGATTGCTTTGTATGCCAGACAGAGGTCACCTCTGAGGAGAATGTAAGAGACTGAGTAGAGGAACAGGGCTTTTAGCCTTTCTGTGTTGGGTAGATGTTTGAGCCCTGGTTTCACCCGGTGAGGAATCTCTGTGGTCTCTCCAACTGCTGCATGTGCCTTGTGAGGTACACACCAAAAAGAGCATTGTATTCAATAATCAGTCTTATAAGGGAAGAATACAGGGATGTTATGACCACCTTGTCCCTGGATGAGATCCCCTTACTAATGAGGTGGGCCATGTAGAAAGCTTTCTGTACAACAGAGGCAATATGGTGGTCAAAAGTCGGTTTGCTATTAACCTGGGTTCCCAAGTCCCTCACAACTTATTGTGTGCTTAGTGCCTTATTATCAATGTGATAATTATTGGGGATGTCATTCTCCCCAAAAGGGATGATGATGCATTTTTTGGCATTCAGTTTGAGGCCATGTTTCTGGCAACAGTCATTTGTTTGGGTGAGACCCTCTTGGAGGATGTCCACATCACTAGGGGAATTGATGACAGCACCCAGCTTGCAGTCATCTGCAAACTTGGTTAGCCATAGCCAACTAGATTTGGCCTGCACCTCTGAGAAGTATATCCCAAACAGCAGAGGCCCCAAGACCAATCCCTGGAGTACACTGCTTGTTACAGTTCTGCTACTTGAGGTGACTTCCCCTATTTTGACTAGGTGGGCTCTATCAGTGATCCAGTTTGCTACCCATCTGGTAACATATGGATTGATGCCTAGTTGACAGAGTTTATCTATTATACTTGAGTGGGGAATAGTATTGAAGGCCTTGGTCAGGTCAAGGTGGGTGGTGTGCACCACTTTCCCCTCATCTATGGCCTTTTTGCCTGTCTCAAAGAAGTCGACCAAATTTAACAGGCATGACCTCCCATTGATAAAACAAAACTGTGTGGGATCAAGTGTCTGCAGGTTGTCAATGTCCTTGTTAATGAGGTCCATGATAATCCATTCCATGGCCTTGCAGATCAGGTTAGTTAGGCTGATGGGTCTATCATTTCCTGGATTGGTGGACTCTCCACTTTTGTGTAAAGGGATGACAGTAGCTGTTCTCTACTCGGCTGGGATGAAGCCGGTACTCAGGATTTGGTTGAATAGGGTGCCTTATGGTGCTGCAAGCTCCTGCTTGAGTTCATGTAGGATGCATCCTGGAATGTTATCAGGTCCCATGGAGGCTGTATTTTTTGCCTTTGAGTGGGCAATGATGACTTGCTCCCTAGAGATAAGGGAGGGGAGCAGGTACTGGGGATGTCCAGTTTTACTGATGAAGGGACAGAAGAGTGAAGTTTTCACTGAACCTGGCTGCCAGCAGGTTGGCTATATCTAAATGGGTTTGTATATGTGGTGTCCTTGACCACCAGCTCTTAGCAGATCTGGGTGCTTCCCTTAAGATTGCGGACATATGTGAAGAAAGCCTTATAACTGTCTTTAGTAGATGTGGCCAATTTGGACTCAAAGTTTGCTTTGGAAGATTTCATGAGTGCTCTTATTTGCTTGCTCAGGCTAAGGAGAGATTGCTTCCAATTAGACACCTGCTCCTTCTTGGTCCTGGACAGCAATTTTTCCTTTTATTATAGAGTTTATTTATTGTAGATGTCCACCAGACAGGTTTACTCTTCCTTGAAGAGGATGATTTCATCCTGTCTGGTATTCCTGATTCCATGCAGCTATATAAATGCTCATATAGTACTTTGGTGTAAGTCTGGACATATGTACCAGTTTCTGTGGAGGGGGTGGGGGCTGTGAAGCTGTTTATACCTTCCCTCAGGAGGCTGTAATCAGCTTTGGAGAAGTTTTTTTGTTTGACCCTAGCTGGGGGGGGGGTTGGTGGACATGGTGACTTCAAAAGTGACTGTTTTGTGGTCAGATCTTACCAGGGATGATGCACTGTAGGATGCTGCACTGGTTACTCATGTTGGTTAATACCAAGTCCAAGATATTTTCACCTCTTGTGGGGGTGTCAACCAACTGGTTCAAGGCATTTGCATTGACAAAATCAAGGAATCTCTGGGCATTTGTGTTTTGTCATGAGTATTTCTTCCAATCTATGGTTGGATAGTTCATGTCGCCCAGGATCAGGGTAAATGGTTGAATCTTGATAGGTTCGAAAAGGTCCAGATAGGTGGAGTGGGCTTCTTGAGTCAGAGTTGGAGGCCTGCCATTAGCTATGACTTGAATAGAGGTCTTGTCAATTGTTAACTACACCTGGAGTATTTCCTGTGCATCATACTGTTTGACCAGCCTAGAGGTGTGTATGTCTTTTATATATATTACGACTCCACCTCCTTTTGTTTTGCTGAGTATGGCTGGGGGTCTGAATTAATGATAGGATGAGTAACCCTGGTATGGCTGGGGTGATCTCTGCAGCTTTGAGCCAGGTTTCTGTGACTGGACAAATGTCAGCTTCTACCAGGGTTAAGAATGCTTGCAATGAGTGCAGTTTCATGTTTAGATTCCTCGCATTTAGCAGCATAAATTTTAATTTATGTTTTCATGAAATTTTCATGTTGGTAGTTTTGACCTCATGGCATTGCCTAAAAAGGCTAAAAAAGTAACAATAAGATTGTGCTCATATTTGGGTTGTGAAAGGTCTTGAGGTGCCTTGCAAATTTCTTAGCCTAGTACCAGAAAGACAACCAAAAGTAACTTTATTTTAAGACAGTCGGTTAAGTGCTATGTCAGTATGTCTTATGGAGGGAATTAGCTATAACACGGACTTTATGATTAGAAACAGACCTATGTGAACTTAGGCATCCTGAACTGCAGTCACGTTGATTCCCTGTAGTAGTAAATTAGGGCGCACATATAGGTGTGCTTTAGACAGCTGGGGTCTTTTGTATGGATACCCAGCAGGGCTGGACAAGGACTTCTTGACTGATTAAGCATAGGTAGTTGTACTGCTGTGTAACTATTTACAAACAGTGATTGGCAGAGAAAGGCACGCCTCCAGACTGAGTAAGTATATGCATCTCTCACAGCTAGATCTGACAAATCTGGGAATGAGTTGCCTCAGAATGTTTATTGACAACAGACAAGTCAGATGAGAGGTAAAGATCAGCTTGCAGGTCCATGACGATAGGCATTTGATAGATTTAGATAAATTAGGGCCCTATTATGTGTAGAGATAAGCACAAGTAGGTTAAGATTATATGGTTTTCAATAGAAGTTAACATAAGAAGTAACGACTGTTATTGCTAATAGTTAACTATGGAGAAATATGTGGCTTTAAGATAAGTGCTTGAAGTGATAGTGGCTAGTTACGTAGGTGTTAAAAGTAAGAGTTAAGACCAGTAATGTTTTGCTGGAAAAGACTAAGTTAGAATTAAGGGCCACTAAAGTACTTATAGGCTTTGTATAATTAAAAAAAACATTCAATGTTGTCCATTTAATTACTTAGAATATATCCTACAGGCCTAAGGATGTCATAATCCCCAACTATTCCACCCTCATCAGGCCAGTCATTGAATACAGTGCACCATTTGAGATCTATTGCTCTGGACACCTTGCTCTACTAGAAATATCACAGGATTTTCTCAATAAAAAATCAAGGACTAACTATCCTTTCATTTTTCTCTGCATTGTATCAGCTCCTACATATTGATTTCTACCTTGCCTTCTGGGCTACTAAAGATCCTCTCCTGCTAAACCTCCACTACCTCAAAAACACTGCTAATACTAAAATACTCACTCTAGACAGCTCAAACCTCATCACAATATAAACAACATCTTTTGGAAAGATAGGCTCATCATCCAGAGTATTTTCTTCCAAGGAATCCTGTGGAACAAGCTGTCCTTACATGTTAAACAATGTAATGCATTGGCCTCCTTCAAGTTCTGCCTTGACAACTGGATGGGTATCCCAAAAATTTACTCCTGGGGTAAGATCTTTGGCCCTTATTAAGTGAGGTTGCAAATCTACCCAGTAAATTCTTTGGTTCACATTGCTAGGATGAATATGGTCACTCAAGCTGCCTGGCTAGTAAGAACTTATGAACAGGTGAATTGTAAGGTACAGTACTGAACCCGCAGGATAGATTAAGGTAATACTTAGATAAAGATAATGAGGAAGCTAATGTTAAATGAAAGCATGCTAGCCTGAACCCGCAGGATAGATTAAGGTAATACTTAGATAAAGATAATGAGGAAGCTAATGTTAAATGAAAGCATGCTAGCAAACATGGCACCCCATGTAGCTGTAATAGCTTAAGATTAACAGTGGAGAATTAACCACAAAAAATACATAAAATAAAATAATAAAACAAGAACCAAACATAGTTTGGTAGCAAGTAAAGTCTGAGAGTGAAAACAGTCTGCTAATAGATAACACAGCAACCAGTAATCTAATAGCAACTGCAGTTTACTAGAGTGAAAGTCTAACTGCATAACAATTGCTAGTAGAGCAGTACAACCAGCAAAGCAGTGAATGGAGGTAATGTAGCAGATACTAGAAGCAAGATCAGGAAAACAGTGAAAAAGAGTATAACAGAGAATAATACAAGTGCAAAAGACAGTGCAATAACTATAAATAGTGTAACAGCAAATCCATTTTATTGTAGGGAACAATTCAATGGCATCGAGCAATCCCATAGTTACAGCAATAAGTGGCAACAATAATCAAATAGCAGGAACTCACCAGGATTGGTAAAAGTACAATAAAAGTATAATCTAGAATACCGGACAATAGCAGCAGTCCAGTGACAAGTAGTGTAAGTACAAGAAAGAAAAGGTGAAGGGTAAGAGCAGCAAAAATGCAAAATAGCACCGTGGGCATGATGGTAGAGAATGGTAACAAACGCAGGCACTCTAGCAACGAGTAAGATAAGTGCGTAGAAACTAGTTAACCCCAACAAGAAAAATAGGTCTTACTTTGTAGTTGCTTGCCAGGGAAGAATCTTACCTAGTAGCTATTACTCAATACAGGAGAAGTCAAATAATACTACTTTCATGAACTTTAATTATACTTTGACTTAGGAATGGGATCCATTGCTATTATGGTATTAGTAACCCAAAAGACTTGGAGAAATTAAACTGAAAAAGTCAAAATGATATCTTTTAGAGCTAGAATAATAATCAGATAGTACCATGACCTAGTGCATTATGCAGCTATGCTATATTATACTTTTTAAAAAGTCACCAAATACTATCTTTGAACGTGTAAGAAAATATGAAATATTGGTCTTGCTTATATTTGTCTATATTTTCCCTACTGATTTGTCTTCAGATATCTCATGCTAACCAATGAAGATCATCTTGACAATCCAATTATCATTTTTTCTTATTAATGCAATTTGTTGTTGTTTAGTTGTTTTATTTGAGTCCAAGTCTTCATGACCTCAAAGTTAATAACACAACACGCTTGTTTGCCAACGACTGCTTAAGTTTTTACAGATTTAAAATCATCACTTCTGTAATGCTGTCTATGTATCTTAGCATTTGCTGTCCCCTTCTTTTTTGGCCTTTGGTCTTTCACAGAATGACTGTCTTCTCAAGTGCAGCCTAGAGCAATAACTAGGACAGGGCAAAGGAGGCAGTTATTCCAGGTGTAATTTGCAACTACTGATGAGGTGGGAGTACAGTTCTGGCTCTGCTTTATGAAACCACAAGGATAGCGGGGCTTAGTGAACAAATGACAAATACTGTATTTGTGATCATGACTGAAGCTTTGAAGTGCTTAGCTTTTTACGTGAGTATATAATAACAGTAGCAAACAACTATAGCAAACTGTATGTTACACTTTTGCTCTCAAATTTAAGTTGAGCATCGACAAAAGGTAACATATGAGCTAACTACATTCCAGGTGTATCTCGTCTTTGAATTATGTGGTCTAGGTTATTTTATTCTGGTTGTAATATCAGATCTTCTTGTAAACAGTCTGTGTTTATTTTCCTTAAACACTGACTGATTTGATTTTCTTGCAGTACAGGAAAATTCCAAAAGTTTTTTTTCAACACCACAGTTTAAAATAATTTTCATCTTTCAGGGTACAGCTTTATTTACAGTCCGACTCTCCCAGCCATATATAAATAATGAGAAAAAACATAACTTTGACAGAATGGTCCTTTGTTGACAATGTGATGTCTTTGCTCTTAAAGTAAAATCTTATCCAGATTTGCCATAGCTTTCCCTGCAAAAATCTAATTTTTTTTTGTTTTTAATGTCATGACAGTGTGTTCATCATCTGCAGTGATCTTTAAGCCAAGGAAAATAAAATCTGTCACTGCTTCCATTTTTTCCATGCCTATTTGCAAATAATTGATATGGCTAGATGACATAATTGTAACTTTTTAATGCTGACCAGCTCATGAGCTTTTTGCACTGAATACTTATTTCACATTCATGTACTGGTCCTTCAGTTCATCTATCAGAGTGTTATCATGTGCATTTCTGAGGTTATTAATATTTCTCCAACAATTTTGATTCCAGTATCTGATTTGTCTAACTTATTATTAATCTTGCTAAATTCATCATATAAATGAAATAGGTAAGGCAACAATATACAGCCTTGTTGTGCTGCTTTTCCAATCTTGAACCAGTCTACATACAGATGCTGCAGGAGGCAAATAAGGTGATTCAGCATCCTGATTCCTCTAAGAACAGTTTATTATGGTTCATATAGTCAAAAGCTTTAGAGTAGTCAAATGAAATACATTTCTTTATAATAAGGAAAGAAAGAAAGAAAGTACCATTATCTTAGTACAGTTACTAGAGCCTCTGTACACTTTATTGTCTCCTGTCAAACAATCAGGCCGATTTGCTGCCTGTTGCATTGTTGATCATTTTTAAAACTATACTACCATGATTCGCTTAATACAGCCTGTGTATACTCTGTCATCCTTATCCCTCTAACCACAATCAAGTATCACAGAATAGCTCTTGCAAAAGAATCAAGACAATGTTGCTGTTTGTTACATCTAAACAGTATACCAAATAGTATCTATAACTATATGAAATAAAGAAGAATCTATCTCTCAGTTACACTGCAACTTACTACTATCAGGTATCATGAAATGGTGCTATATGTTGCTTCAGATCAGTGCAGCAAGTCACAATTTAAAATAAAGTGAAATATTCTTTTTTCTATTTGACTACAGCTTGCCACTGTCAGGTATCACAAATTTGTGCTTATAATTAAGATCATGTTGTCCTATGCTGCTTCTTTATTAAACAGTACAACAGATAATGTCAACAACATAAAAAATAGAGTGAACTATTCTTATCTGACAATTTATTCTCACTTTTCTTCACCACAAAATATCATTTATCTTAATACAGCCTCTACATATTCTTTTAGTATGCCAGTCAGGTATCATCAATATAACTTAACAAACATCCCAAACCATGTTGCTGCATGCTACTTTCTCCGGATATTTCCTCCTCCTAGATTTGCAATTTCATCACTCCATTGCATCATCATAAAATGCTACCAGAGCTCTGCAAGCCAGCATTAGGAATAAACAAATGCTTGCATAAATCTACCTAACTGTATTGTATTAATGACTTTACCTATTTTGAGCTTGCTGTAGTTTTCTGACATTAAATTTAATGAAAGAACATAAAAAAGCATTACTTTTATGATGTGTGATAGAAACTTTTCTGAGTGCCAAGGCTAAAAAGACAGTCATAGCTGTGATGGGAGACACCACTGGCACCCAGATGGCAGGATACTACCACTTGTGATGTTAACATGGCTTACAGCAATGACATTTGAATCCCACCACTGCCAGGTAAGTGTAGAGTAATATTAAGGTGGTACCCACAAGTCAGTTCCAATAATTAATAAATTCACAAAACACAACATGTTAAAAGTAAAATGAGCACAAGAAAAGTATAACGAGCATAATAAAAGTTAAACAAGCATAAAGAGTACAATAAAATGGCAAAATGAGCATGGAAAAACAGAGCAATTGCATTTTTTTTAGTAAGCATGGAAAAGTAAAGCGACTGCATTTTTTTAGTAAACAACCATGTTTTTTTATATGAGCTACTATTTCGTATTGACAAAAGCTATTCAAATAATAACTAGAGTTGTTCGAAGTATCTCAGAGTGTGAAAAGTGTTTGCAGTGTGTGCTTTATTACAGTACAATTATTTCAAAGAGTTTACTATGTGCAAAGTACAGTTATTTCGCAAAGTACAAAGTACAGTCATTTCAAGAAGGTTCTTGTGCTGTGTACAGTTCATTTGCATAGTGCAGTCATTTCAAAGTGTTTCTTACACTGTACAGAGTTATTTCACAAAGTACAGTCATCTTGGGAAGTTTCTTGTGCTATGTACAGTTCATTCACAAAGTGCAGTAATTTCAAAGTAATTCTTACACTGATACCAGTGGTTTTGCAAAGTACAGTGATTTCAAAGTGTTCTTGTGTTATGGAGATTTATTTTACAAAGTGCAGTTATTTCGAAGAGTATATTGTGCTGTTGAGTGCAATTACACGTTTCTGTTATAAATTTCTGACATATATGTGTGTATGTTTGTAGATAATTCCAAGGGTCTTTATTACTGTGTGTTGGCATAGCCGAGGCATTTTTCAGACCCAGTCCACTTGTGTTTGATCATAATATTGCAGAAAATTGGAGAGTATTTGAGCAGGAATACAATATTTTCATACAAGCAGGTTTTTCTGATAAAGATGCACATACAAGGGCATTTATTCTGCTTAATCTAGTGGGGTCAGAAACCATTGAAAAAGAACGTTCATTTGTGTATGCACCAGCAGTATATGCAGGAGAAGGGGAAAAACGTCATATTGTTGGACAAGATGAGGCAAGGGAGGACCCTGACTGTTTGAAATGTAAATTTAGAGAACTATGTAACCCCCAGACAAATGTTACATTGGAGAGGCACTTATTTTATACGAGAGATGAAAAGCCAGGAGAAACTTTTGCAGCTTATATTACTAACTTGAGAAACAAAGCTAAAATGTGCAGATTTGTGATTTGAAAGATGAATTGATAAAAGACAGGCTAGTGTGTGGTGTTAACAATGCTGAATTGAGAAAGATTTTGCTTCTAGACAGTGATTTAACATTGAGCAAAGTCATAGAGATTTGTCAAATACATGAGCTTACAGAAAGAAACACAAACATGCTTGCAAGTTATAAGAGCATGGTTTTAGCAGCCTCTAGAGCGAATGTAGACAGCATGCAGCATGTGGCTAACAAAAATAGGCCTAAGCACATGGTGGCTGCAGCCCCTGTGAGATTTCCAGGGAGAGCCCATACCTTTCCAGCAAGTTCTAAGACTAGCTCAGTAAAACTGACCTGCTCAGTGCAGCACAAGGGTGAGTCAGCAAAACCCAAGTCAAATCTCATTGTTAACTGCCGTAATTGTGGTGCCAGTCATGAGTCCAAAAGAGAAAAGTGCTTAGCATTTGGCCAGCAATGCCACAAGTGTAAAAAATGGAACCACTTTCAAAAGCTTTGTAAATCAAGCAAGCCTCATTCATTTATTAAGAAAGGTCAATCAAAAGCAGATTGATCATACAGAAAGCTGCAACTCTACGTTCTATGTAGATGGTGTATCAGTGACTGGTGAAGTTTAATGCAGTAGGTTTGTTGGTAAAAAATTAAATGTTTTTGTACTGTCCTGATTAATGGTAAACCCACAGAGCTCAAAGTTGACACTGGTTCAAAATGCAATGTTATGTCAGCAGAAACATTTGCTAGAGTAAGAGCTGGTGAACAACTTTATTTGGCCAATTGTGTGAAGCTTGTTACTTATGGAGATGAAGGGATTTGAACCAAAGGCTCAGTAGTTCTTTCATGCTATTCATCTGGGAACAGTTACAGCTTGCAATTTTATGTAGTCAAAATACCTGTACAGTCATTATTAAGTCTGAAAGACAGTTTAAAAATGAAACTGCGTTCTTTTACCAAAGAAGTCCATCATGTAAGCACATGTCCTAGTTCTAGTTTCACCGATGCTATTTCCTCAGAGTATGCTGATATTTTCAAAGACAAACTTGGCAAACTTCCAGTTGTGTACTCCATGAAATTAGATCTAGAGGTCAGTCCAGTGGTAAGGCCAGTGAGAAGAGTTCCAATGGCTATGCAGGACAGAGTCAAAGTCCAGTTAGATAAAATGGTGCAGCAAGGTATGATTTGTCCAGCTACAGAACCAACTGAATGGGTGTCTTCCATGGTAGTCACTTATAAGAAAAGCTGAGATGAAATCAGAATATGTATTGACCCAGGAGACTTAAACTAAGCATTAAAGAGATCCCACCATCCTATGAGTACAGTCAAGGAAGTTGCTACCCGCATGCCAAATGCCACTGTTTTTTCTGTCTTAGATGCAAAGAGTTAATTTTGGCAAGTAATGGTTGACCCCAAATCTTCACTGCTGACTATATTAAGTACACCATTTGGTGGATACAGATTTCTCAGAATGTCTTTTCATAGGTTCATAGAATAAATTCTGCCAGTGATGTCTTTCAGCGTGCAATGGTCACTTTTTTTCAGGCTATCCATGTGCTATAATAGTAGATGATTTACTAGTTGGAGGCAATAGTGAAGCAGAGCATGACAGAAATTTAAGGGAAGTTCTGGAAAGAGCACATGAAGTGAATCTAAAGCTCAAGCCTCTGAAATGTAAATTCAGGCTACCAGAAATTACTTATGTCAGTCATTTATTTACCAGTTCAGGCCTATGACCAGAGCCTTCCAAACCAATAGCCATTCTTGAGATGCCAGCTCCAGACAATGTCCATGCCTTACTGCATTTTCTTGGTATGGTTAACTATTTGGGCAAGTTTATACCAGATGTCAGTGAATTATCAGCACCCTTAACAGAGCTGACATGCAAAAATGTTACCTGGTCTTGGTTGGAACAACACTAAAAGCATTTGTTGACCTGAAACAGAAAATTACCAGTCCACCAATGTTAAGATACTATGATGTCCACAAACTAGTAATTCTTTACTGTGATGCTTCAAATTTGGTCTTGGTGCAGTTATTCTTCAAGAGGGCAGCCCAGTAGCCTATGCATCTAGAACTCTTACCCAAACTGAGATACAGTATGCTCAAATTGAAAGGAACTTTTGGCAATTGTGTTCACCTGGACACTCAGGTTTTGAAGCTACCAAAAGAAGGGCGAGAGGACTAGAATTCTGGCCTTCTCTGTCAAAAGATATCGATAAAGTACTTTCATCTTGTTCAGTATGCAGTAGTACTAAACCACATTTGCAAGAAGAGCCATGTCAGCTAAACCAGATTCCTGAACTACCTTGGTCAACAGTACCCACTGACATATTTGAGTGAAATAGTCAACATTACTTACTGTTGGTAAACTCTTATTTGAATTGGTTTGAGATTGATCTGCTACCTAACCTAACATCCAGTACTGTTATTACTAAGTTGAAACATCATTTCTAAGTTCATGTTAGTACACACAAAGTTATTTCTAAAAAAAGTGCCCTGTTTACCAGTTAGCTATTTCAGAAATTTGCAAAAGAGTGAGACTTTATCTGTGTTAGCAGTAGTCCTGATTACCCACAGTCAAATGGCCTAGCTGAAAATGCAATACAATGTGCAAAGCAATTACTAGAGAGGTCAAAGTGTGATAATACTGATGTTTTCTTGAATTTGTTTAATCTCAGAAATATACCCTATGACAATTTACTTGGCTCACCTGCTCAGAGACTTCTATCTAGGCAAGCCAGAACAACCTTGCCTATCAGTTCCAGTTCGTTAGCTGCCTAATGCTAAAAACACCAGAGCAATCAAAGCCCAGCTATTCAAAAAGTGTTCATTCCAAAAGTCCAGCTGTGATAAAATGAGCAGATTTCTTTGTCCATTGAAAGAAGGAGAAATAGTGAGGAAGTTGAACATTTATTAAAGACAGTTCCTGATGCTAACCCAGTCCTAATTTTTATGTCACACGATCAGGTCATATTTCTGGACCTAGTGTAAAATACACAGCAACCTGGATATGATTGCTTAACTTGTAGTTAGTTCTGTATAATTGCATGTCAAAGGATTATTTCTGTGCAATTGCATGTCAATGATTATTGTCATCATTACTGTGCATGACATATTTCTCAAAGAAGGAGGATGTAGATCAGAGAGTGTGTGTTGTGACTTTAAGAAGCGTTTCAAAGTGAGGGCACGTGCATATAAATAGTGAGCACATGCAGGTAGCAGTGCCATTCTGAGTGAACAGCCAGCGTGTTAACATGTATGAGTCCAGTAGTCAGTCTGTTTATAAGTTTATTTAAGTTTAAGTTACTAAGTCTCAATCCTGATGTGTTTGTGTGTAATAAAGCTGCTTGAATCAAACCCAAACCCATAACCATTTGTCTGTTTTATCCTGACCGGACAAGCAACAAGAACTAAGAAGCTTAGAATAACACTTATGATGTAATCAGGCTACTAACAAGATGCAATAAATGCAGCAGATTAAATGCAACTGAATATTTTAACAATGTGCAGCAAAAAGCTAAATAAAATATGAATAAGCACAAATACAGTAAAGGCAGCTGAATATAGTACATTTTTTAGTAATTTGGAAAGTAGGAAACAAAAGATAATTCAAGTTTAAGAGATTAAGGGGACCTTTCCCAGTTGAACTCTCTGTGCTCAGTAAAATAAGCTGATGAGATGAGACTGGGAGGAGAGCCCAAAGTCAGATTTAAATTAAGGAGCGGGCAACTCAAAAGGCACCAAGTTTAAAAGCACAACAGGGGTAGGGTGGGTAGGTTGGAAAAATCAAATGCAGAGATCAGCAATATTTAGGCAGCGAAGACAGTCACACAACACTACAGCTGAAATAAAAAGTCAATAAATTGGGTGAGCTGGCTGTCGATGAAAGCAACTTACCTTCTTGGTGTTTTCTCATGTTAAATTCTGTCTTTACTGGACAAGTGTGCATTTGTATGAAATAGGCTTTAGGTACTGTTTGTGTAAAACCAAGTTAAAACTGTCACTGATTTTACAGAATATCCTTGACTTTGCCTCCTTTTGATCTGTATATCATAAAATTGTTTTTCTGGCAAATAGATGAGGATTGATGTCATAAACATTTAAGTGTCATGCTCTTCAGAAAGTGTATGCTAATGCAAAAACGTTTAAACTGTTAATTTTAATTTGATTCCAGCAATATTTAAAATCTATCCCAATTCTGAACTTTTCTCTTTCATTATTTTTGGCTCTGTCCTCATTTTTGCTTTAAGAGGTTGAGCTGTATTATTTTTTATTGCAATGCAATTAGTTATACATTGCAAAGTGGCTATAACTACTGGGTGGGTGTGGTGGTGCCTTTGGATGAAAGTAACATACCTTTGTATTGTCTGATCAGTTTAAATGATCTGTATTTGCAAAACTACTACATATTTGTATGAAACAAGCATGAAATAAATTATTGTACCCATAATAATTATTTTTACCATAATAAGAATCAGACATCTCATGTGTATGCAGTCAAAAAGGGGCTATAATGGCAGAGTATCTTGACTGTGTATGAAAATGGCTTATGCTGCTGTCATGATCAAGTTAAGTAGTCATTAATTTGGCTTTGCAGGACTAGTGTGCATTTTTGTAAAGCAGGTTTGAATAATTTCAAAAGTTTTATCAAACTCAGACATTTGAGGTGCACACAGTCAAGTGACTGCACTTGATGTATGGACATTGGTTGATTCTAATGACAGCAATGTGAATGGTCTTAAATGAGGAAGATTAATCCAAATGAACGTGTGTGTGTGTGTGTGTGTGTGTGTGTGTGTGTGTGTGTGTGTGTTGGGGGGGGGTCATGGTACGATAGCTACCCAGGGCCCAAGGCACTCTTAACCCACAAATAATTACATACCTTACAACAACTTTGAAACATTAGGCAGAGGAAATGTTTTACGTCAAATTATAAAAAATACATACACAGATAATAAACCAAACACCAAACAATTTAACCCATAGCCCATTTTCTAAGTGCAATAATGGCCACCAGGATGGGTGTGGCAGGAAGATAATGACCTTCCATGGGTGTGAAAGCCCCTGGCATATGGCGTTGGGTTTCACAACACCTTTGGGTAGTCAATTATTTCCTTGTAATGCCCACTAGTCAGGCATTATTGCTTGGTTCTGTCAGAGAAGTATCAGCCTTACTGCATTAATCCACCATTTTTGAAATCCTGTAACTGCGTTAAATTTCCCAGTCAATTAACTCATATTTTAATATCACAGAAGAGGTTCTAAATCAAAATATTCATAACTTTAGAGTTAACCTAGTAATAATTAAACATATTCTGCCTGGTAAAAACGGAACATGTATCAATATCCTTGCTATAATTGTCTTGCCTTACTCTGAAGTCTAAAAGACATAAAATATCTTATTTTATACACACAGTTGCATTCATTTAATAGACGGTGTCAAAATGGTTAAGAAATTGAGCTGAACTGAGTTTTAGTACAGTTCAAAGAATCCTGAAGAAATACTGTCATAAATAATAAAAAAAATGTGTGTGTGTGTGTGTGTGTGTGTTTGTGTGTGTGAGCACGCGTATATGTGTGCATGTGTGTGTGTGTGTGTGTGTGTGTGTGTGTGTGTGTGTGTGTGTGTGTGTGTGTGTGTGTGTGTGATAGAGAGCGCCCGTATATATGTGCATGTGTGTGTGTGTGTGTGTGTGTGTGTGTGTGTGTGTGTGTGTGTATTTGCTCTCATATATATTTTTGTATATGTATGAGACCATTTGAGAATACAGCAAAAGTAGAGATCTGCACCAATGAAGACTTTTTTGCCATAATAAGAAAAGAAAAAGTAGGTCATGGCAACATGGAAAAAATAGCTTAATGTGCTGATATAATTTACATATTAAGACCACTTCCACTGTTATTTTTCTGTAATATCTACATATACTGTATATAGTCAGATGAATTCTATACTAACAGAAAAATGGTCTGGTTCATATTACATTGTTTGAACTTGGAAGATCGATATGTTATAACATTGAAACATCAGAACAGCGAATTTTTTCCCAGGGAATAAATTTGCTTTTCCGAAAAACACACACAACACAAGCACACCAAAAACCTTATAAACCTACACTAAACCTTACATACACAACTACCTATGCACTAACCTTAAAACCCTAAGGTCCGTCACTATCGCACACTTACCTTACCCACACCCTAACCCTAAAGTTCATCACTATTGCAAACTTACCTTACCCGCACCCTAACCCCAACATCCGTCACAATCACACACTTACCTTAACCTGTTCCTTAACCTTCGCACCACAGTGGAAAAAATGTCGAAGCCGCAGAAACGTCCGACCAAATTTTTCCCTGGGAAATAATTCGGACTTCTGTGGCTTTGACATTTTCACCTTTCGAAATTCCAGGTTCAAACTTCTGATGTTCGACCTTCTGGAAGTTTGATTAGGTAATAGGAACCCAAAAAAGTCTGAAGACAGTAGACATTGCTTGGTTCTTAAAACCACTAAAAGATCAAGATTCAGTAATACGTGATATTGTAGCCAAAACAGTATTGTCCTTATCAGAGCTTAACTGTGTACTTCGACAACTAAGCATGTTGTTGTATCATAGTATAAGTTGCAACTCAGATATAGCATAATGAGGATAAAACTTGTGAACTTGTGGCTTAGTTTGGTAAATGATCTGAGAAATTCTGGGCATGCTCAGATTGCTATAGAAACTGGATCAAAATGTAGTAAATCTCAAAACATATAAAGCAAGTTTGTAAATTGCAGAAGCAAATTTTAGGAGCAGTATAGCTTTTTTATTTGCTTACAATATGTGTTTTTCATTATATTGTACAGACTATTATATGACTTGTAGCAAACAAGTGTAGATAAAACTTGTTGTGAAATTATTAAAAAGAAGGCAAACATTTAAAAATTCACTTAAAAAAACACAAGAAGAAAACAACTAATAAAATAAACCAAACTGAAGCCAGACTTAAGTTGAGCGCTTTCATCCCGTTTATTACAGAACTTCCTCAGAAGTGTTTAGTTAAACAGGACGAAAGTGCTCAACTTAACTCTGGCTCCAGTTTGGTTTATTTTATTATTTAAAAATTCTCTGAAATGGAATGTATGCTGTGCTTATAGACTATACTCTCAGTAGGACATTTAGATGCTCTCGAGTTACAAGGGGTCTATAATGAATGTAAACAAGAAATAATAAATGTAAGGGCTTACTCTTCTGTCAACATAAAAAGCTGGCACATTTCCAGGACATATCAAGATGAGGTCATCACTTATTAAGATATATAAACTGATACAGACACACACACACACACACACACACACACACACACACACACACACACACACACACACACACACAAACTCACACTAATTGGTAACACTCAGATCTGCTCTGAGTTACAGCACAATGGCACTAAATATACAGAACTAACATCCTGGCAAATAGGTTCAGTGTTAACTTTACCCCCCTCTCATCCCCTAAAGGGCCCATCTCTATACCGGAAGAATGCAAAGTTCCTGTAATCATGGCTGCACAGGTAAAAAAACACACTCTCCAAAGCCAAGAACACAGCATCCATGGGACCTGACAACATCCCAGGCTGTGTTCTATATGAACTACAGAACGAACTGGCACTCCACCTAAGTACCATGTTCAATCATAGCCTCACCTCAGGCTATGTGCCCACTGAATGGTGCACAGTGATGGTTATCCCACTCCACAAAGGGGGAACCACCACGGACCCCGGAAACTACCACCCCATTAGCCTGACGAGCCTGGTCTGCAAGGCTATGGAACGTATCATCATGGAACTTATAAACAATGACATTGGTAATCTCCAAACTCAGGACCCCACCCAGTTCAGGTTTGTAAAAGGCAGATCATGTCTCCTAAACCTGATAGACGTCTTTGAAGCAGTCACCAAAGCCGTAGATGAGGGTAAGGTGGTTCACACAGCCTATCTAGATCTCACCAAGGCTTTCAACACCATCCCCCACTCTGGAATTATAGATAAACTCATTAAACTAGGTATAAATTGCTATGTCACAAGATGGGTTGCCAACTGGCTCACTGACAGAGCCCACACTGTGAAAGTAGCAGACTCCAAATCCAACTTCAGACCAGTGACAAGTGGAGTACCACAGGGTTCAGTCCTGGGTCCTCTCCTGTTTGGTATCTACTTCTCTGAAGTACAGGCTAACACAGAAGGTCTTTGGCTAACAAAGTTCGCAGATGATTGCAAACTAGGAGCCATAATAAAAACTCCAAAAGATGTGGACATCCTACAAAAGAGCCTCACTGAGACAGATGCCTGGTGTCAAAGCCATGATCTCAAGCTCAATGCCAAAAAGTGCATTGTCATCCCTTTTGGTAAAAACTCTGTACCCATGAACTACCACATAGGTGGTAGTCTACTTAACACCAAAAGTGTGATAAGAGACCCTGGGACTCAGGTGGACAGTAGTCTCTCCTTTGATAATCACATCACCACAGTAGTTAGGAAATCCTTCTACAAGGCACACCTCATCACAAAAGGTTTCTCATCGAGGAAAAAAGAGGTCATTGTTCCCCTCTACTCGTCATTCATTAGACCCATTATAGAGTACAATGCTTCTTGTGGTATGTACCTCACAAGACATCTACAACAACTGGAAAGGACACAGAAATACCTCACAAAGAGGATTATCGGCCTCAAACAGATGCCCTACACAGACCATCTCAAAAAACTGCAGCTTTACTCCATCGCATATTGCCTACTCAGAGGCGATCTCTGCCTAACACACAAAGCTATGTCAAACTCAGAGCTTTTGGACATGCTCCACTTAAAGAAATCCCAATCCCTACGAGCTACACACTCTAGGGACCTAAACCTTGTCACCACAATAAACAGAACATGCTGGAGGGATAGATTCCTGTCCCAGAGACTTCCCATACTCTGGAACAAACTACCTATCTATATCAAACAAAGCTCCTCATTAGCACTCTTCAAGAAAAAACTTGATGATTGGATGGGAGATAGGAAATTCACCCCGGGGATCACTTCTGTGGCTCTGCTCAACAGTGGCACGGGAAAATAATTTTCTTGGGTGGCAAATGCCAGGGTACCTTTTGGCTAGGCTTATATAGGCCCTAGGGCCAATAGCCTAGTACCAACCTATGAACCTATGAACATGCACACATAGACACACGTGCGCATACATAGAAACACACACAAGTATATGTAGCTGGTATCTTCATTATTGACGTAATGATCTGGTATATTTTCAGGACATATCAAGATTAAGTCCTGACTTGTTAATATAGCCTCATTTTTATTTATTTATTTTTATTTTATTTGACATTTGTTTACTGGGGAAGTCTGACTGAACACACATCCCATTTTCAGTGGAGGCCCAGGGAGAAAAGCTCCTAACATCTTAGAATTACATAATTGAAAAATTTGAAAATTAAACAATATAATTAAAACCACAGGAAAAAAACAAAATATAGACTACTTTTTATATTTCTGAGTTACATTATCTGAAAGTTAAAATAATAAAGTTTTATGCAAATATAAAAGTAATGATAGCCAAAGTTGTAAATGGTGTACAGGAAAGTACATTAGATAGAAATATTGATAGTATAGGAAGAGCAGGTTCAGGAAGTGATAAGTAAGTTTATTACGAGGTAAATTATAGCAGTGGCTGTGGTTTATCCAGGAGATGTACATGTGCAGTGCCAAGCTTAGGACAGAAAGTTCTTTAGGGAGTATTTAAACAGATGAGTACTTCCACACTGATGTTCAGGGAGATGTTATGGCAATGCATGGTAACAGTGTTTCAATATAGGAGATCACCTATAGATTTTTTGGGTTTATAGATAGAAACTGTTTGCTGTTCTGAAGATCGTAGTGTATGACTAAGTACTGAATGAGAATGTAACTAATTGCTGGGCGTGATGAAGGGTTATGTATCATTTTATGGGCTTGAAGAAGTTGAGTATACTGGAGGTATTGTGGTCATTCTAGCCAGTTTAATGTTTTAACAGCATGACAGTGATATGACTTATAATGTTTGTTAGCTGTAAATCTGACAATTTTGTTGTAATACAATTCAAGTTTAGATTTGAGAGAAGTTTGTAAATTTGTAAGGATCTGTGCAGCATACAATACAGAAGGAAAAAGATATGCACTTGCCAGTGTAGCTTTAGTTTGCGTAGTGAGTTTTTTTTTTCTTTGAACAGTACAGCATACCTAGTTTCTGGTAGTTTTTTTATGGAAGTTTGAATATGCAAGTCAAATTTCAGTTGGTCATCGATTGTTACTGTTAATAAGGTGATTTGGGAGATTACTTCAATATTGATATAATTTAGGGATGTGATTTTGAAATTCTCTTTCATATGTGTTTTGCAGATGAAAAGGATTCATTTATTTATTTATTGCTTTTTAAGATTGAAGTTGATTGTTAGACAATTCTCAACAGAATTGAACACTTCTTGTGTGATGGTCTGTAAATTAGGAGGGGCGTCCTCTCTGCAGATTAAGTTACCATTGTCTGCATATTGAATTAGTGAAGCTTGCTGTGTGGGTGTATGGAGGTCATTTACAAATACGTTAAACAAGAGAGGGCCCAGGATAGATCTTTGTGGGACTCTGTTATTAACAGGCAGAAAAAGGAGAGTGAGCAGACAGCCATGTTACTGATTGGAGACGATTGGACAGATAGCTGGTGAGCCAGCCAAGGGAGGAATTAGAAAGATCTGGGGTTTTCATTTTAAGTATTATTTGGGAATGAGACATTATGTCAAAATCTTTAGAGAGGTCTAGGAAAAGACATTAAGTTGTTGCCCCTACCTTTAATTATGTTGTGTAGGAATGCTGTAAGAGCAGTCATAGTGCTGTGTACTGGTCTGAATCCGTGTTGGGTGGGGGGTAGAATATTTTCATCAAGCAAGTATTTAAGTAGTTGTTTGCAAGCACATTTCTCTAATATTTTTGAAAGAGGGGATATGATTGCAATGGGTCTGAAGTGCCCTATATTTGTGGCATTACCACCTTTGTGTAATGGTGTTATGTAGTTTTTCCACAATGATAGGACATAGGATTCTTGTAAAGACTGATTTACTAAGACAGAGATAGGGTATGCTATTGAGTCAGATGCTATCTTAAGGAATTCAGATGAGAGGTTGCCAGCAGGTGAAGAGCAGGGCTTAAGTTTTCTTAGTAGGTGCTTTATATAAGAGAGGAGACAGGTTGTAAGGAAAAGTCAGATGTAGGGGTGAAATTGGTCTGAGTGTGGTGGGAGCAAGCTAGAGTCACATTGTTATTAAGGGTGTCCATACATTTAATGAAATGTGTGTTAAATGTAGTTGTAGTTTCTGATGGAGAGAGGTCAGGGCAGAGGTTAGGAGAAGAACGTGTTTCCGGTTGAAAGAGCTTGTTAATAGGGGACCCGAATTTTTAGGTGTTATACTTTTGACTGAGCTGTGCAGGAGTATAGTATTTTCTTTTATCATTATTAACATGTTTTAATAAAGTTTCAGCTGTGTTATACTTTTGTAGGTAAGTAAGAGAGTTGGATATTTTCCATTCTTTCCATACATACACACAGATATACAGAACTGGTAACTTTATTACTAACCGAAGCCTGTTGCTTAAAATCAGAAGGCTTATAAAGCATTTAATCCTATGTTAGGATGATAGAAAGTACAGTATTTGCCTCTCATAAAAGACCACTTACAGCACAAAATTGAGAAGTGACGTGCAGTGGATCAGATGTAGAAGAATTCTTCTGGGAGTACTAAAACAGAAGCAGACCCAGTACAGAACTAAAATTCAAAATTTGTGGTCACAGATAAATGTAGAACAGTCACAGCTGAAGGAAGATGTGCAAGGTTACAAAACTGAGGGCAAGCTGTTATCACACACACATTTACAAGCACACACAGAAACATATATATATATAGACAGACAGACACACACACACACACACACACACACACACACACACACACACACACACACACACACACACACACACACACCTACTCAGTCTGTCTTTGTGAAAGTGACCAAAACATTGCTTTTCTTTAGCTATGTCATTACTGCTATGTTTTCAAGCATACCTGCAGCTTCTCAGCACCTTGATGCTTTCCCACAGTGTCCGTCTCAACAGCTGATCTTGATATCATACATTCATAGGTAGTTGGTAGGCATGCAGTCCTGAAGTCCATTAATGAGCCTAGCCAAATTCCTAATTGCCCCAAAGCACTGACTGGTTAAGCAACTTGTTAAGGGTTGCACAATAGGCAAGTGAAGGCTGAGGGAATAAAACCCTGTCCCATAGGAAGTAGCATGTTAACAACCAAAAGCCTTAATGCTTTGTAAAAGCTGCCAAAATACAAGAACAAAGAAATTGGATGCAAAGCCACATAACTTGTTCATGCAAATGCATGCTCTTTTGGACTGCATTCTTTGAAACTACATATTATTTCAATTCTAATAACATCAAATTGATTGGCACAGCAATGAATAGCAGGCTGCCACTCCTCAAAGCCATTGTTGTATTTCTGCTCTGGTGCAGAAAACTGCAGACTGTTCATGGTATTGTACTTCCGAAGAAGAAATTAATGAACATTAGCTACAGAATCACTGTCTTATTAGTTTATCACTAGTCTTATTCATTACCTTATTGGAAGCATGTATCCTTTCTCCAAACATTAAACCCTCAGGGTAAATGTGTTCTGCCAACCAGTCATGGTAATAACCAGGTTCAGACTGACTATTTCATACATTTAGTGCACTGCATCAAGGCCACACTTTATCTTTTTCAATGGACTGATTACATATTGATTACTCTGCTCTGTAGGATATTGGAGCCAGCCATTGTGTTCAATCTACTAACATCTGATCCATGTCATGTGATTCAATTTTTTGTGAAGTTACACTACTTTGTATTGTTTTGGTTGAATGCAACTTTGAAAGTAATTGTTTTTCAGTATAATTTAGCTTTGTAAACTCATAGAACCACTTCACTTCTTTTGCTGTGGACATTTGTATAAGAACCGTGTTGCCTGATCAAAGCTGTTTTTACTTACTGTACAGCTGTACAACAGAGAGGCTTGACTATTTTTTGGGGGGGTGGTGAGTAAAGTCTTTCACGTCAGTAAGTCCCCATGCATAAATATTTTTTATAATTTGGTGATTCAGCAATCTTTGTGGTAGAATGATTATTTTATTTGCATTTTATCATTACTGATGTTAATACATTTCCTCTAGTTAACATGTATCTGTTGAACATAGATGCCAGCTTCAGTAGCTGTTTCTCCAATGCAAGAGGGCCTTAATCTTTATTTATTTTTTTATATTATTCTCTTTGCACTTTTGTTTAGCTGCATAGTTATCAATTTAATGTTTATTTCATTCTAGCATGTCAGATCTGATAGCTGTATGGGAAGGCTGCACAGATCATCCTTTTTCATGCATGAACCATGATGTAGATGATCTACAAATTCAACCTCCAGGTTCATACATATTGTAGGATTTCAAAAGCCTTACTCTTAAGATTTACCAAGTTACTACTCCATTGTAATTCCAGGCTACCAACCAGCCTCAGACTTCATTAAACAGATGTATCTTAGAGTAAAACTTTCATAATCTCACTGTAATTTGAAAGACTGACTGGATGAAATTTGTCTTAGGTTCAGTAATCTACATACAAGAAGAATATTTTAAGGAGAGTATAACACATTCTCACACAAGATGCATACTAGAAGCAAATTCCAATAATGCCATGTACACCCATTGCATTTGCAGTAAAAACATGGTTACTTGTAAGAGCTTGCATGTTGTTGTGTCTTTCGGCTTTTCCCGGTTAGGGGTCGCCACAGCAGAACTCCGGTACGCTAATGATTGGCAGTTGATTTTTACGTGCCGAGTTGCCCACCCTGATGCACAACCTTCAACGAAGGTACGCCCATTCATACATGTCTCCATGCAGAAGACGCTCTAGTTGAGAATCGAACCTTACAGCGTCTTATTGTGAGGCATCAACGCTACCGCAGCACCAAGAGCTTGCATAAAAAAATTAAATGCATATAATTAATAAGAAGCTACAGCTGACATGTTCGTATTCATACTGTTCATAACATAGCTGAATGAAACAGATGGTATAGCTCAGAAATTAAATGAGCAAGTTGTGTATGGAAAACTATGATTCAGTCGGAATATGTGACACAATTAGCAATGAAGAAGTCTCAAACAGAAGCAGAGCACAGTCTACATTAAACATTTTATGAAAAAAACTAATTGCACTCAATATATGCATAGGAGCTGACTGCGGTGGTGGTGCTGTGGTAGCATTGTCGCCTCACAGTAAGACGTTGCCCGTTCGATTCTCAGAGCGTCTTCTGTGTAGCGACATGCGTGAATGGGCGTTCCTTCATTGAAGGTTGTGCGTTCGGCCCAGCAAGCCAGTACGTAAAAATCTACTGCCAATCATTAGCGGACCGGAGTTCCATTGTGGCGACCCCTAACCGGGAAAAGCCGAAAGACACAAACAATATGCATAGGAGCTGAAAGGAATGGGCTGAGAGGGGGCAAGATAGGAACTTTATAGTTCCTCAAGAGAGTCTGCAAAGCTTGAAATGGGAGCATGTCTATTAAGGAAGAATACAAGAACAAAGAATCAGTTTAAATGGGGGCAGCAGGAGTGTGACAAAAGTGTCTCAAAGCTTATGTTTTTCTCAAAAGCATGAATACTAGGCATTCTTAATAAGGTACATTTACTACCATTACAGTTCTAAACTGGTAAAATCCAAGAAGATATAGGAGATGTGTAAGACAGTTCTAATATCCATTGCATACAGCATATTTCTTATTTTCTGTATCTGTATTTTGTGTTTAGTGTTTAACAATTTTGTACAGGGCAACATATATTCTCTGTTTTCAATTGTTCATGCCATTAAGCTTGAGAGGTAGAACGTAATTGAATTTACTTCATATTCAGCTCACTTGTTTCTTTTTTCCTTTCCCTGTACTTGTATAAAATAGGGCATCATCCTCTGTTAATGCAGGTTCTACATTTTTCAGAAAAGTGTTTTAACAGCTAGTCCAGTTTAGCACTAGATTGTCTGATCACACATGAAACGTGCAGATTAGTGTTAGCTTCACTTTGTGTTATTTAGAAAAACCTAACCACTCTTGAAAAAGTGGTTTAGTTTTAAATATGAATATATAGAACTGGCAGATAGTTCTGCAATATTATAAATTACTTCTTCCTTCCTCATTCATTTCTGTCGCTACAAACTGGGTTAGTGATGTAATCAAAGGAGCACCATAGAGTCTGAATTCTAACAGCCAAAGAGACCACAAAGAAACTCAGCAATACAAGTCAGTATTAGTGGGAGACTAACAGTACTCTTCATTAAGCAGAGTTTATCCACAAATCTCAGGAAAAAATCTGAGATCACTCATCTAGTCATCCAGACTTGTTTTAAATGTTGTCAGAGAAGTAGTCTGTTATTATATGGTAGGAAGTCTTTTCCAAAAATGGGGGCTGTGACTGCTTATCTATCATGGCAACTGCTTCTTTAATATGGCAGTACATGTTCAGGTCTCTAATGCACATGTTTGCATTACCAGCTGTTTGTAGATTCGTAAGTTCTTACTAAGCATGTGGTCAAGGAGACCATGATGAAGATCAGCCACATCATACAGTACTGGTGGGAGAATAGCAATGACCTCCATTACGTAGATTTTCCACATGTACTTCTTCTTCTTTCAGCTTTTCCTGGTTAGGGGTCACCACAGCGGATCACCTGTCCACTCATGATTGGCAGTGGAATTTTACAGTGTCAAGTTGCCAGCCCGGCACCCAACCTTCCACGGAAGGCACACACATGCACACACTCACACCTAGGGCCAAGTTAGAGTGTCCAATCCACCTACAGCATGTCTTTGGAATGTGGGAGGAAACTGGAGCACTGGAGGAAACCCACGCGACCACAGGGAGGACATGCAGACTCCGCACTGAAGGCACCCCTACCGAGGATTGAACCAGAGAGCCTCTTGCTGTGAGGCAACAATGCTAACCTCTGCACCACCATGGCTGTCCACAGATTTTCCACATGTACTATGTGTGGAAATATGTGGTCACCCATCAAGTCGCCTAGATTGTTTTTAAAGATGGCTAGGGATGTACTTTGCTTAATATGTAAGGAGGGCTATTCAAGAATTTTAGGTATTTTTCATGCCATATGGTATTGTTGATGGAGTAATACAGATTTACATCTTAAAGTATTTACTTAATATACCATTGGTTCCATTTAGGTGAAGGAGTTGAAAGAATGCAGGTTCATTCATAGCATGGAATGCTAAGCAGAGATCATCCCTCTGGAGTCTGTACAACACTGAGTAGAGGGACAGGGCTTTTAGTCCAGCAGGGTAGCTAAGGGCACTGAGATCTGATATTTTGATTTAGAGAGAAAACAGTAAGGTCTCTTGACTTGGTTTAGGTGCGTAGTGAGACACATGCCAAATGAAACATTATATTCAATGAGGGGCCTAAAAAGGGAGGAATAAGGTAGAACTATAACTTCTTGGATCATGACAAGACTCCATGAAGGATAACGTATGCAAGGTAGAAGGATTTTCAAAAGCACACCTCTCAACTGTACAGATTTTTACAGAATGTCCAGATTTTTGGCTCATATTTTTGGTTTATTTCTCATAAAATTGTGGGTTTTCTGGCAAATTGTTGGTAAGTCATTGAGGGTTGAAGTCAGAAAATAATGACAGACATTTAAGTTTCAGACTTTATACCTTTCAGAAAATTCATGCTGATGGAAAACCTGTTATTCTATCAACTTTCTAAATGTGTAAGAGCAATATTTAAAAAGTGTCCTTATTTTTGGGCATTTGTCCCCCATTATTTATGGCGTTGCCCCAATTTTCTGCTCTACGAGGTTGAGAGGTATGCCACAGGGACATAGTGATCAAAGGAGACACTGTTATTAACATAGATTCCCAAGTTCTTGATGACTGTGTCAGATTTACATGGAACATTATTTACATGAAAATCTGCAGTGATGTTTGATTTACCAATACAGTCTATACTGTATTTCTTGGCTGAAGGTAATCCCATGATTACCACAACAAGCATTTGTTTAGTCTAACCCTTGCTGGATAATTTGAATATCAGAACAGAATGTGATAACCACGCCCAGTTTGCAATCATCAGCAGACTTGGTTAGCCACAGCCCATTGATATAAACTTTCATGCCACAGAAGTATATACCAAAGTGGAGGGGACTCAGCAGGACAGAGTGTGGGACACATATGATGACACTTCTGACTACAGCAAGCACACCAAAATTTAACAGTATGGGCTCTGTCAAACAGCTAATTACATATAGAATGATCTATGTATGGGTTAATGTTGAGATGAAAGAGTTTGTCAATAATCTCAGCATGAAGAATAGTGTCAAAAGCTTTGGGAAGGTCCGGGTAGGCAGTATGGACTTTATGTCCAGTTACGCATGGCCTTAGTAACCCCTTCTAAGAATTCAGCCAGAATGTGTAGACATGATATGCATTTTACAAAGTCAAACTGGTGTGTACCCAGGGGATACAAGATGATTTACGTACCTGTTTATTAGTTCTTTTATAATATGTTTCATAGCCTTGCAAATAATGCTAATGAGACTAATAGTTGTGCAGTTCCCAGAGTCAGCAGATGTACCACCATTGCATAAATGCACAACAGTTGTTCTCCACACCTTAGGGATGTAACTGGTGCAGAAACACAGGTTTAAAAGAAGGTGAAAGATTTCACAGAGGATGAGGTCATTCATAAAATAGAAGGCTAAACAGAGATCACCCCTCAGGAGACTATGTAAGACTGAATACAGGGATAGCATTTTAGGTCTATATAAGAATGAATACAGGGATAGGACTTTTAGTCTATCAAAGTAACTAATGGTACTCAGACCTGAGATATTTTTGGTGAGGAGATATTGAGATCTTTTAAATTGGTTGAGATACCTAGTGAAGTTCATGCCGGGGGGGGGGGGTCTTTTCAATGTTGGAATGTATAAGGGAGGAAAAAAGCAGAAGTATCATATCTTTAGACGTTGAGACGATACCATGAAGAAAAAGATGAATAAGACGGAAGGATTTTCTAACCACAGCAGACAAATGGTGATCAAAAGAGAGTTTTTATTTTGCATGGGTACGAGTCCCTTATGTCTGGGTCAGATTTATGGAGAAAACTATCCATGTGGTATGTAGTGGTGATACTAACATTACCAAAGGAAACCATGCTGCATTTTGTGGGGTGGGGGTGGGGGGTAAGTCTGTGATTAACATGACAAGCATCTATTTGGCCCAGTACTTGATTGAAATTTGAGTATCAGAATGGAATTTGGTAAATATCCCAGTTTTGACATCAGATGCTAAATAGGAGGGGTCCTGACTTTCTTTGGATACCATTGATGACCTTTTTCTGTCTAGATCAAATATCAACAACCTTAACAACATAGGTCTGGGGCATCATGCAATTAAAAATTTTGGCTTGGCACAAAATCTATGAAAAAAACTTGGGAGGTCTTAGGGCTTGACCGTCAGAGCAATTTAAGTCTGATATATTGCTTCTTTAGGAGATTTGTATATTACATTAATTTGTGAAATAGAAAATTTGGTATATTGAGTGGCCACTTGACCCTCCCATTATAAATTACCATTGTCATAACCTCCAAGTTGGGCTAGGGAATTTAATAGAGATGGCGGATGACGTTTCTGAGCATCTTAGTGTTTTCCTTATTAGAATAATTGAATTGGTCCAGGGATATGCAAGCCATGGGTTAATGGATAACGTGGTGCATTTCACTGCTTTTTCCTGTTGACTGCCCTTTACTTTTATAGACAGTCTGCCTTTCCCCAGAGAAAGGCACTGCCTGTATATACCTCTAATGTTTGCAATAAAAGTAACAGAAATATTAACAGAAGTAATACACTTCAACTATTTTGCATCCAAACACATAAAATGCCCTCTGTTTTATGTCAAATAAGTGGAATGGGGAATTTAATTAATTATAGCACGTCATTAAATTGCCAAAAAGCAAACAGTGGTCAATTAAGGAAAGAAGAAAAGAGATGTTCTCTTGTTTACATGTTGTGAAAAGTGAGACACATCCTAGAAGTATCATTTTTCTAAATATAATGGCATCTGGGAAACTAGGAAAGGTCATCTAAATGTATATGTATCATACATGCTAACAGAGGAAAAGAGCAAAACAGACCAGTATTTGTACACTGTGTGACCTGCTCGGTTTTAATATGAGGGCTTCAGAGCTCTACCACTCTTAATTAATTTTAAAGACTGTTAAAGCATGGCTTACAATCCTGTTTTGCTTTTTCAGCCTTTTTTATAATGTACACGTTTTTAGAAGACTGGTTTGGATAACAACAAAATATCTAAATATAGCATGAAATTTGTATGCCGTGAGTAACAACTTATACAAACTGACATTTCTTTTTCCCATTGACTAATCATGGCTTTCAAAAAAGAGAACTGGAGCAGAAAACATGCAAGCCGAAGACAGATAAAAAGTTAAGTACACGGTAAAACTGCAGTCCTTGGTCATCTGAGGGCTGAAGCAGTACTGGAGTTATACCAATGACCATGAGACAGACAAGCACATGGACTACAATTGTGTAGTCTGCTTTGACTATTGCGTTTGAAATCCATTTGCTTTTCTATCCCACAGCAGCAGGACCAGATTCAAACCATCAAGGAGAAAGAACCTGTTGAGGTGTAAAACCTTGTGTGTGTGTGTGTGTGTGTGTGTGTGTGTGTGTGTGTGTGTGTGTGTGTGTGTGTGTGTGTGGGTGTGTGTGTGTGTGTTTGTGTGTGTGTGTGTGTGTGTGTGTGTGTGTGTGTGTGCGTGTGTGTGTGCGTATGCGTGCGTGTGTGCGTGTGTGCGTGCGCGCGCATGCGTGTGTGTGTGTGTGTGTGTGTGTGTGTGTGTGTGTGTTTGTGTCTGTGTTTTTCTGCATGTGTCTGAGTTCTGTGTGAATCTGTGTGCTGTCTGTTAAAAACTCATTTCAAACTAGCATATTGTTTGTTTAGGCAAATTACTACAGTTCTGCCTTATATTGCTGCCACTCATGCTATCTGGATTTGGCTGTGGTTTTCCACACTATCCCCCATTCTGTTACTGAAAATAAGTTTAGAGACCTAAAAATGAAGACACACACATGGTGAGATGAAGGACAACCTGGCTAAAAGATTGAACTCACATAATTAAAGTAGCAGGTATTACTTCAGAAAGCAAGATATTATCAAGTGTACGTCTAGCATCACATCTGACAGCCCCTCCTATTTGTTCTGTACTTCTGTGATGTCCAAAGCATGAATCCAGACCTGTGGCTGATGAAATTTGCTGATGAATGCAAGTTAGATATATTACATTCCTATCACCTCTTGATATCAATGGGTGCTGTTACTGCAGTAAGAACTAATCATCACTAATCAATGGTATACTGAGAAAGGAATAAAATGAAATGTAAAAGAGTGTAGCAGTGTTGCATTTGGCAAATAACTCTCATGACTATCTTATAGCATAACTAGCACCTCTCTCCAGACTGATGCAGTAATCAGAAATCTTGGCACCTGGGTTGAAAACTCCTTTGACTGCAATGTAGCATTAGTAGTCAAGAAGTCCTAGCTAGTACAACTGATATCTACGGTTATCTTATCCAAGATGAAAGAAGTTATCATTTCATTGCACTCTGATCTGAACAGACCAGTTATAGAGTACAATGCCCCCTTTAGTAAGTACTCGAGATGCAACACACAGCTATAAAGTCTCCAATGATTCCTAACCTAACAATCCCTGGTCTAAAAACTTTAGCTACAAAAACAGATTTGAAGCCTTACCTCAACACTTAGTCTCCTACAAACTCTTATGTGTGTAGATCTATGTCTTGGATTCTGTTCCATAAAAGATGCAATCATCTTTGACATCTTACATCTTCACAAGGCAAACAGCTCTGCTATCACTAGTACTAAGGATTTAAATCTCTACCTAATTATCATAGGTTAGGACAGATTTAATGCACATCATTTACTTTACCTCTGTTAAACAGTGATACCCTTGCATCCTTCAAGGCTAATATGCATGATTCAATGGGCATCAGAAAGTCTGTCCCTGCTTTGCTCTTATAAAAATAGGAGGCATGTCATGAGGGAGGGTATTGGCAAAGTACTCGGTTTTATGGCTTTTTTGCCTTATAATTCCTATTAGCCCATGAAGCATTCCTGTTTAAACATTTTGAATAGAACTATTTCATGCTTTGCATTTTATACCTCAAATGCTTGCAGCCTAATAAAATTTCACCCCCTGCTCCATGTGACATCCAGATAATATCCCATTGAACTGTCAACAAAAATGTGATGTCTCCCACTATCCTGGGTCAGTAACTAAGGAGCTTCAATCCTCACTACTGACTCCAGTGTGAGACTATTACTTAAACAAGACTAATATTTCAGTTTTCCCTTAAGAGTACAACAGGAACATGCTCTATATCCTGAGACTGGACTGTATTCTTCTGTCCACCCCAAATATAACTCCTTATTACACAATTCAGAGCAATGTGTCCCAGTTTAAAACCTCTGATACACTCACACTTAAATAGATTAAATCTCACACATCCAAACACTTCTGGGAAAGGCTGACACAGATTTCCAGCTGTGTCCCTTCCCCAAAATAATATGGTAATGCTGCCACCAATCAGAGCATCTTCATGTCCTTTTAGAGGGTTGTCCAATTATGAAAATTAGATATTAAAGCAAATAGTAAGAAATGAACAAAGCAGCCAGGCTTTCAGAGTGCCCCAGAAGTTATCAAGGCAAGTATGAGCACCCCCAAATCACTAAACAAAAACACTGATTGACCAGCCACCATGTAAGTTAATAAAATATTTAATAATGAGCAAAATGATTAAAAATATAAAACAGTAATTTCCAATAAACAAACAGAACTCAATCACCAGGAAAATGAAATCAATACTGAAGGATAGAAATCCAGCATTTAGAAAAACTCTAACTGACCAGTTATAATTTCTCTATCTGACTAAAAAACACTGTCCCTGATCTAAACTAAATTACTACAAAGGCAGGCTAACAGTCCTTGGTGCGTCCACTGAACAGTACATCTGTGAACAACTCACAAGTGGCTGTTAACTGACAACTGATAACTGAAAACTGACTTCAAATGTCTTCAGCAGGCTCTTTTATAGACTAGCCTATCATAAGTGTTCCAGTTCTAATTTTCATTTCATATTTTAAGAATCAACCAACAGCTGTTTACTAAAGTTCCTTCTCGTCTTTCAGCTTCTGGCAGTAACATAGCAGCTGTCAAGATTCCAATGATGTCATCTGCAGATCAGCTGAATCTGAGACAGTTTGCCTTTAGAATCTTTCTTCACAAACATGCACAGTTAGAAATGTAAAAATGACACAGTTCAAGTCTTTAAAACATTCTGTACAAACAGATTATAAATCAACATGTAAGAACTTATTTATAATATCACAGCTAGTCATGCTGGCATATAATACACAGGTTAATCTGACAATATGTACAAAACTTCAGCCAGACATGCTAGCATAAATGACAGTGTCTAAGTTCTTCATGCTCCAGAATAGCACTAAAAGAATTATGTATATGTTAGTAAGGTGGACCACTCCACAGTTATGAGAGTGAATTATCACTTACTTGTATATTGTCTGAGATAGAGTTTCTACCTTATTTATACTTTAATGACCTATTTCCAGATGACTAGACTTTTGAAGCTAAATATTCATAGATGTTACGTTTTGTGTTAATTTATTCACTACCATACATTTCTAGCATTAACATCTGGAATTGTGTTGCTATGGCTCATGGCTGAGAGTTGTTCTTGAATATGTCAGACTGTCTGAATGTAGAATGCAATATTTAAAATGTGTCCCTGTTTTGGGGTCCTTTGTCCCTCTATTATTTTTGGTTTTGTCTAGATTTCTTACATTAAGAGGATGAGAGGTATACAGACTGGTTTGAATAAACATTCTCTCAATTTGCTGAGCACCTTGGCTGAAGTTACTTTTTTTTGCTGCCTTTGTTTTAAACTGCTCCTGGACATATTTCTAACTGATGATTTATTCATTTACAGTCTGTTAGGATTCACTGGTTATTACATTTTTAAGCACAATGCTGTTGTTTTTTGATCATGACATTTCATTTGGTGGGCTATGAGTAGCTTCGCCTGCTTCAGCTGATTAGAACAACCATTTTAAGTGCAGACTGTTTTGGAATGTTTTAAGTGTTATTTGCATGCAAACTTTTTTCATTATGAGCCTGGGCTACCAATTAGGAGATCTGCTTTCTTGCAGCACTGGGGAGTGTTTACAAGTGTAGAATGCTTATGTTGTTTATATTACTGGTACCTCTTCAGCCCTCCTAGCCTTCTCTAACACCATAAACCATAATCATAACAATAATATTTTATCCCCTGCCCTCTTCTTAGATCTCTCCAAGGCATTTGATATGGTTGATCACCAACTACTAATCCACACCCTGAAAACATTCTGTCTAGATACTAAAGCCCTTCAATGGTTCCAGTCTTACCTGAGTGGCAGACAGCAGGCTGTCCTTTGGCACAACCAAACTATCTAACCTCCTACCCAACTCCCTTGGTGTTCCCCCAGGGGTCTATACCAGGGCCCCTTCTGTTCTCCATTTTCATCAATGACCTTTATACTGTCATCCCAAAATTCAGCTGTATTCAATATGCAGATGACTCCACCCTGATCTGCTCGGCTACATCTCAGACAGATCTATGGTCATCTACCCAGAATACTTTCAACATAGTAGAAAACTGGCTTTCTGGTCATCGTCTGATCTTAAATTCCAAAAAAAATAAATAAATAAATAAGCTGCTACTTTCCCCCCAACTCATAGGTCCACTGCATTTACCTTTACCATAAAATCCAATAATGGCAGTATAATCCCCCCAGACACCTCTACAAAACTACTAGGTTTTATCATAGATGATAATCTTAAATTCGACCTGCAAGTTAATCAAACTATCAAAACCATCAATAAAAAACTAGGGTCTCTTTACATGATTAAATCCTTACTAACCCCACAGGCTAGAATTGCCATTGTATGCTTTCATCTACTGTCAACTCTTCTCTATGCATCCCCTTTACTCAGTAACTTAAACAAGTCTGTTATTAACAAACTATCAGTTACAACCACATTGCCAGATTTGCCACTGGTCTGCTTTTTAGGACACACCATTGTATCAGTCTAAATGAGCTTGGGTGGCTAGAACTGCCCAGTTTGATCCAGTATAGCCAACTTATTGTGGAATATAAAATTCTTAACAAGCCGGACAATACTCCTACACTTAAAAACATTATTACCCCCTATAATAATTTTAGACCTCTTCGATCTTCCAATAGATTGCTGTTAAAACTATCAAAACTAATAACTCAGCCAGAGACTCTCTGTTTACCAACTCTGTAGGTAGAACCTGGAACTCCCTCCCAGCTGATATTACCCAACATACCACCCTGAGTTAATTTAAGAAAAGACTCAAACAATATTTGAAACTAAACTGGCTATGTCAATGTATCAAACCTGACTAACTCTCTTCTAGTATGGTGTTAAAAAATGTAATTTAGCTCAGTTGTGTTACATACACTGGACTTACACCCAGGTTTTTCTCAAAATTTTGAACTGTATAACTTGTTAAGTATGTAACCAGTGTATAAATTGTATTAAGTAATCTTATCTGCTTGTACCTTGGAGCTTTTCTCCCCAGGCCTACGCTGAAAATGGACATGAATCCAGTCGGACTATCCCGGTCAACAAATGTAAAATAAATAGTTTTAAAGTGGATTTTTGTGAAAATTATTATATCTATTTGCTCCATGTTGATCTACTGATTTTTGCCTAATTTACATTAGTAAACTCTTTAAAGCTGTGTAAACATTACCATGCAGCAGAAGTCTTGGATCTGAGTCCCAAATGAGAGCTAATATTTTCCTGTCATGTCTATGATTCTGATATATTTCAGTATTGTCACTTTCGTGTTGGTACACAAATAAATGAGTCTTTGTGGGTTCTGTTTAAGTAACTTTATTCTATACAAACACATTACTGTAAAGCTTATATGACTAAGAAACTTATATACAAACTAACTGCTGTGAGCATACATGCTTACACACTGACTGCGTCTTCAAAATAGCACCTGGAATTGTACATGTGTGGAATTTATACATGCATGCACAGCCTCGCATGCTTCTTAAAGACAAAGAGCACACATGCTACATCTTGATCTACATCCTCCCTCTTTGAGAAATAGATCATGCAATTTGACATGAGATATTTAGCATGCAGAAATCACAAATAATGTAGAGACATGCATTATACAATACTAAGTACACATCTATATACAATCAAGCCCACATTGCTGTGTATTTCACACTAGGCTTAATAACTCATCTATATCATGTAACATAAACTTGGGAACTAGTTTTAGCAGCTGGAGCAGTCTCTGCAAAATGGTTGACCTCTGTAATGTTCAAATTACTCTCTCGAACAGAATCAGACTTCTGGACACATACTGGTCTGGAAACAATGTCTGACTCAGTCTTTAATTTAGAGTCTGCATCACAGATACAATGTTCTGATTGCAATGGTGATGATTCTGGTACAGGGAGAAGATGTCTGCAATTCCTCCTATACTCTATACCCTCAGAGCTTACCCAATAAGATTTCTGCTCAGCACAGATGCCTGTTATCTGTCCTATTCAATCAAAACCTCTTGTTGTCTGAATTTGTACCATCTCTCCTTCCCTCAACGAATCAAGTAATATGCTCGATCTGTCATAACTAGATTTCTGGATATTACGCTTCTTCACCAATTGAGCCTTGATGGTTTTTATTGTTCTTAGAGTTAGGCTTCAACAAACGTGATGAAATAGGTAGTGTAGTTCTAGTTTGTCTGGAAAGTAGTGTTTGAGCAGATGAGCCAAGAATATCATCGCAAGGTATGCTTCTGAGATTAAGTAAATTCAAGAATATATCGGTTTTGTCATGCATTGACTTTTCAAGTAATTGCATTGCACTCTGTACTGCACATTCAGCTAGACCATTGGATTGAGGATATTCTGGACTAATAGTGACATGTACAAAGTCCCATTCTCTCACAAATTTCTGAAACAACTAGCTAGTAAATTGAGCACCATTGTCAGACTAAAGTTTGTGAGGACTACTATGAACTGAAAAAAATGAAGTTTAACCTCAGTGATAACAGCTGTTGAGGTTAAGTTTGGTAGCAGATCAATCTCAAACCAGTTTGAGTAACAGTCTACCAAAATGAAATTGTGTTGATTATTCCATTCAAATATATCAGTAGCAACAATAGACCAAGGTAGTTCAGGTACTGGATTTAGATGAAGTGGTTCTTTTTGCAAATGTGCTCTGGTACCATTACATATCGAAGAAGAAGAAAGAACACTATCAATGTCATTGGATAATGAAGACCAAAATACTAGTTCTCTTGCCATTCTCTTATTGGATAATAAACCTGAGTGGCAACTATGCAAAATCTGAATATATTCTTGCTGTAATGAAGCAGGAACAACAATTTTAGGACATGTGAAAATAATACCATCTTCCATCAACAATTCATTTCTGTATGGCAAATATTATTGGACCTCAGGTGATACACTAGATTGTTTTTGATGGCCATCCAACATTGTTGAAGTGATTGAGCTTTTGTGAAATGTGATCAGTCATAGTGTGATCTCAACTCATCAAGTCTAGTGGTAGAAAAATTATGCACTGACATTGCATCAAAGTCAAAATTTTCAGCATCAAGCAGTTCTGTTGTATGTCTAGGCGATTTGGATAAAGTATCAGCCAGATAAATCAATTTACATTTAGTGTAGACCATTTTGAAATTGTACTTTTGCAATTTGAGCATCATTCTTTGTAATCTCGCTGGAGTAGAATCAATAGGTTTCTTTAGAATAGTAACTAGAGGCTGATGATCAGTTTCAGTTTGAATAGCACGACCATAAATATAATCGTGAAACTTGGAACATGCAAAAACTATTGCTAAAAGTTCTTTCTTAATATGAGCATAATGCATTTCAGTTTGAGTAAGTGTCCTAGATGCATAGGCTACTGGTGTGCCCTCTTGTAGAATAACTGCACCAAGACCAAAATTAGAAGCATCATAGGATAGGACAATTGGTTTAGTCACATCATAGTACCTTAACATGAGGGGGGGGCACAATTTTCTGCTTAAGGTCATCAAATGCTTTCTGATGATGTTGTAACCATGACCATACAACATTTTTTCATGTTAGCTCTCTTAACGGTGCTGTCTACTGACTGAAATCTGGTATAAACTAACCCAAATAGTTGACCATGCTCAGAAAATGCTGTAAACTCTGCAGATTATCTAGTGTTGACATCTCTAAAATAGCTCTTTGTTTGGTTGGGTCAGGTTTTAAGCCCATACTTGTAAACAAATGTCCTACGTAGGTTACATCTGGAAGTCTGAATTTGCACTTCAGAGGACTGAGCTTCAGATTTACTTCATGTGCTCTGTCTAGAATTTTCTTGAGGGTTCTGTCATGCTCTGCTTCACCATTGCCTCCATCTAGTAGATCATCTACTATTATGGCACAAGGATAACTTGAAAAAATTTGTTCCATTGCACGCTGAAAAACTTCACTTCCAGAATTTATTCCAAATGGCATCCTTAGAAATCTGTACCTGCCAGACGAGGTACTAAAGTAGTTAGAAATGAGGATTTGCAATCAATCATCACTTGCCAAAATGAACTCTTTGCATCCAAAACAGAAAATATAGTAGCATTTGGTATTAGAGTTGCAATTTCCTCTACTGTGCACATTGGATGATATGGCCTCTTTAATGCTTTGTTCAAATCTCTAGGGTCAATGCATATTCTGATTTCATCTGAGCCTTTCTTGTGAGCGGCTACCATGGATGATACCCATTCAGTTGGTCTGGTGACTGGTGCATATACAAATTATCGCGGTCTTTCTGTAGTCTCAGATCCTGCTAGATTTAGCAAAATAAATGCCCTTATGCATGCATCTCTATCTGCATAAGCTGCTTGTATAAAATATTATACTCCTGTTCAAATATTCTCCAGTTCTCTGCAATATTTTGGTCAAACACAAGAGGTTGTGGTTTTCAAAATCCATCTGCCTTATTAACACATACCAGCGAAGGGTCTTGCAAACACATACAAATACACAAACACACACACACACACACACACACACACACACACACACACACACACACACACACACACACACACACACACACACACACACACACACGTGCATAAGTAATTGGCATGAACACTCAATTTGGTTAATGCTCTTCTGCTTCATGTTTGCACTTTCTTTCTTTGTGCTTATCGGTATTGTGGGAATAACCACGTAGTGCTTTCAATTAACTGGACTTTGCGAAATAAACCTCTCAGGCTTCTCGATGCTTTATTGCATCTTGCGAAATACATTTTCAAATTTCTTAATGCTTCACTGTGCTTTACAAAATAGCTTTTTTAAGTTTTGCGATACTTTATTGTACTTTGTGAAATAACTTTTTAGCTTACTCGATGCTTTACGAAACTCAGCGGAATAGCTTTTCAACTTATTTACTGTTTTACAGAGCTTAACAAAATACTTTCTCAGACTTTGTGATGCTTTTATTAAATTTTCGATAATTTTCTTGGACTTTGTGATGCTTTCATGAAATTTTCGATAAGAGAAGGCAAAAATGCTAAAATCATCGGCTTTCGAAATTGGTAAAGGCAAAAATGCAAAAGTAGTTACTTGGAAATTTATCAATAAAGGCAGGCATGGAACAGTCATGCATTATCATTTATTAAAGTCATCGCTTTAAGAAACATTTGAGAACTTTACAATGCAACTGAGCAATTCACAAGCACTGAAATGCTCTTGTAATCTTTTGCATGAAACACCTTTCTTTAATCCAAGAAACTTGTTAAGCAATTGCACAATGCAGATAATCAGATTTCGGTTGCCCAAATTCAATGCCTTTTGTGGTATATGCACTTTGTAAATGACTAGATGCAATACACAGAAATGTTCTCAAAATGGCGGCACCTTGATAGGCAACTCTTTACAGTATAAGAAGCACTCTGTAATAGCAGCACTTTGTGAACAGCCACACCCAACACAAGAACATTTCTTCAAACAACCATGCTCCAATTGAATTACACAAGATAGTTGCACTTTACACACAGTGAACTCTTTGAAATACATGTACAGTAATAAGCACACACTGTAAGCATTTTTACACACTCTGAGATACTTCGAATGACTTTAGTTAATTTTTTGTTAAATAAAACAAAGTTGTAGTTATGCCCAAACACAGCACTTTGCCCAACATATCAGTCGCCTTGGTTTATTTTTATTTACTGTGCCCCTTTTCCTTTCTTATTAATATTCTTTGTGCTCATTTAAACCCTTTTCCTTTTTTATGCCCAGTGTACATTCTTTGTGCTCGTTTTACTCTAAACATGCCCAATTATGCCTTAAACACACTCTTTCTGCCATAAGCAAGCTTGTTTTATACTTTAACACACTTGTTTTATCTTTAACAAGCTAGTTTATCTTTAAACACATTTGTTTCATCAAATAGTTTTATCTTAAATGATGAACTTCATCAGAAACAACACCCATACTAATTACAACATTTAAATAGCTAACAATCATATCACATGTTTTAATTTAAATTATTTTTTAAAAAAATAGTTTGTGATTTAAAATACTTTGTAAATCATGACACAAATATGGAGTGTATATTACATTTCATTGGTTTATTTAGTAACGTGATATGATTGTTAACTATTTAAATGTTGTAATTAGTATAGGTGTTGTTTCTGATGAAGTTCATATTTTATTAATTTGGACAAAAGCGCTAAAGAAGGTTGTGGCGTCTTGTTCTTCCATTTACTGGCAGTGTTCTTACCTGATTTTTTAAGTTAACACACTTTTTGAGCTTTCCACTTGCCTGATAATGCGGTTTATGCCCTTGCAATGCCTTTTCTTGCCTCTTTGGATCGAGTAAATAATTCATGCTGCTTTTCATTACCTTTAATTCCTTCTGGTTATGTTTGCACTGTTTTCTCTTGGTTTTACCTTTGCTGTCAACTTTATATCTCAAGGCTCCAAATGTTTTGCTCTTTTCCATCCAGGTTCTGACACCATGTCGCTTTCGTGTTGGTACATGAATAAAAGAGTCTTTGTGGGATCTGTTTAATCAGCTTTATTCTATACAAATACATTACTGTAAAGCTTATTTGACTATGACGAAGTAACTTATATATAAACTAACTGCTGTGATCATACATGCTTACACACTGGCTGCTTCTTCAAAATGGCACTAGGGACTGCACGTCTCTGGAATTTATACATGCATGCACAGCCTCGTATGCTTCTTAAAGACATAGTACACACACGCTACACTCTGATCTACAAGTATATTTTGAGTCCTGGACACTAATTTAGCTTGTATACTTAGGGATGTACCTTTAGATTAATGTTTTTTCATCATATAAACTTGACATTTTGTAATGGTATAGTCTGCTGAATTGCAGAGTTAATTAGTTTTGATTTTAGCTTCTTTATCTGTTTTAAAAGCTGTTTGTGGTCTGTATTTTTTCTTCCTTCTTTCGTGTTTTTTTTTTTTTTTTTTTTTTTTTTTTTACTTATTTTGCCTATTTCTGCTGCTACTGTTTGTATTCTCTTCCTGTTTTTTCCTTTTTGGTTTGACACCGTATCACATCCATGCTTCTCAAATGTACAGGTTTTCACAGAATGCATAGTAAATCTTCAGAAAAAAGACATCACGATCAGAGGGCATTTCCCCTCGTCTGATGTGGCGATGACATCACTAAATGGTGGAAAGTGGGCAGGACATAGGTGGGGTTGTGGAAAGCATGAGGGGTGTGGTCTAAATCCAGTTTTAGCCAGAATGAAAAGTGTCAACCCTACAGAGGCTCTTAGGACAATATTAGGCTAATAACTCTAATGGGCCTTTTAAGCGTAGCAATGCTTCCAATAAATATTAGAAAGGTATTTGTCCCTTTGCTTTTTTTTGTGAGGGGCCATATAAACTTAGGCATGAGTTGTTGAGCATTTACAAACTTCCTCTGTCTAATAGAAACATAAGTGCCAGACCTCTGCAAATTTTACAGTTCACCATCCACTGATTCAAGTTTCACTTGAATAATTGCAAGGAAGAACTGTGCTTCAAATGGATGAGAAGCTCATTTCAGGGAAGGGGTAATCTCTGAGACACATGCCTGTCCCTCCAGTACATCCTATTTATGTTGTAGGTGAGGTTTAGGTCCCTGAATTGGGGGTTTCTGATGTTATTTGTTTTGTACATGTACAACAGGTCCATTAAGGATGGATGAGAGGATGTTTTGCATGCCAGGTATAGGTCACCTCTCTGCAGCCTGTAGGAGACGAACTAGAAGTACTAGGCCTTGAGGCAGTTTGAATAGGGTTTATTTTCTAAACCATGTTTTCTTTTTGTAAATAAACTTTGTGGATGCTCCAATTGTTGCATATGCCTGGTGAGGTATATGCCGAACATGTATTGCACTCAAGGACTGGCCTAATGAGAGCAGAGTACAATGGAACAATGACATCTTTAACCTGGATGCGATACCCTTGTTTATAAGTTATGCAATGTAGAATGATTTCCTTCCTACTGTAGACATATAATGGGAAAAGGCCTAGCTGCTGTCTACATGCATTACTAAATCCCTGACTACTGGCTCTACTCTTATGAGTGTATTATCAATGTAGGAATTTGCAGAGGTGGCTTTATTAGCAAAATATACTATTATTCACATTTTGGCATTGAGTTTAAGACCATGGCTTTAGCACCAGTTATTAGTCTTTGCCAGGTCTTCTTGGGAGTGCTTGCATCTTGGGGGGAAACAATGACTGCAACTGATTTGCAATCACATGTGAACTTGGTCAGCCAAAGGCCTTTGATAGTAGCCTTAACTTCAGAGAAGTAGATGTCAAACAGGTGCAGTCCAGCAGTGAGCCCTGAGGCACTCCACAAGTGACTGCATTTTTTGTGGAGTTAGACACCCCTATCCTAACTTCTTGAGTCCTGTCTGTGAGCCAGTTCACTATCCAGAGGGTGATGTAAGGGTTAATATCCAATTCCTTTTGTTGTACAACCTATGGATGTTTGGATTCCACCAGTGTGACTTGTTATGGGTGAAACATAAGTGCCAGACCTCTGCATCTGATAATATGATTGTGCAGAATTTCCACGAAACATTCCACATAGGCAGAGATGTTCTCTGGGTATGGGGGGAGGCTTGCATTTATTCCAATGTGTCACTTAATAATAGGAAGTTTGGCTCAGAATAATTCCTAAAAGTTCCATGGTTAGCTGGGGTTCTGTGCTTTATTTTTATTTCAAACTAGACAGATTTATGGTCTGACCTAACCAGTGAGGACAATACATTAGGGACGGTGCAACATTTTTCCATGTTTGTGAGGACCTGGTCAAGGATGTTTGCAGTCCTAATTGGTGTACAGACTAGCTGGGCCAGTGTATTTGTGCTTATAAAGTCCAGAAATCTCTGTAGTTGTAGTTAAAGTCACCCATGAATATGGTGTCGGGTTGAATGGGGTGTGTCTCCAGTTTATTTAAGTATGTGTTATGGATTTCCTGGGTTACGGAGGGAAACCTATAGCTTGCAAGGACAAGATATTGGACTTTGTCTATGATAATTTGGACATGAAGAAGCTCAAGTGCATCATACTGATTGACAAGCTTTGAGGTGTATAGTTTTTTGATGTAGATTGAGACACCTCCACTTTTCAGCCCTTCCTGTGCAGTAGGTAGTCTAAATGTATGGGAGACATTGTAGCCCTCCACTGTGGGGTGCTGTCCACAGCTTTAAAATGAGTCTCAGCAACTGCACAAACATCTGCATTATCCAAGATGACGACAATCTGCAGGTGATGGAATTTCTTGCTTAGACTCCTGGTATTGAACAGTAATACATTTAGATGTTCTTGTGTTGGTTTTGGTATGTTTGAAGATTTATTAGATTGGCAATGTCTGAAAAAGGCACTATTAGGGAGGACAAGGTTTTAGTCAATATACGAAAGCCTAAAGAGGACAGGTGCAGACCATCCCTGACAAAGCAGCTAACACAAACAAATGATTGGTGCCAAGGACATGGTCTAAAACTAAATGAAAAAAAAATGCATTATTATTCCCTTTTGTAAAAAATAATTCCCTACAAATTACAATATTGACAAAACCCCCCTGAGTTCAAACCCCAGTGGTGCAAGACTTGGGAACACAGGTTCATAGCAATCTGAACGTTGACCACCAGGTTTCCATAGTGGTAAGAAAAGCCTTCTGTGTAGCGTTCCTCATAAGGAAGGGCATAGCATCCAGGTCAAAGGATGTTATAGCTCTACTGTACTCGACCCTCATCAGACAACTAATCAAGTATAATGCACCCTTTTGCATGTACCTCACCAGAAACCTGCAGCAGCAGCTGAAAAGACCTTAGAGGTTTCTCTCTAAAAAATACAGGGACTCCAAACCATGACCTACATGGATAGACTTAAAGCCCTGTCACTTTACTCTGTATCTTATAGGTTGCTGAGACATGACTTGTGCCTGGCCTATAGGGCAATCTCCAACCCTGTCCTAATGGAAATGCTGCACATCCGCAAGTCAAATGGCTCAAGAGTCACTCACTTTTGGGATATCAACCTAGCTTGTGACATTAATTGATCATGCTGGAGAGACAGGTATGTCTCCAGAGACTGCTGCTTCTCTGGAATATTCTCCTTATTCATGTAAAACAGAGCTCCTCACTGACCCTATTCAAATGCAACCTAGATAATTGGATGGGAGACCACAAATATGCACCTGGGTGGCACTCATGTCCCTCATGGACAGGGGTAGCAGGTGTTGATCACAGACCTATTCTGTTCACAAATTTGTTCAGAGAACTAGCCAAAAAAAAAAATAAATGGGGATACATGGGATTAATATGGCTAGGCTTGTAAAGGCTCTAGGGCTGCTAGCCTAGTAACCTCCTATGAACCTATAAACCTATATCCTGCAAGACTGACAAAAATTGTAACCATTTTAAATGACAACAAAAGGTAATCTTCTGTTTATATTACAGCATTATCCTTGACAAAGGTAGAATGATGGTCAATGAAAGGCTCATTCCATCCTGGGACACACAGTCCAATGGCTGCATCATGTCTCTCATCATGTAGTCCAGAAAAGTGCATCTGGTTGTTTACACCCTTGGGGATTATGACTGAGTCATACTGGTACTTGTGATTCAATGACCTGAGCGCATACGTGATCTGTCATATCCTGACCACGACTGTCTCCATACTTTGCCTGCTGAGTGGGACATCTCTGTCTCATGATAAAACTAAAGGTCCAAAGTGGTGGAAGCAGCCCATTCCAAGCTGTACCAAAATGGGGAGCCAACAGGCCGAGCCAAGACCAACAGAGCAAAGGCTAAAAGGAGTAGCTTGAGAGCAGCTTGTGGTTCATGAAGGAGAGTGAACCTTAGCTTCTATATGAAAGTTCCTAAGTTTTTGTATTAAATCCCTTCAGAGCTTCAAAATAAGTCATCTTGAGTAAGTATTCATTTAAAAGCTTTATTTAAATTAGTGCTTTCATGTTATTGACTTTGTCAGATCAAGAAAAAAAAAATAAAAATACTAGCTAAGGCATTAATATTTTATCTTACTTTCAGCGAAGAACCAAGGGAGGAGCATTTGTGTTTGGTTTAGATATTAGCCGTTTAATTGCCTGTAATTGAAGTTTCCAGATTGATTGTGCTTCCTTACTACTAATTTCTTAAGATTTTCAGAATTCTTCCAATTTAGTGGTCTTCCCTCACCACAACTGTGTTTCCACCTCCATTACTTTACATTGGTCCACATTTAACTTTGTAATTAGTTTTCAAGTGAATACATAAAATAAACCCTGTTTTTTCTGTCTTAATCCACAAGCAATGACATTGTTCTTGTGTATACCATTCCAGTATAAAAATCCTTATCTCTTTACAATTTTTCTGCGTTCTGGTTTGCTCTCATTATTACTCTCATTGTTGTACATATATAATTGTTTCTTTAAAATTATTTTATGGCTCAAGGCTTGAGTGAGTGCATTCATATCCTTTATGTGCCACCCTGTTTTTGTTTAAGACTCTTGTTTCATTAGAGCACATTCTTGCAGGCTAAAACAGTCAACAACTATACTCTAATCTTCCATCAGAAGGTGAGCAGAGCCCACTTTGATAGGGCTACCTATGATTAAAAGCACAAAAAGCAATACAAATCAAAATCATTGGCTGATTAGAAGTCTGACAATATCAGAGATTGTTTTTATTAGGCTTTCAATATTTGTTTAATGTATAACAGACCTTTCTTAGCAAAGCAGTAGTAGTACTTAGCCCTGAAAGTTGAAACACTTTCAGTCACCTGCTAGATAAGCTTCATCAGATCTTTGTAACTAAATGCTCCAAATATTGTGAAGATCAAATGCTGTTGAGGATGCATATAAGAGTGGTGTTCAGCTTGATTTAGGCAAGGATAATTCTTACATTCATGAGAAAATGGCTTTGTACTATTCCCAAAGGAGATAATGATTTTGGAAACTGCTTCCTTCCTGGGAATAAAAGGGAGACATTAACTAATTCTTTCTTCTTCTTTGCTATTGTAGTGATTTTGTTGGTATGAGCAGGTCTTTTCAGCTAAATGTAGGCCACAGCTGGAAGGAAACTACCACTGATGGTGGGAGTGCTTTCTCTTTCCTGTGTCACTAATGTTAGTTAAAAAAGCCTCTCAATGTACATGGGTCAACCGATAAATGCACTATCCTGAGTATATTAAACATATCAGTAAAGCACAATAAGGCCAGATTCATAAAGCCTAATACAAAGTGTACACTACGTGAATAGACAGCACAAGCATTGTGGTAGGGCTGTTCTTGAATTCAGAAAGTGTACACAAAGTGTCCACATAGGACACACTTTGTGGTAACCTTTATAAACCTAGTCTAATAATTTGCCAAAACAACAGAAACAAATGTAAAGATTATTGTGGAGTCAACCTGGACAAACTCTAAACAGAGAAGTAAAACAGTTACAAAGCATGAACTATGATTTTCTGAAGAATGGAAACCATTGAAAACTGTAACAAGTGATACACAAGTGAACAAGTAAAAGCAATCACAAATAACCCACTTGAATTTTAGCATTCCAAAGAGTAGCCCTGGTAGTCATGTTAGTCCTGTCCATAACTATAATATTAAAGTCAGCAGGTAGAAATGAAAAAAATCCTTGACTGATCTAAAACCAATGTGAGATGCAGAGCTTAGTTCATCCTCTTGTTGATCACTTGATAGCAGTTCATTCTTCATGGTCATCTGTCAGTGAAAAGAGAGTGTATTTTTTGATGGCCCCAGATATAGTCTCAGTTGTGGGGCTGGGGGGGTTGTGGATGGAGAGGAACAATGGAGCCCTTGTTCTTAGCAGAAAAAGGCTGTGGTGGAGCTTGAAGTTATAATCAGTGGGTAGTATAATATTGCATTCTTGTGATGTTGATTGACATGAAAGATTCAGAATCACAGCTAATAATACAGGCTGTGGCTAAGCTTTCTCGATTCCAGTACACTTTTTATGGACCAGCTACTGTTGAGTCCAGATTTATTGCATGCATTCAGATGAATCTGCTACTCCAGCTCTCGTTTCTCCACTAGGACATTCTTGTTCCTTTCCAGTGGGGTAGGCCAAACCTTGTTGAGTATATGGAAGTTGTAGGAACTGTGGACTGTTTTTTTCCATGTTATGCTTGGCTAGTGCATTCCTTGTCACTTTTAGTGAGATGTCTGAAAAGTGTTGGGATATATGTTTCTTGATCTTGTTGGCTGTTTTGCCAATGTAGAAGCAGTTGCAAAGCATTCATTGAGCCTTAAAGATAACCATTTCACTATTACATTAACTCTTGCCCTTAGTGTAGTATTTTTGCCCTGAGTTGGTGCAAGTTAAGTGGTCACAGTTCATATACCTGCAAAAGCTGAGTTGGGAGCTTCACATCCATAGGTACTTTTTGCTACCAAGATTAGTTAGGGTCTTTGGATTCCAAAAAGTCCCTGATACTTCTCCTTTTGAAATAAAGTGTAGACCTGATTCTAACAGTTTAGCTTTTGGTTTGTCTATTATGACCCAATTAACTTTTATATTTTTTTAAATCTCTTTGTGGCCGAGAGCAAATGTGATAACCGTGTTTCACTTTCTTGCTTTAGTTACTGGGTCAATATATGGGTTTCTGAACCAATTGATCATCCTGCTGGATGGTTCAAGCCTGGAGGTGCCCCCTGTTGTTTTGAGGTCTTTTATGGGAGACAGTATGTTTCAATGGAGCTTAGTCTTATAGCTCCTTGCAAGAAAATCCCTTTCCAAATCTGTAAGATTCTATAGGAAATCTTTCAGCTCTTTGGAAACTCTGGCTCTCCTCAGTCCCTAAAATTTCATCACAGTTTATTTTGTGATTTCTGGCTGCATGCCGGAGGCATTTAGTAAGACTGTAACTCTGGTGGGTTTTTGAAATAGGTTCTTAGACAGGGAGAGCCATCAGCTATATTTTTTGGCTGTTAAAAAAATAAATCAATCTTTTCCTTGCTGTGGCTGGTGAAAAGTTTTAGGAAGTCAGTTGAGCTTCCAATAAGGTTGTAAAAGTCTTTAAGTTTCTCTTCATCCCCCTTCCAAATGATAACCATCTCATCAATAAATAAGTAATAGCAGGCAATATATTTTTGGAACTCAGCCCTATACATAGTTTCTTCTTCCCATTTGGCTAGTTCTAAATTTGCTAGGCAGGGGTCCATTGCTGCCTATCTATGTCTATCCTTGTAGTTTATTTGTAGTATTGGCTGTTAAATTTAAAGTACTTGCTGCCCAGAAGTAGTTGAAGTAGTCTTGATGTTAGTTTGAGTTCCCCTTGCAGTGCCCCTGTTTCTCTTTTAAGTGCCTCTAACATAGCCTTGATGCAGTATGAGAGAGGTACTCCTGTATAAAGTGCCTCTTCACTGATGGGAACCAGACAGGTATCCTGATCTGTTCTAATACTCTTGATTTTTACACAAAACATCTAGAGTATCAAGCACAAAGGACTTGGTACTAGTTACCAGTGGTCTTATGAGACCTTCCAGTAGATGGAAATGGGATTCATGATAGACTTGCCACCAGTGGTGTGTGTGACTTAGAGATTCTAAAAAAAGCTTTTAGGTGGGTAACTAGCAGAAATTCATGTAACTTATAGCCCATGCATTCTCTGTCAGAGTATTTCTAGAATTGCATACATGGTACTATAGGCACTTTCCACTGTTGTCAAGTCAGTTTTGCATTAATAGTTGACATTACCTAACATATTTTCTATTTTCCTATTGTAACCAGTGGTGTCTGTCACAAGCATTCCCCCACCCTTATCAACTTTCATTACTCTTCTATATTTAGCAGTTTAACTTCAAAAGAGATTCCATACAATTTCTGCTTGTCAAGATGTTTCTCTGATGCACATTTCACTGTTGACTTCAAAAGTTGCAATATTGTCTGTACTGGAGGGCAGAAGTTACTTGATCTATTCTACTTTGTGGCTGGGGCATAATTAGGGCCATTTGTGTCAATTATCCTTTTTGACTTTGTCATGGAAAAACACTTTTGAGCTTTCATACAAACAGCTTTAAATCTATTATTGTACTTACAAGATCCTCCTGCTGTGTAATATAAAGGTCATACCTTTTTCCAAACTTTCAGTTACATATTGGAGAGTGTTTTTGGGTGGTTCTATACCATAACTGGGCTCTTGGGTGACATTTCCTCTAGTAGTAGGTCTGGATGTTCTTTAGATCTCTTTTGCCCTGCCAGATTCTGTCCCTCTGTGGTAGAGGTAGGTTAGGAACCTGGTTGATGGCATTGGCAATGTTTCCTGTTGTTCTGTTGAGCATCTGGTCACTGGTGTGGGCTGATCACTCTGTTGCTCACTTGAGTAGTTTCTCGGTTGTGCCAGGTGATCCTATTGCTTTGGGGTGTGAGGGTTCCTGTGGCTAAGAATTTTGTCTGGTCCTGTTGATCTTGTATCCATTCAAAAATCCTGTTCAATATACTCCCTTTGACTTGGTATATATGCAAGGGTTTCCCTGATAAAAGTATCTGGTCTTACATTGGGGGTGTTGGCTGTTCTTAATCATGTGGTTTTGCTAATATTGTGCCTTCCTGGGGAGGTTACCAGTGTTGGTAGGTAGAGCGCTTTGTCAGGGAGGGTGTTTTCCTTGTTATTGTAGTCAGTGAGATGTCTGTAAATCTTTCACAATTTTTTCTCTTGAACCTTTTTTTTTAATTTGTGACCCATTCTTCAATGTGTTTGCACTTATTCCAATAATTGTCAAGTATTTTTCCCTGTTCTAGTGCCTGGATGGTTGTTTTGGTGGCCAATTGCATTTTGATGTTGTGCTTAAGCTGGGTGCTTACTAGTTTTAGTCCTGTATCCTCAAAGGTTTTGTCTCATTCAGTGGTCAAATTGTTCACATTTCCTCCAGATGGGTCTTTTCACCAGTCATAAGCCTCTGGGTATGGAACCATTTTTCACAGTAGTGGTGAGGTAGAATTGTTGCCATTGAAGGCTTTTTAGTTTTTTTTTTAATTCTTTTCAAGGAGGAAAAGGGATAATTAACCACTACTGCTTTGCTTAAAAGGTGTGACACAGTTTAAAATCTTTTTCAAAGCCGCATGAAAGTGAGTTCTACTATTGTCACTGTCCTAATCATAGGTTCATAGCCAAGTACTAGGCTGGTTGCCCTTGTCAACCATTTTAAACCTAGTCAATTTCCCTTTTTTCAAAATAACCTACTCCATTTGGTTATAGATTGGTCTTACCCATCCCATTGTTAATAATTATATATTATCCCTAATTAGAATAACTGGGATCATACCATAGATAATTTGAGGGGACCCAGGCTGAGAATAACTGGGATCATACCATAGATAATTTGAGGGGGCCCATACATGGGATAAAGTATTTAGGAGCTGTTGCTGTCCATTAGTAGTACAGAGGGCATTCCTGGGGTAAATTCTCTGTTTCTTGATCTGGCAAAGTCTATAAAATGAAAGCAATAGTCCATAGATCTAAGTTGTGCTTGAAAATAGACAGGGATGAACTTTGTTTTTTGTGGATGGGGAGTCTGTTCTACAGCAGTGGTATCCTCTGAAAGATATACCTATCCCTCCAAACAATTTTGTTGATACTGCAGTAGAGATTTAGATCCCTAGACTGTATATTTCTAGTGCCATTTGACTTGCTGATCTGCAGTAAATCTATCAGTAATGGGTCAGAGGATACCTTGTTTGCTAGACACAGGTCACCTGTTAGCAGTCTGTAGGATACCGAGAATAGTCAGTCCATGTAGGATATGTCATTTAGGACTTATAGCCTTTTAGTAAGGTATCTCTGTGGGTGTTCCAATTTTTGCATGTGACACTCAAAGCATCTGAATCCAACCATTCAACCCTTGACTCATAAAATATTTTTTAAAGAAACAAGTATATATGTACAACAATGTCTGTAATGAGAGCAAACTTGAACATATAAAATTGTAAAAAGGTAGGCCTTTTTATACTGGAATGGTATGCACAGTAAGACTGTTACTGCCTGTGAATTACGACAGGAAAAACAGGGTTATTTTATGTATCCACTTGAAAATCAAGTACAAAGTTAGATATAGACCAATGTAAAGCAAAGGATCTAGAAACACAGCTGAGGAGAGGAAAACCTCACTAAATTGGAAGGATTCCAAAAACCTTATGCAAATTAGTAGTAAGGAAGCACAGCCAATCTGGGAGCTTCAGTTACAGACAATTAAAAGGCTAATTTGGAAAAACATATGCAAATTAGTAGCAAGGAAGCACAGTCAGGTGGGAAGTTTCAGTTACAGCTAATTAAAAGGCTAATATGAAAACCAGTCACAATTGTTCTTCCCATGCCCCTTTGTTGAAATTAAAATAAAAGAGCAGTGCCTTAACCAGTATTACTATAAGGTTTTCTTGATCTGTCAAAGTCTATAAGATGAAAGAAATAGTCCACATAAAGCTTCCTTAAATGAATGCTGACTCAAGATGACTTATTTCAGAAATTTACAGGGATCTAGTAAAATGGAGTCCCCTATGACCAAAATATCAAAATATTGGGTTGTGTGGTTGCTTGTCTTATGGACCTTAGTGGCTAAGATTCTGTGAGATGTGGCTATATGTGCTGTGGTGACTGCTGTTTTGGTAGAGTACTTTTGAGGTTGCTGAGGATATGTATTGTGGTTGCAGTGTCTGGTAGGCCTTCTGGGTTTAGGAAGATTATATTAAAGAGCTCCAGCATATGTGGGTCTATGTGTCTTATACAAAGTATGTGTGGTAGGTGTAGAGTGTGTGTTTATTACAGCCTGTTTACTACTATAAGTGCTTGTATGTGAAAAACTTGCCAACAATGAAATTGTATAACTGTATCTCTCACATACTGTATCAGTTTGTTTAAGAATGTGGTTGTCAGTAAATATGACACAACTGTTACATTGCATCAGTATACCCATATCCGCTAAAGAGGCTGCATATATTTTAGAAAAGTGCATATTTATTGCTCCAGATCCTTGTTACACAATCACTAGGGGATGGTACACAAGGCTCTAGAGTTGGCTAGCTTAGGTGCTAAATGATTATAGAGTTCTATCAAGACTTTAAAAGACTAAACTCATGGGATGGTAATTCCCAACATGCAAACAGTTCACTCTATGTGCAACTAAGACTTAAGGAATTTTGACAATAAGTTTTGTTGGGAAATTTTCAGTTCTAATTGCTTGCATCTATACAGGGCAGTGGTAACCACCACTGTGCAATGAGCAGCATTGCACAAACACAACACTTTTATACAAGCAGAGAAACTTACTAAACAAGCAAAATATCCACCTGACCAGTCAGGAAATTACACTTAGGGCCCTCTGATGTGATTCCCTAGCTCAGAACTGAGAAGTACTAAGGCAACTTAAATGATTTAAAGTGCAAGGACAAAATACACAGTCTAAATGAAATGACTGAACAATTTCAATAAAATCAACATGTGCTCAATGATATGTATTGGCAATGGGCATGGTTTGGATTAGGGGAGGGTTAGGATTAACTTTAGTACACATGAGTAAGCTGGAGCACGAGGGTAGGATTAGCTCACATGAGTAAACTACAGTTGAGGGTGGTATATCCCCCTGCCCACAGTAGATAATGCACATATGTGATACTAGCACAGTTAAAATAATCAAAAAGTGCAATTTAAGCAGGTAAATGTACTTATCTGTCAAGGATGGCAAAGGATTGCAGCAAAACTCTCAGAAATTTCAGATATGGAAGCCAACCATTAGAAAGCTCTCATGAAATTAGTCAGGTGCACTAACTGACTAAACAAACAAAATGACCCCCTGCCCAATCAGAAAATTATATGCAGGGCCTTTAGAAGTGATTTCCAAGCTCAGACTGAAATCAGGCTATTCACTACTGCCACCAGTATGCAGTCCAGATCCTTCCTAAAATAAAATTGCCAAAAGAAACAGAAACTACAAAAAGAAACAGTATTAGCAAACTAAACAAAGCACAGGGAGTGTTCACAAAGTACAGACACAGCAAATACACAGCGCTAATTATAAACGTACTTTCAGTTTATTTAAAGTGGAAGGATACAGTAAATAATGCAAAACATTTAACATTAGCACAGTTAGAAATTATCAAAAATTGTAATTTAAGCAGGAACCAAGGTTGGTACAGGACTCCAGCAAAACTCTCAGAAATCTCAAGCATGGAAGCCAAATATTTGAAAATTCTCAAGAAATGATCCCGGCATAGTAACTGACTAAACGAACAAGATGGCCACCTGGCTATCCAAAAAAACAAGTCCTCTCCTTTTACAATCACTTGACTAAAAACCAAGCAGACAAAAAAACCCTAACAGTGACATCAGGCATACTTTATCTGAATATTGGCACTGTTAGGAAAAGTTTTTAGTATCAGAAACAGGTTTGGGATCAGTATACATGAATAAGTGTGGGCAGGGGGATATACCACCCTCAACTGTAGTTTACTCATGTCAGCTAATCCAACCCTCATGCTCCAGCTTACTCATGTGTACTAAAGTTAATCCTAACCCTCCCCTAATCCAAACCATACTCATTGCCAATGCATATCATTGAGCACATGTTGATTTTATTAAAATTGTTCAGTCATTTCATTTAGACTGTGTATGTTGTTTCCAATTTGTTTTATAGTACTTAATTGGTATTTTATTTTTACTTTGCACTTTATGCCTAACTGCTCTAAACCAAGAATATAAAATATACAAATGTGTGATAACAAGTACCACATATCGATACAGAATACTGCCTAACAGCAATGAGGCTCCAAGTATATTATACGTGCTGATAGCTTTACTGACATGAATTACCTTTTTTGAGTGTCTTACAATCTAAAGATACTTGAGTAGTTCACTATATTATTGTAAAACAATAGCATACGATATTCATTGGACAAAGCTGTTAAAATGCCAGTCAGTCTATCCCCGTCTTCATTTATGATCACAAGTATATATATATATATATATATATATATATATATATATATATATATATATATATAAAATGCATATACATATATTCATATATAGGTACAGAGATTGAAGGTGGCTGCTCCCCTACCCCCATGACAGGAATGAGAGGGTGCAGTAAAGTTTGCCACCCTGCTTTACTGCATTTAGAGTGCTGCTGGTTTGAATCAGTGATGTATGGAGCACTTAAATTTTTTGTGTGTCATTTAACTGACATGAGATTATTTATTGTGCATCTAGACTTGCTTCCATGACATAGTGAGCAACTTGGCAACATTGGAGCATCTTGGAGGAAAGAAACTGCTTCTTTCAGTTGTTAAAAGCTTGTTAAGGAGATTAGAGCATCCAATAAGGATACCTCTTGGTTAGTTCCCTTAGGAGACAGGCACCACCAGTATTGTGTATTTTTATTTATTTATTTTACATTTGTTGACCGGGCTAGTCTAACTGGATACATGTCCATTTTCAGTAGATGCTCCAAAATTAAGCTAATGTCACAGGAGTAAAAAAGAAAATAAAATAAAAATAAAAACATTACATACATTATTGCTGGAGGCTAACAATGTAGAAGATAACATCAAAGAGAATCATGTGTACAGGTTTAGCAATACAGTAGTTCTAGAAGCAAATATCTATGGTTTAGGGTTTGACATTTGACATGTAGAGGAGTAGGAAAGAAATAAAGATTCCAACCAATTATGAAGATTGTTCATAATTATACACTCAAGTAAAATAGCTGGCATACATACAAAGCTGAAATACATGTGCCTGGAGCAGGGGTAAGGTTCCAATGTACATACTCAGGGGTATTTCCCAGAAAAGAGAAGACTAGAAATCAGAGTAAAGGAGGATTACTAATCCCACTAGGGGGTTGTGGGAGGATGGAAATACAGTAATATTGTACAGTGAGTGTTAATCTGGGTTAATACATGGGCATAGCCATTGTGTTTCAAGGAGTAATTTTAGTGGATATTTGATGAGTGGTAATGATGAAAGTGATGCTAGTTTGCTAGGAATCCTATTCTAAATCTTCCCTACAGAATTAGAGAAAAGAGAGTCTCCTGCTTTATTATAGGATTTCTGGATGGTTACTAATAATTTATTTGCTGAGCGAAGGGTAGTAAGATTTCTATAGGGGGAGATTAGGCTACTGAGAATAGAATGGATGATACAGAATCTTATGGGTGATAGTAAGTTGTTGAAATTGTAGCTGGTTATGCAGTTCTAGCCATCCTAGCTGTTGGAGATTTAGATAATGGCGGGTTCTAAATGGTGAGCCAGTGGCAAATCTGGCAATGTTGTTATAGGAGGTTGCCAGTTTATTGAGGTTACTTTTGGAAAGATTAGTATAAATGGGTGAGGCATAGAGTAGGGTAGGGATTAGATGGGTGTGGGCAATGCTGGTTCTGGCTTCAGGGGTAAGGAAAGATTTTATCCTGTAGAAAGAGCCAAGTTTTTTGTTAACAGTTTTAATAGTTGTGTTAATATGTGAGTCAAAGTTAAGGTTCTGATCAAATGTTACGCCTAATAGTTTGGTCGTTAGGTCAGGAGCAATGACAGTACCATTGTTGGACTTAACTGTGAGATCAGTTGGGGAGGACTTTAATGTTGGAGTAAATAGCACTAATTTAGTTTTTTTTGCATTGAGTAGTAGGCAACATTGTAGGAACCATTTTTCAACTGAGTTAAATACAGTTAGAGTAATAGTTTGGAGCTCAGCTGATGAGGTGGCAGTACACACTAGTGTGGAGTCATCTGCATATTGAATGCAGGTGGCTTGACGAATATTTATATTTAGATCGTTAATGACTATAGAGAAAAGGAGAGGTCCCAGGATAGAGCCTTGAGGGACCCCAAGAGTAATAGGAAGATGAGTGGAAAGGTTATTGTCCCAGAGGACAGCTTGCTGTCTGTTTTCTAAGTAGGACTTGAACCATTGTAGTGCCTGTGAGTTGAGTGAGAGTGAATTTAGCATGTCTAGAAGTATTTGATGGTTCACCATATCAAAGGCTTTAGAGAGGTCAATAAAGAGTGCAGTGGAGAGCTTATTATTGTTACAATGTTTGTTAATGCAGTCAGAGAAGGATAAGAGAGCAGAATTAATATTATGGAAAGGCCTAAAACCATGCTGACAGTCTGCTAGTAGGTTATTTTGGAGAAAGTAATCAAGTAGTTGTTGGTGGATGCATTTTTCCATAATTTTGGCTAGAGGAGAGAGCAGGGCTATGAGGCAAAAGTTAAAGAGTTCGGTTGAGTTACCACCCTTGTGAAGTGGGATTACGTGAGAGATTTTCCAGAGAGATGGAATGGAGCCTTCGATAATGATTCTATTAATAAGTATGGAAATGGGATAGGCAAGTACTTTTGCTGCGATTTGCAAGTATTCAGCTGGTAGGAGATTGGCTGAGGGGGTACATGATTTAAGTTTAAGTAGGGTATAGATGAGGTATGTAGGAACTGGCTTAAAATGAAAGGTAGGGGGTGTGCTATTCAGGGGAGATGGGAGGGTTGAGCTAACAGGTGGTAAGGAGTTTGCAAGAGATTAGAAGGTTTCTGTCAAGAAGGTATTGAAAGCATCAGCAATCTCATTGGTAGTGTTTAGAGAGAGAGATCTGATGGGGTTGGAGTCTTGGAGTGGCCTGGGTGTAGAAGTCTATTTATAGCTGACCAGAACGTTTTGTGGGTGGGAATTGGGGGGTAGGGTAGGGGAGTAGAGTGAGCCCACAGGGCGAATGGAGCGGGTAGAGCCAGAGAGAGAAGAATGTCGAGGAGAATAATCAGTGAAGTGTAAAAGTCAGAAGGTAAGTTTGTAGAGTTGTAGAGGAAAGTAAAGAGGTTTGCAGGGATAGACTTGGAATGTTAGCGGAGTGATATGTGGATAAGTTCTACTGGGATACTAATTAGAAAGTGAAGTAGTATGCATAAAAAGCCTGGGAACTCTATTAGGGAGATAAGGTAATGAAAAGGTAAAGGATTAATGGGCAGAAAGCTGATAGTATAGCGCCACCTGGTGGCCAGATACTTTATTGCAGCAGGAGAAATGGTCCCCTAAGGGGGATATCAGGCTAGGGTAGAGGAGGGAGATATCCTAGTTAGCAATAAGGAGGGTAAAAGGGAGAAGTAAGGGTTATTTTAATGCTAGAAAGGAGAAGATTTGGCTGCTGGCTAACCTGGCAGGGAAGCTTGTTTAACCTAGCAGTAGTTTTCTACTAAATGTAGTAATTACAAATGATAGCACCATTGCAAGACATACTTTCACTGATTTCCTTTCAGGGAAATGACTCTCAGGGAGCAGGTAGGTTATGTCAGTATTCTGGACTATATTCTTAGGCATCCAGCAGGGCAGGTTCAGGTAGGCTAATGCAGGGGCAAGCAGGAACACAAAGCTGGTACATGTAGAAAAGAAGAAAAAAAAGAGGTGAGGCTAACAGCACAGGAATTAGAGATTACAAGCAGTGAAATTTTACAGACACAGGTTCATTGAGTTACTTCAGCAGGAGATCCCAATATACTAACAATTTCTCACAAAAATACTGATTCCAGTCCTTTTTAGGTACTACAGCAGTTATAAAACTTGCTTACTGAACTTACGGAGATTAATAGGGGAGTGTCAGACCTCAGCTGTGCGAGGTCACTACCTTCACTAAAGATTTAACAGTGGGAGAACACTTTTCCATATAACCACTACATGCAGATACTGTGGTCAGAATAGGCTAAAGAGGTTCAATGCTTTAGCGTATAAACAAACTGAGTAAGAGAAAAGAAAGAAAAGAAATTACACTCATTTATCATTGCTGGTTTAGTTAGTTAGAAATAATGTAGTGACGGCCTGATTGATTGCCTATGCTCCACACAACCTGATACATAAGCATAGAAAAGGAAGTTAAAACAGCACGCATTCTAAGTGCACCAAATAACTAGGTAATTATATACAGTGGAACCCTGCTAAGGACACAATCAATTAAGCGAGGGATGCAGACTGTGTAAACTTTAAACCTTACAATGTTACTAAATTAGTGTGTAAGCCACAGATATTATAGTAGACATGACAATTATGCAGTTGAAACTCTAGATAAACACATTCAATAACACAGATTAATTTCACAGGTAAGCAGAACGTTGTAGATAAGTTCCACGTTAATTAATAAGGACATATAGATAGAGAATCAATTACTCGGCCAGGACACAACATTTTGAGGGAACCTTGTCTGGTAGTTGTTTAAATATGCAAGCAGAAAGTTTTCCAAAAGCTATACAATTCCCTACATGTGTAACGATATATTTGTGCAAGCATTTATAGCAGAAACTAGCACACGTTCAGATAAGCAGCTACAAACAAAGTATCTTGTACAATCCTTGACTATAATCAGATATTTAGGCAAAGCAAACAAAAAATGTCCCAGTTGAGTTGATATAATGATATTCAGCTCAACGTAATTGCACATTAATACAGCACATAACTTAAGACATTGCAATAGCTTATATCAGTTCGACGTTGTCAAGCTGCACCAGCTGAAACACATTATATCTTGGTAAAACAGCAATGAATCTGTGTCAATGTATGTACAAACATCTGAAAACACCTTATTTAGACATTCAGTTGAGAGTGTAAACTTAAAAAAAGTTTGTTGTTAGTGTGGTGGAACAAATTGCAAATAACTGTAGTGGTGGCAGCTTGAATTTAGGTGGGAAGCAAATGAGATTGTGACTTTCCTTTCAGCTGTGCAATTTTAGTCCTTTATTTAGCAATTAATATTATATGCACATCACACACACACAGTCTAAATGACCACATTTGCATTTAAATACTTTAAAACAGAGGTACATGAATACCCTAGTTGTTTTTTACTGCCTATGGTAAAGATTATGTTATTATATTAATTTATACACCAGGAAGAGTTTTGCCCCTCTAATGACCTTATGGAAGGTTTTGACACCTAGAGTCTGTTTTTATAGCTGCTTCACTTTGAAAGAATTTAAAACATTGTTTAGCCTTTATGACTCTTAACATTATAGCAGATTTAAACAAGATTTGTAATGTTATTTTAGAAATATCGCACATTGAATTATTGATTTTTTTTTATAAAAGGAACTTTTGTACCAGTCATGAAAGATCCAAATCTCTTTTATATTTAACATATTTTATAAACATTTTGCAAACATTTTTTCATGTACTTTATGCTGTTTTTAATAGGTGATGTGTTCATTTTAAAATTTAGAATTTTTTTTACCAATTATTGATTTAATTAGTGACATTTGAAAGTATATAAAACTTCTGTAATTGCTGTGATTAACTGTTAGAAGTTCCAAGTATTGTGGAGGAAAGTGCTTAACAAATGACTCCTTATTAAAGGTTACTTTGATGAATTAAAAAGTCTGCAGTTTTACTTCATAAGACTAGAATCTGCAGATGTACCAATGCATGTGCTTTGCTTCTGAAAAGATCAAATCTCGTATGCTTGATTTGTGGTTTTTAAACTTCTGTGATACAAACTGCATTACTACAATCTTTCACTACTAAAAACAAGCAGGTGCAACAGGAAACAATATTCTGTAGTACATGCTACATTTGTCTAATTTTGCTTTTAGGTGATAACCAACGGAAACACAAACAGTAAATTATATTGCAAGACGGACTGTGAATAACTTTAAAATGCATGGTCTCATGTTATATTATGTGTAATACATTAGCAGCACACCAGTAATTCTATGAATTTCAAAATAAGTATTGACTGCCATTGTACACTTTACTGCAATTATTAAAAAAAGAGGATTTGCAGAAATATTTCAAAATGTTTCCACAATAATGATTTAACACTACCCAGATGTGTTTCTAAACCATATGGCTTGGTTTCTGACTTTCCTTTTGATTGCACCATTTTGTTCCCTTCTTAGGCATTTGTATATGCCAAATATTACAAGATGTGTCATTATGAGATTTTGTTGTTTCATTACTCAGATGTCTACAGCTATTTTATCTTTGAAATTGATTTGTTGTCTTTTTAGTAGAAATTTGACTGAAGAAGAATATTCAACTTTATGATTCAGGTAAGCATAATGACTGAGGACATTCTTGAGACGAAAGGAAGACTTTAGGTACCTGAATCAGTGGGCATTCCCTGCTCTGAGGAGGCAATGCCAGAATGGATGCATTTCAATAGATGAGCTCACTGTAGTGATTAAACAGTTCAGCTATGGCGAAGCTGCAGGAGTGAATGAAATGTAGCAGAAACGCAGAAGGCACACAACATTACTGAGGAGTTATCTTTAATATAGCTTTTCAGTGTTTGGAACTCTTTGACAGTACCTAGGAAATGGCAGGTTAGGGTAGCGGTCTTCATTTTCAGAAAGTGAGGTAGGGGGTTCCTAGACACAGCGGAAACCACATTCCACAAACTCCCTGGGTAGGCATATCAGGCTGCTGGTTTAGAGAGTATGTTCAATAGTTTAACTTCTGATTCAAGGGGAGGAATAGAGATTCAGTAATGGTCAATAAATAGTGGACTAACTCTTTGTCCAGGCTTAGAGAAGGCATATGATCATGCACCCCACAGTGTCTTTCAGGAAGTGCGGCAATATTTATTTTTCTTGAGGTTACTTTTGCTGTCGTATCTACAATATTAGCATTAAGTTAAATACATTCAAGTTGTACATACGACTCTTTCAATGTTGGTCTTGCCTTCCATTTTGTCTATGATTTTCATGGACAGGATATCAATGTACAGTCAATGTTAGGAGAATATCAGGTTGGAAATATGAGGACTGTATCTTTATTTGCAGATGTTGTCCTCTTAGCAGCAGTAAAAGTCCAGGAGTTGGCAAAATACTCTCTGTTCAAACAGTCCAAATAAAATCCAAAAAAAAAAAGAGAGTGTACCATGGGCTAAAAGTACTAAAAATACTTTACTACACAATAAAACAATGAGAAAGGTAAGCGCTTTCACTGTCTATTTTCACAACTGCTTCTTCAGACCTAACAGCGTACAACCCTCACCCCCATTTATATTAACAAACATCCAATTGACATTAATTAAAACATCATTATTCAATCAAGACAGAACTGAGAATACATTCTTCAGTATGTCAGGTGTTGTGCTTTCAAGACTAGATTCAAAGACACTCTTTCATTAAGCCCAGGAAATGTATCACTATTCAGTTGTATTATCCACTCCGTTTTTTTTACCTCATTAGAGCATATCAATGATATTAAGAATGTAAAAACAACTAATGCCCTAGCCCCGCATGTTCTTGATTAGGGGCATAACCATAATTTTAAGTTTTTAGTGTTAGAAGTTTTAGTTACTAACTTGAGAGGGGGGGATTTTAAGAAACTAATTGAGGTAAAAGAACAGGATTGGATAATATGACTGAATGCTGATAAATTTCCTGGGCTTAATTTTTATTGTTTTACTGTGTATCAAAGTATTTTTAGTACTTTTAGCCATGGTTTTAGTACTTTTAGCCATGGTATACTCTCATTCTTTTTGGATTTTATGTTGTCCTCTTAGCCTTGATTGAGTTCCTCTGGCAAGCACTGGAGTGATTCACTGCCAAAGGTGAAAAAATTGGGATGAAAATCAGCACCTCTAAATGAAAATCATGGTTCTGCCCCTGAAGTCAGTGGATTATTCTCTGCCTGGGAGGGAGGAATAGATACCTCAGTTGGAGGAGGATAAGTATCTTGGGGTCTTGTTCATGAGTGAAGGTAGATGCCCTGGGAATTTTCCATGACCTTGATACAATGATGGCAATGCAACAGATGATTTACTGCAATGTGGTGATAAAGGGAGAAGTCAGCCACTGGCCAAAACTCATTGCTTGTCCGTTTATTCCTCCATCCTCACCTGCGGTCATAATCTTTGGGTAGTAATTGAAAGGATGAGACCAGACATCAAAGGAATAGGAATTAAATTATTTCACAAGGTAGCAGGGTTCACACTCCATAATAGAATGAAGAGATTTAACAGTTCAGGGGAGTGTGAAAATATAGCCCTTGCTCTTCATAGGAGTCAGCTGAGGAGGTTTAGACATCTTGTGAAGATATTCCTTGTCTGCCTCCCATGGAAGGGGTACCAGGCAGTGAATACTGGGACAAAGCTTTAAGATAGACCTAGGATACATTGGAGAGATTATGTCTCGACTTCCCTGAGAATATTTGGGAAGATCCCCCAGGATAAACTGGAGAGTTGCTGGGGTCAGGCAACAATTATTTATCCTGGTCAACTTATTAGCAGTGTTACCCTCACCAAAACATGTCAATTAGAAAATGGTTTGATGGATGGTAGAGTCAAAAAATGATACAGAAAGAAATGTGCACTGACATTACTGTTTGCAACTTGTACTGGATTTAGATTTTTATGCTTTGCATTTGGTTGTACAATCTTTAGAAGACTACATGATTTCATACATTTGCTTTTTATATAGCTGAATTGTAAACCCTTGGCCAGTAGATAGCAGAAATCTGCTCTACAGTGAGATGTTCTATCCATGTCAATGCCAATGTAAAAAGTTTGCAAATTTTACAGTCTGATTAAATGGGTTAAATGAATGGAGTTAACTTATATGGAGCATTTAATGTGAAGAACACACGTTCTTGCTCATTTCTCATGTGAGTGGAAATATATACTTTTTTCACCTAATTGTTGTTTATATATGAAAGTAAAGTTGGTTTAAGACTAAGGATGAGATATCACGCAACAGCAGTTTGTGATGGTCTTGAAGTAACCAAAGCAGTTTTGGAAGGAAATCAGAACACTGACTGCAGATTCCAGACGTTCAGGTACTCCTGCTTTTTCCATTTTGGGAATAATTTGCCTTCTCATATAAACATCAACTTTCTGAACACTGACCTCAGTTAGCTTCAATTTAGCTTATTATTTCATAAATAGCATATTTATAAATTACATTCAGTGAAAAATATCTTTCAACTATTACAAGAGTAAACAAACTCCTGCATGTGTGCCTGTATCACCTCTGGTCAATATTCTGAAGAAGTCAATATACATATTAAGACCATATCATAGTTTTGGGGCTCCTGCACAAATTCTTATTGACAGTGAATCAACACACAATAATGCAGAGTTAATGGGCCTATGACTGAAACATTATTTGTAAACTGAAATCTACCTTTGATATTTCTAGCCACACACTTTTTGACAGCCAGCTAACTGCCACAGAATCTTGTGAAAGTGATCTACAATCATTTCATGCCTAGCATAATGGCTATGATCTTACCTCACAGATAGAAAGTACAGGGTTTGAGTTTTTCTCCTTGTCACTGAATGTGTGGGGCTCCTTCCCATTTCCCCAAAACATTTGGGTCTTTCCAGTGCAAGTATAGAAGGTTTGGGGTTCAAACTCAGCCCTCCCAGTTCCCAGATAAACTTGAGAGGTATACCAAGAGAGTACATCCAAAACTGAACATAGTCAAAAGCACAGTCTCTAGGTGGTGCCTGTCTAGAAAAGAATTGTGCAGACCAACTGCTTTAGGCAACTATGGTGTGCAGTATCTTCTACACTAGAACATGGCTCACAGACTGATGTGTACTGTGACATGTCTAGCCACTTGGCAGTGTAAAAACTGGCATGGGGATTTGCCAGTGCTAAGTTGGTTACTATAACCTATTGGTCAATGTTTGCCTGCTATAACGCCCAACCTGCCTCTTGGGTGAAAACTGGACATAAAACCACTCAACCTGTAAAAAATGAACTAAGGATTCCTATACTGAAACAGGTTCACTGACAGGAAACAGGTTGGAAGTGGACGACATGATGGTAAGGAGGAGACAAGATATCCTGTGTGTCATGGGTTCATAGGTTCATAGGAGATTACTAGGCTAACAGCTCAGAAGCCCTTACAGGTCTAGCCAGGTCTACCCATATTTTACCCAATTTTCTATCTCTAGGGGAAAGATAACAAGGGTCAGAGAGCACAGTTTTGATATTTTTACAGACTGTCTCTGTCCATAAGGGAAATGGATGCCACCCCAGGAGTGAATTTGTGATTTCCCATCCATTGATCCAGATTTCACTTGAAGATGGTCAGGGAAGGGCTCTACTTCACATGAAGAAGAAGCCTATTCCAGAAGAGAGGAATCTCTGGGACACATATCTGTCTGTCCAGCATGATCTATTTGTACCAGAGATTAGTCAAGCTGCAACTATTCCAATGATAAGTCCTTTACAGTGCCAGTCGACCTGTTTAACTAATGTAAGGTTCTGAACAGAACTAATAACCTTCTTCTAGTGAAAAAAAAAAAATGAGACTCTCAAGTTTTTCTAGCATGCATCATTCACTACAGAAACTACCTAGAAATTGTTAATCCTGCTTATGTATGTCTGTTTGTATTCTTGTATGTATACTTACATGTTATCTTATTGTTATGTGGAGCTTTTCTCTCCGGGCCTCAGCTGAAAATGGACCTGTGTCCAGCTGGACTTCCCTGGATAACAAATGTAAAATAAAAATAAAATCAGGTTTAGATCCTTGGAACAGTTAACCTTTGTGCAGTTAGTTTTGCAAATATGCAGCATTTCCATCAGGGCTGGATCAGAGACTGCCTTCTAGGGCAGGCATAGATCACCCCTCAATAATCGATGGGAAACTGAATACAATGATAAGGCTTTTAGTTGGTCTGTATATGACATGTTGGTTATACCTTGTATTTTTTGATGAGAAACCTCTGAGGATGATCCAACAGTTGCAGATGCTGGGCAATGTACATGCCCAAGGGTGCACTGTACTCGATTAGTAGACTTATAAGGACCAAGTAGAATAGTACTATGACATCCTTAGATCTGAATGCCATGCCCTTACTTATAATCTAAGCCACATAGAAGGATTTCTTCATCACCGTGGACACATGGTGGTCAAAGTTCAGATTACTATCTATGTGAGTACCCAGTATCTCACCACTAAGTTACTCTTGGGGGGTGCTATCAATGTTGTAATTTTCAGGGTATTTGATTTCCTAAAGTGTATTATTATGCATTTCTTTAGTTTGAGGCAATGGCTCTGACATTAATCATTAATCAGTGTCAGTCCTTCTGTAGGATATCAAATACATTCGGGTAGTCAATGATTGCCCCCCAGTTTGCAGTCATCAGCAAATTTGGTAAGACAAAGGCCATCTATATTTGCCTTGACATCTGAGGAGTATATCCCAAACTAGAGGAGGCCCAACACTAGACCCTGTGGTACTCCACTGGTGACTGGCCTCTTGCTGGATGTGGATTCCCCCACTCTAATAACATGTGCCCTATCCGTGAGACATTTGGCTATCCATCTGGTGACATAAAGGTTTATCCCCAATTGTGGGTCCATGAGAGAAGGTGGAAGGGCGATGCAGGAAAGCTACTTGGCTTGAGATCCGCAGTCTGTTACCCAGGAGGTGGAACTATGCTGAGAAATAGTCTTGTGAATCAGCAAGGATACATCAGAATCTGTGACAGATTTAACAGAGTCAGACTGCATGTAATGATAGGCAGCTTTCATAATCTCAGCCTATTTATCATGTCAGAGTTGTGATGGACAGGAAAAAACTGCACTCAGGCACCGCTTGCAAGACCTTCCAGATAAAGTCAGATAAAAAGAGTTGATGTGATAATGGGGGGCTAAATGTTCATATGGAACAAGGACATGAGAACTGCCTCAGTCCATATGTGTGAGACAGCAGGAATGAAGATGGATAGGCCATTCTGTCTTTATTTTGACAAATGGTTTGATGGTGGTCAATGAATACTTCACTAACAGAGACGGTCACATGCAATAATGGTCAATAAGCAACTCAGACAGACTTTTTCATAGCAAGGAAATAATACCAGAGTAGAATCAGGAACTACAAAGTCATCTTCAATGAAACTGTCAGTCTCAAGCATAAACTAATGCTGACCATTGTCAGCTGCAACCAGTGGTCAGAAAAGCCTTGAAGGTCAACAGAGACTATACTGAAGGCTTGCAAGTTGACAGGAGTGAAAATGCAGGAGCTAAAGGAAATACTCAGTGCTCTTGCATGTCTGGGAGAAAAGAATGGCAACAGCATAAACGAAGACTACAGAACAGGTATGTGCCAAACCAGAAACGGATATAACATACACAAGGAAAGCTGGTGCTGCAATGCAGAAGGCCAGGAAGTTATCACAAGAAAGGTGTGTGGGAAGAGGTGGCAAATGGAAAAGATGAACCAATTTTAGAAAGAATATTGTTTAGCTAACAAACAGACCGAGGGCAATTGCAATGACAAAAAAACAGGCACCAGAGAAACTCTAACATCTTCTGAAAAGTGACTCACAGATGGTACAAAGAAAATCTGTCAGATTACAAAGAAAAACACAAAGATAATGCAGACAGTTATCAGACACATTTCATAAGGGATAACAACAACAATCTGCCCACCAGTCCAGAGACATCAAAAGCAGACGGAAGGAGCACTTCCATCAGCTTCTGAATGAAGAAAACAGCAGGGAAGCTGCACTGCCATATGCACAGCCTACAATAATAAAAGAAGAGGAGCCCTCCCTAAACAAAATAAGAACAGCACTAAAAAAAATTAAGTCAAATGAAGTCAAGGAAGCAGCAGGCTCAGATGGTGTCACAGCAGGTATGATCAACATGTTGAGTGAGTTGGGGCAGGAATGGCTCCTGAGGGTATTTGTCATTGTATGGAGAGAAAGGTGTACCCCAGGTGACAACAGAATAAGCATTCTTGTGCCAGTGTACAAGAACAAAAGGGACTTTTACAACTATGGGCAGTACAGAGGTATCAAACTCCTGTCATACTACATGGAAGTGCTAGAGAGGATGATTGATAAATGAATATGCAGAACAGTAGAAAAAAGAAAGATGGGAAATAAACAGCTGGATACCGCTGAGGATGCAGCACAACTGTCTTGATGTTTGTAATGAGGCAGGCAGCGGAGAAGGTGGAGATGAGGAAAGTGCCCAACTGAGCATTCCTAGACTAGGAGAAAGCATATAGCAAGGTCCCAAGAAAATTGATTTGGGTAGACCTGCAATGGTTTGAAGTCCCAGAAACATTTATAGTATTAGTGCAGATGAGGACTCAATGACACAAATACAAAGAGTGTTCAGACTCACAGAGGGGTTCCCAAGTGTGGGGGTGGTACATCAGGGTTCATCTCTGAGTCAGTTGCTCTTCATACTGGTGATGGACTACATTTGCTAACTGAATAACAAAGCTGTTGTATGCAGATAATGTGCCAGATAATGAAAGCAGCCTCTGAACAGGAACTTCTGCAAATTATAGGAAAGTCAAATACAAAACTGAAGGTGTGTGGAATGAAACTGAGTAAAGACAAAGCATTTGTCAGGGTATCAAATGGGGAAAATCAGAAGAAGCTGAAAAACTGGGATTAAAGGGAAAACAGTAGATCAGATTGACAGATTCAAGTGTCTTGGATGGGTGGTTGAGGAGAAGGTAAGTCCGAATGAGGGGGGTCAAAGCTAGAATCATAGTTGATGCAGCCAACTAGCGCAGAGTGTCAGTGGCAGCATGACAGAAAAGTGCCAAAGTAGCTGAAGAATGAGGTGCACAAAGCAGTCATGTGAACAGCTCTGTATGGCACAGAAACCTGGGCACTGAAGGCAAAGTAGTGTTGGAAGCTTGAGGTGACTGAGATGAAGTGTTTGAGATAGGTGGTAGGATGCACACTGTGGGACAGATGAAGAAATGAGAACATCACGCAGATGGCAAAGCAGCCCCTATTGCAGAGAAGGTCAAGGAGAACAGATTGTTGTGGTTTAGACACATGTGCAGGAAAGGAGACGATGATGTGGTGAAGATGATTTTGCAGGGGCAGGAAAAACACAAGAGGAAATGAGAACAACCAGCCAAGAGATATGCGACCGTCAGGCACATCTGTTGAAGACGTAGGACAGTGGTCCTTAATTAAGTGTGGTGGCATCAGTTTATAATACCTCTCCTTACCCCATAAAGAGAAATGGGGAAAAGGAGAACTGATGATAGTGATGATGATGGTCCACAGTGGTTTCAACAGTATGTATTAGAAAAACATGCAAAAGCTAAAAAAAAGCAGCACACACTTCAACAGAGGACGCATATATCAAATGTACCCCAGGGTCCAGCATTTCTTCCTTTATATTTTACCTTTCTTTACTCCTCCAACATATACCTGACATTTCAGATAATATATATGCAAATGACATAGTACTTCACAGATCCAGCACTTTCTTTATTGCAAATGCAAACCTTTCTAGCAGCTTGATTACAACATGCTCTTGGAGTTATCCAGAAATAAATATCTGGGCTTCGACATATGAAAAACATGTAACATTACAGGAAACACTCAAAACCTTGTGGGCACTGACACTCTCCCCATTTTTGACTCAAACAAAGTAATCTACAGTAAACACATCAATTCATATGCTTTGGCATATGACTTGACTCCATCTTGTCATTCTATTCTTGACTCCATCTGGATAATCAGAAAAGTCTCAAGCTGGCTAAAGCTAGTGTACCTACAACAGAAGCATTTGATACAACTAGGGAAATATAGTAATACTGATACAGAATGTGCTGCTCCATTTGATCATTCAAACTAGAATCTAGCACTAGTCAATCGATAACACTTTTGGCACTTTGTAAGCATCACAATGTGCTTCTTAAATTAGGGTTGTTATTTGTTAAAAGGAAAATTCTTCACTTTCATTTATTAACTCACAAGCTTTTGTAACATATTCATAATGCATCACCTGAATATTGTTTCATTACTTACTATAAAGCCAGCCTATTTTGCTATCAAGAAAATGGAATAATCATATTCTTTTTAGATATACAAGTAATGTGGTGCACAGTGAAAGGGCTTTCAGCTACACGTGTCCCACCCGGTGAAACAACATTCCTGTCCAAAATTTGAATATATAGCAAGAAACAAAGTCTGCCATTCAGAAAGGATTACAACAATAGTGAAACCTAAACATGACTGTTTTCTCCTGTTGGTAAGCCTTTGCAATTCTTATGCCACCCTACCAGTGAGGTTTCCTGTCAGTGATGGCTTCAGCATGGAGACCAGTCTTGCAAGCAAAGCTGAGTGATAACACTGCAATCTTGGGACGTGACTAATACTAATATGTCATGTGTTTTCCTCTGGAAGTGCCAGATGCTCCCAGTTTACCAACCATAAAATTATATTCCAAAAAATGTGAAGTTATTTTATTTATTTATTTTACATTTGTTGACCGGGATAGTCTGTCTGAGTGTGAGCCCATTTTCAGCGGAAGCCCGGGGAGAAAACCTCCAATAAAACAAGAACAACATTGACAGGTACAGTGCTGGTTTTACATAGAATTTAACAGAAATATCTAGAGACAATAAAGAAAGTGCAATATATAATAGGCACTTTAGTGAAAAGGAGAAAGTTATTACAATATAGTAAAGTCATATCTTTATTTATTTTTTTTGAGGGCAGGGGTCCATTTTTAGTTGATCATTTGAGTATACTTTAATACATGTACATACGTATACCCTTACAAAAAAAAAAAAGAAAGAAATTATCAAATTATACTCTTATTGTAGGTACTTGATAGGTGGTGTTAACAAGTGGGAGTGGGGTATACATGGAAACTATAAAATTTAGGGGATGAAATTTGATGTGGGCTTATGTGGTATTAGCCTGGCTTGGTACAGGAGCAGAAACAGTTGTTAGTGAGGTGGTCTTTGAGCAGAGTTTTGAATTGGTGTAGGTTGGTAGCATTTAGGATGTGTTGAGGGATTGAGTTTCAAAGTTTAGAAATGTGGTATGAGTAGAAGGCGTCCCCTGCTTTGTTGTTGTGTTTTTGGATACTTGGAATAAGCACTTTGAACCAGGTCTAACATCACCAAATAAGTTTGTGTAACCTTAGTTTGTGTTAATATGTTCAGTCTTACCATAGTTGTTTGACACCGTCCTTCTGCACCCTGTGTAATATTTATTTATTTATTTATTTATTTATTTATTTTTGATTGGCATTTGTTGACCAGGAAAGTCCACTGGGCAAAAAGAAAACCATTTTCAGTGAAGGCCCAGGGAGAAAAGCTCCACATTTATACACATCAAAAGCAAACATTGTACAGTATAAAGTACAGATCTGGAGGGAAGGCTTCACAGTTAAGACACACTAATATTACAGAACAACATAATTGCAAAGCATATGATTTACAAATTACTATATAAACACCATATCATAAGTAAACTATATCACAGAGAAATGCAAGCAGTGAACAAATAATAGAGTATTTTAATTCAGTTGAGTTGATTGAAAATCAGAGGTGTTAGAAAGGCGGGATTATAGTTGAGTAAGTTATGGGATTAGGGGGGCTTGCATTGTATTTCACATGTACAGCTAGACTTATGTAAAAAGTAGGTTTTTAGTGCAGCTTTAAATGTCTTCGGGGAGTCTAGTTGAGTAATGGAGGAGGGGAGGGCATTCCAATGTTTGGCTATACTGCACGAATACAGGTATTGTCCTGCTCCTTTGTGGGGTTTAGCTACACTTAGAAGGGTTTTCTGTGAAGAGCGGAGGGATTGACTGGGGGTGTATGTATGCAAGATGGATTGTAGAGCTGGGCACTTATCGGGTTGGAAAGTAATTTATGGGCAGTAGTTAGTTGAGTAAACTGGAGACAGTGGTGAAATTCTAGCCAGGATAGGTTTGAGAGAGTGCTGCAGTGGTGTGAGTGGTTAGACAAGTTAGAAGCAAATTCATAAAACACCAGCAGCAACAAGAATATTTAGAAAACACAATTTCACTAGCACTTTACCAGCAGTAGTTTTATTCAAAAAGCGATCTGGTACCTCGGCAATTCGCCTTCATGGATCACAGTGCATTCAAAATTTGAACAAATATATATACACAATCCAAGTCACACAGCTGTTATTAATCAACCAATTAATAATATATTAAACATTTAAAGTGAACAAAGTTTATATAGTTAATAAATAAACATCAAGATGAAATACCATAAATACATATGTTAATTAATCATAACAATAAACACAAAAATAAATATAAGATATTAAATAATCAATGTTAGATACCCAATTCCTGATTCAGACCAAAGGGCTTTAAAGTCTTAAACTTTATAATCATTTTAGTTTCCAATTCAAGCAACTTAGCCACATAATCCCCCCCTCTTCTATACAAGAAAGGCTTACCAAGTACACAAAATTTTAGACTACTAGGAGAATCACCATGTATATCATGAAAATGTTTGGCAACAGGACTAGCTTCATTATAATTTCTGATGTCTTTCAAGTGTTCTAATACACGAATCCTAACCATACGCTTAGTCTGACCTATATACCAAACATCCGTACACGAACAGCCCAAGATATAGACCACCCCTGTCGATTCCAGAAATGTTACTTTTGCTGCCTCTTCGTCCTCCTTGACTATGGAGACTGAAGGCAGAAACGACACTTCAATTTCCCCTACTACCGAACATTCTTTTCAGACTGGTAAATCAAGTCGGGGGAGAAATGGCAGGAAGGGAAGAAATCGCTTTAAATGAAGAACTGATATGTGAATATAATGCACAGACTTTACAAATTGTGAATTTATCTGACTTTATTCTTACCAGTGATATGAAAGCTGTGTTATCAAAAGGTAGTAAATTTGTACCTACACACTTTCCTTCTTTTGCGGACTTATATTTGGAGCTAAAGGCATTTAGCCGGAAGTTGCTTTTAAAAGTTTATTTTCATAGAAATGCTACAAACCCCTTTGGGAATGTTTGTTTAAACAATTCAAACATGAATAATGATTTGGATGAGGATTTATTGAATATGTCTTTGTATGATTATGAGGATGCTGAATTCTTTAGTATGGATGAAATAGTTGATAATTCCAGTTGTTATCAGACTGGATATGGGAAATTACTATTACCTCATCTGAAAATTGAAAATAAATTTGTACCTTTCATTAGTGTGCCTGCTATTTCTCTGTTTTTAAAGGTTCTGTTTAAAGAAATTTCCACAGCACTTGTTGAATTTTTGAGTAAACAAAAATGTTATATTCTGAGCAAAAATGAATGGTTTGCTCTAAAGAGCCTCAAACAAGAGAGGACTAACTTTATATTTAAATGTGCTGATAAAGGAGGTAATTGGGTTATTTTGGACAAACAGAAATATTGTAACATGGTAATTGATTTACTGGAAAATGTAGAGGAATACAAAAGGTTAACTAGGGACCCCGTAGTGGAATATAATGATCAACTTTTGGCCTTATTAGAACGAGGGGAACGTTTAGTTTTTTTGAGCATAAGGATGTGTGTAAATTGCACATCAAAAAACCTATGACCCCTATTCTATATGCTTTGCCTAAAGTGCATAAATGTTTACAAAACCCACTGGGTAGGGCCATTGTTTCAGGGGTGGGTTCCTTTTTGAATAATATTAACATTTTTCTAGATTTTCATTTGTAGGCACATTTAAAGAAGGTTGTAGCACACATTTCCAATACTCAGGACTTGATAAATGAAGTGTCTAAAATTGAATGGCAAAGTGACTACTATTGGGTTACCATTGATGTAAAATCATTATATACTAATATTAAACTGAGATGGGGCCTGGAATCCATCACTGATATGCTGGGTGATGGGCCTAGGACCACCTTTTTGATTAATTTGCTTGAATTTTGTTTGACTCATAATTATTTTTCTTTTAATAATGAGTTCTTTTTGCAGCTAAAGGGTATGGCTATGGGGGCTGCTTTTGCGCCCTCATATGCCATTATATACATGGGATTTTTTGAAAATAAATTTATTTATCCCACTGTATTTTTTAGGAACAATGTCTTATTATATAAGCGTTTTATAGATGACCTTATTTTTATTTGCAAGGGTGATGTCAATGATTTTTTTGATTTTTTTTTAAAATTCCCAATAATAATGAGCATGGTCTTACTTTTTCTTATGAGTGGAATAGGGAACAGATTAATTTTTTTGGATGTAACCCTATATAGAAGTGGTGAAAATGTTGGTTACAGACCTTTTAGAAAACCAACTTCGGTTAAAATGTTCCTGCATGCTAATAGTATGCATTCAGGACATTTGTTGAACTCTTTACCATATGGGGAATTTAAAAGGATCTATGACCATACCAGTGATAAAAATGAACGAATTAATGAATTGGATAAGGTTTTGTTTAGGTTAAGAGAAAGAGGCTATGATGAGACTCATTTATTGGGATGTAAAAGCAAAATACTTGGGAATGTTATGGATAGATCACATATTTTGTTAAGCAATATATCTGGGGGCAGGATGCATCAAATAAAGGATGTTGATGATGATAAGAAACTTTTTTATGTCACACGATTTTCTCCGTTTTCTAATGAGTTTACTCAGATAGTGAGAAAACATTGGCATATTGTTTGTGAAGATGAAATGATAGGTCATTTGTTTCCTGAACATATTATATTTTCCTTTAAGAGGGGGAAAAATTTAAAAGAATTATTAAATTATAATTTTGTTGAGGGGAACAATAATTTCTTGCTGTCTGGCACTTTTCCATGTGGTCATTGTAGCATTTGTGATAGGGTCAAGAATTTAAAGGCTATTAATGGTAGAACATTTGTTCCTAGGTTTTATTTTAACTGCAAATCGACAGGGGTGGTCTATATCTTGGGCTGTTCATGTACAGATGTTTGGTATATAGGTCAGACTAAGCGTATGGTTAGGATTCGTGTATTAGAACACTTGAAAGACATCAGAAATTATAATGAAGCTAGTCCTGTTGCCAAACATTTTCATGATATACATGGTGATTCTCCTAGTAGTCTAAAATTTTGTGTACTTGGTAAGCCTTTCTTGTATAGAGGAGGGGGGGATTATGTGGCTAAGTTGCTTGAATTGGAAACTAAAATGATTTTAAAGTTTAAGACTTTAAAGCCCTTTGGTCTAAATCAGGAATTGGGTATCTAACACTGATTATTTAATATCTTATATTTATTTTTGTGTTTATTGTTATGATTAATTAACATATGTATTTATGGTATTTCATCTTGATGTTTATTTATTAACTATATACACTTTGTTCACTTTAAATGTTTAATATATTATTAATTGGTTGATTAATAATAGCTGTGTGACTTGGAATGTGTATATATATATATATATATATATTTGTTCAAATTTTGAATGCACTGTGATCCATGAAGGCGAATTGCCGAGGTACCAGATCACTTTTTGAATAAAACTACTGCTGGTAAAGTGCTAGTGAAATTGTGTTTTCTAAGTTAGAAGCAAATTTTGCTATCTTGTAGTAGCATTGTTGTAGCTTATTACTGCGTGATGTATGGAGGTTGGTGAAAATGGGGCTCCCGTATGTGAGGGATGGAATAAGCAGGGTGTTAGTTAATTTGATCCTAGTTTTTTGTCAAGGTAAAGTTTGTGTCAGTATAATTTGCCCAGTTTGAAGTTGGTTTTCTTGACTGTGTTGAGAATGTGTTGTTCAAAAGAGAGTTTGTTGTCGAAAGTAGTTCCTAGAAGTTTTGCGGATTGTGCCTGTTCTATTTCAGTTTTGTTATCTGAGAAAATTTTGAATTCTGTAGTTGGAGACTTTGATGAGAATAATAACAGCTTGTTTTTTGGGGGGTTAAGCATTAGTTGAGAGTCATTCAGCCAAGTCTCTATAGAGGAGAAGGCATCTTGAGTGATTTTTTTGCAGGTTAGAGAAATTATTGGAGGATGAGATGATAGTTGAATCATCTGCATATTGAATTAGTGTGCTTTGATGGAAGGTTTTATTTAGATCATTTATGAATTTATATTGAAGATTAGAGGTCATAAAATGTATCCTTGTGGGACACCTGTGTTGTTAGCAAGGTAATCAGATTGCTGGTTTTGACATTTAACTGTTTGCTGTCTGTTGTTTAGGTAGGAGGAAAACCAGGTTGTTACCCTTTGAGAGCAAACCCAGTTTGTCTAGCTGTTGCAAAAGTTTAGGGTGAGATAGTGTGTCTAAAGTTTTTAAGAGGTTTAGCAGAAATACAGACGTGGGTAGACCAGCATCAAGAGCTTTATTCACAATATCAGTAAAGGAGAGTAAAGCTGAGGTAGTACTATGTCCTGGGTGGAAGCCATGTTCTGTGGGAGATAAGAGGTTATTATTGATGAGATGATTGAGTAGTTGGGTCTGAATGCATTTTTCTAGGATTTTTGATAGTGGTGAGAGGATGGAGCTGGGTTGGTAGTTTGAGAGATCATGGACATTACCACCTTTATGAAGTTGGGTAATAATGGATTTTTCCATAGTAGGGGGACATATGATTCAATGAAGAGAAGTTAATAAGACTGCTGACTGGGTAAGCTATAGCCTTGGCTACTAGTTGTAAGTATTCTGGTGGTAAGTTATCAGCAGAGAGTGAACAGGGTTTTAATTTGGTTAGTAATTTTTGAATTAGGGCTGTAGGCATGGGTTGGAGTGAGAAAGAAGAATTAACTAGTGAATTATTTGTGGGGGATAGGGGGTCTGTGGGGTTAATGCCAGAGATGGGATTTATTTTAGAGGGTGAGTCCTTGATTAGTTTTTGGATGGTGTCAATAAAGTGGTTATTGAATATGTGGGCTATCTGGAGAGGGTTTGTCAGGAGCTGGTGATGGATTTTGAATAATATGATATATATCATGGCGTACGCAAAACAATATGAAATCTGCAGTGCTCACATATGTTACTACACACACTACTCCGTGTTTTCTTCCAGAATTACAAATGAAACAGAAATAATTAAGTGAAAGGCCTCAAATTATGGACACATTTAAAATGTTGGTATTGATACATTAAAGCTTCTCAAAATAATTTCTAAATTTAGGCGAGATGGAGCAAAAGCATGAGTACAAATTAAGGCATCCCTCTAAAATGTAGACAGTTGGAAGGCATTTTGTGCACAAAGGTAATGGCTGAAAATGATCCATGGACCATACAATTTTTCAATTTAAGCACGTAAAAATCCACTACCAAACATTAGCGGACCGGAGTTCCACTGTGGCGACCCCTAGATTCTGGCAATAAATAAGCCGAAAGACACAACAACAATAAATAGGATCATAGGAGGTTACTAGGCTAATGGCCCTGGGGCTCATACAAGCCTAGCCAAGAGTTTATCCCCAAAAAAGAAACCTCAGTCAGCACCTGTCACCCCTGTAAATGAGGGACATAGGTAGAATCCCTGGGACAAATCTGTGGTTTCCCATCTACTCATCAAGGTTGTGCTTCAAGGGGGTCCATGAGGTACTCTATTTGACGTGTATGGGAAGTTTATTCCAGAGAAGAGCAGCCTCTGGAAGACAAATCTGTCTCTCCAGCAGGTTTTGTTGATGTTGCATAATAGATTCAGGCCTTTTGAGCAAGGGTGCACGAGGAGTTAAACTTACAGATATGAAGCATCTCTAGTAAGGCAGGGTCCAAGATTGCCTAGTAGGTGAGACACAGATCACCTCTGAGCAATCTGTACAATACCAAGTAGAGTGATGGTAATTTGTGCCTATCAGCATAGCACAGGTGTTGGAAGCCATGGATTCTCTTTGTGAGGTATTTCTGTGACCTCTCCAGTTGGCGCAGATGTTTGGAAAGGTACATACCAAATGGGGAGTTAGGTTTCGAGGGTCAGTAGTGGCACCACCTTTGTGCAAAGGAATGACAATGGCAGTTCTCCACTCTGCTGGAATGAAGCCTGTACATAGGCTGTGGTTGAATAGGGTGCTCAGTGACGAAGCTAGTTCTCACTGCAGATGGTGCAGAATACAGCCTGGGATGCTATCAGGTCCCATAGAAGCTGTGATCTTTGCCTTGGATAGGGCCTTTAACACTTGATCTACAGAGATGTGAGGTATGGACCAAGTATCGGGGATGTTGAAATGGCCTTTGTGGGAGACAGGGGGGGTGAATCAGGCTCTGAACCTATCTGCTAGCAGGTTGGCTAAGTCAACAGGATCAGTGTTACTGATATCATTAAGTACTAATTCAGAATAAACCTGAGCTTTGGCATGGAGGTTCCTGATGTAACTGAAGAAGGCTTTATGATTTTCCTTTATTTTAGAGGCTAGTTTAGATTCATAACTGACTTTGGAGGTTTTCACTAGTGATCTAATTTGATTGTTGAGGCTAAGGAAAGAGTTTTTCCAATTTGGAATTTGGTCCTTTTTACCCTTGTTGTAAAGCCTGTTGATAGAGGATGTCCACCAGATAGGTTTGTGTTTCCTTGAGGAGCAGGTTTTAGTTCTTTTAGGTATAGCTGAGTCCATGCAGTTATACAGATGCTTGTATACTGCATCGACGTACTGTTCAGCATAGTTGTCTGCATCCTGCGAGGGGGTTGGTGGTGTGAAGCTACTGATATCTTCCCTTAGAAGGTTTTAGTCAGCTTTTGAGAAGGTTTTTTGCCTGATTACGGCTTGGGGGGGGGGGGGTTGGGAGGAATAGAAACTTCAAATGAGACAGACTGATGAGCTGATCTGACCAAGGAATTACATACTATGGGAAATGTGCAGTGGTCACCCATGTTGGTGAGAAGCAAGTCCAGAATGTTATCTCCCCTTGTGGGGGATGAGATGAGCTGGTCTAGTGCATTAGAACTGATGAAGTCAAGAAATCATTGAGTGAGTGCATTAGTACAGGAATAGTTCACCCAGTCTATGGTAGGGTAGTTGAAGTTACCAAGGATCAGGGTGTTATGTGGTACCTTGATGGAGTCAAGTAGATCCAGGTAGAAGGAGTGACTGGCCTGAGTCATGGAGTGGGTCTATAGCTGGCTATAACTTGGATGGGTGTCTTGCCAACTGTCAGCTGCACCTGGAGGAGTTCCAATGAGTCATGCTGGCAAACCAGTCTGGAGGTGTACCTGTCCTTAATGAAGATAGAGACTCCACCACCCTTCATCTTCCCCACCTCATTTTGGGGTCAGAATTTGTGAAATGATGTATAGCATGGTAAGGCAGGGGTGCTGTCTGCAGCCCTATACCAAGTTTCTGTGACCACACAGATGGCATCTTCCAGTGTGAGGAGAGCCTCTAGTGAGTGCATTTTCAGGTTAAGGCTCCTAGCAGTAAGCAGCATGACCTTCAATTTCCTTTTTGACAGATCTTTTATGTTAGAAGATTTTGTCTTTGGGACATTGCCTATAAAAGGCACAATGGGTGAGGCAAGAGCCTTGGCCAGGATCTTGATTCCCAGGGGTGACAGGTGGAGGCTAATTCTGGCAAAGCATTGAGGCATGTGAACCATATCATTCCAAGCAGACAGATACTTAATCCCCTTGGAATGACACCAGAAACTAAGCCAATTGTTGAAGTCAATTATTTTTTGTTGGTATTGTGGTATCATTCTTGGTGAAGGTATGATGCGGCTTAGGGCTAGGGTCATACCTGCCTGCGACACATACTCTGAGACTTCAATCATGTCTCTCTTCATATAGTCCAGAGAGGTATGTCTCAAGTCATATTACTCCAACGTGGACAATGACAGAGTCATGCATGTACTTGTTGTGGAGAGACATAAGTGCATGCATGATGTGCCAGATTCTGGCAATAAATAAATGAAAATAAATGAAAATGAAGGGTTGCAGACCTTCATGAGATAATGTCCCATCACAGTGACATTTATTCTTAGTTATTGGCTGTATACAAGTACTAATTCGTGTAATCAAGACAGAGCAACATAAACCTACCTTGGAATCATTAGAAACTTCAAAGAAGCATAAAGCCAGTAGCCCAAGGCAGGGTTTTGTGTTCTGGATATACACATCAGAATAGAATGAGACTAAACTTATAATAAGAAAACAGTCGACCTGCTAATTATGTGACTTGTGTTCATTTCAAATGTCCCCAGTAATAGATTCCAAAATGTGTGTCATTTACCTTCTCTAAAACTGATTCAAAGATGTATGCCATTTATCCTTTTTATGATTAGTTTAGCTAGTTCTTCATGACTTCCTAATGAAAGTGAGACAGTTTTGTGATTCTGCTATCAGTAATCACAAATCCTCATAAGCACTCTAACATGGAGCACATTCAAACTAACAAAACATGTAAACATTTTTTAACAAGGGCAGGTCACCTTGCATCCCTATATGGAAAGCTGCATTCACCACACTACTGCTACTAATTCATCCTAACTGTCATAACTCTCAACCTTCCATCACCATAATGAAGTACACTACCTCTCATAATGTGGAAGAAATGGGCAAAATGTGGAACACATGATACCAGCTTACTAACAACTTCAGCTAGGTTGATCATACAATGGTTAAAATATGGTATTTTTACTTATATTTAATGAATTAGTACGATTCAGTTCTATTTATCGTGGATATCAGTTAAAAATTGCTAACACTGAATGTGTGACATATCCTTTCAGTGTGGAACTTTGAGGAACATGAATATTTTAAGACCCAAATGAGGAACGTACCTTGTAATGAGGTACACTTGAGAGTTATGCAAACTGTGAGTTCATACTTTCTCAGAGAAGGAGAAAATTCTCAAAATAGTGCTATCTTGATCTTTTCTGCCACACCTCCAGAACTGCGCACTTATGGTTGACAATAAGAGAGTTGCACGGTAGTGCAGAAATATTAAGCCCAGTACCCCATATTCATGCATGCTTCTGTCTGTAAGTTTATTACCTGACTTAAGTATCATATTTCTAATTTAATCATGTGACAAAGCTTAGTACATTTTAAAAATATGTTTAGTATTCAGCTGCAGGTTTCATAATAATGACCTTAAAATATCATATTTTCAGAATAAAGCATATAATTGGTGTCTGAGATATGCTTGATGCATCCCAAATCTCTGACAAGTTCTGGTACCCTTGATAAGTGTAAGTAGGGACTTGGGAGATGAAACATTCACATGTAGGATACTGGTAACATTTTGACAAAGACCTTTCAACTATGCCTTTGATGAACGAAGGTCGTGGAGAATAAATACTTTCCAGCCAGTAGGTTGAAGCAGACATTGTAAAAGAAATTACAGAAAGTTTTTTTATTTTTTATTTTTTTTTTAGCTAGAGAGGGCAACAGATGAGATTTAAAAGATTAAATGTAAGAACTTTCAACAGTAGTGAGGCTTTGGCAGACATGGGTAACCAGACTGCATACTGTAAAATAATACAGTGGTATCCTCGTTGCTGTGATAAGATGATAAGATATTAATTTTTATTGAGTGGTTTGAAAAATTTGTGACTTAAATTTACAGTGTAATGATTACTCAAGATTTGAAATGACTATAATAATATTGTGAATATTCAAGGGGATATTAAGGTGTATAATTACACTTCATTCCCGGTTAAGAAAGAACATTTTTCAATATTCACGAAAGGGATGAAATACACACCTAGTCAACCCTACGATTTAGTTGACACCCTAGTTGAATTTAAACTTTTCCTTAGGAAGTTAAATTTGGGAATATTTTTTCATGATCATGTGGGTAACATTTTGCCTAAGAATAGACTTAAAAAAAGAAGTTCTTTCACACCACCTACACACAAAACTTTATTGTCCTTCGAGAATGTGGTTACTAAGCAACTTTATGCCTTATTTAACCAAAAGAAAAATTGTTCATCTTATGGTAATCATGACAGAGCTTTGGGGGACATTTTGGACACCCTAAGTGAAAACAATATCAGGATCATGTCTGCTGACAAGGGGGGTGGCATTGTGTTGTATGATCAAAATGCCTATACAGCGAAGATATTTGACATTCTCAACAATTCTACGCACTATGAGGTTTCTAGTCTTAATCAGATTAACATAGCCCATCACAGAATTGATTTGTTTTTGGAAGAATTTCTGTTGGATGATAGAATTGATGAGGACCTCTACAAGTTTTTAAAGGTTGATTTTCCTCAATTAGCCACCATTTTCGGAATTCCGAAAGTCCACAAAGATGTGACTAATCCCCCCTTCAGACCCATCATTGCAGGTAGCCACAGTAAAACTTTCCAATTTGGTAGAGTTGTGGACTGTTGGCTCAAGCATATCTTAGAAGGGACTCAGCACATCATTAGAGACTCGTGGGAATTCCTGGGTATTTTTTCCAATGACCTGTAGTGTTCTGATATGATCTTTGTTACGGTTGATATCAAAGATCTCTTTTCTTGTATCCCTAAGGACGAAGGGTTACGTAGATTTACAGCTTGTTTGAGGAAACACAGTGGATTTAGCTGGGAGAAGATTCAGCTTACAGCTGAATTTACAGAGATTGTTCTTGAAAACAACTACATTTACTTTGAAGGCGAGTATTATCGACAAACCTCGGGAGTGGCCATGGGGGCAGCTTGTGCCCCCATTTATGCCAACCTTGTACTTTTGGACTGGGAAGAAGAGTTTGTTTTAAACAGCAAATGGATGGAACATATTTCTTGTTATGTTCGTTATCTGGATGACTTGTTTTTATTGTGGAAGGGTGACACCACACAACTATCCAATTTTATTGATTATATCAACCAGACGACCACCTATTTAGAGTTTGTATACCAACACAATACGGTTGGTATTAACTACCTGGATGTATTTATATATAGTGATGGCACATCTTTTCAATCCAAGATTTACAGAAAAGATACATTTAGTAATGGTTATCTTGATTTCAGCAGTAGTCATCCTTATTCTCAGAAACGCAGCATAATCAAGGGGCAGTGCATTCGGGCTGCCAGGATGACAACAGTTCAAAAGGATATGGAGTTGGAAATTGATTTTATTGGGAGAATGTTCAAGGACAAAGGTTATCCAACTTTGTTGATTAAGGATGTGACACAGTACGTGGTACAAGAGTGGGGGAAGAAGTACACACCTTTATTGGGGAAGGGGTCAGTCCCACTTGGTACAAGTACTAAATCTAATGTTAACAACTGTATTAATGTCTCATCAGACAAAAATAGAAGTGAAGGGCAGTATTCCAAATCCTTTATTCTTAAATATGGTAAACATGTTGGCAATGTTAAAGACATTGTTACTACCAACTGGAATATTATCACTAGTGATGAGACTATTAAAGATTTTGTTAGTGACAGGCCTTTATTTGTGTACAAAACAGGCCCTAATATCAAAAATCTTATAGAATTGAAGGCCAATAGGCAAGCTTGGAACACCAACAAGGGTGGTGGGACAAAGAAATGTGGCCGTTGTTCCCAATGTGCCTTTATTTATGAGGATGATTGCTGTACTCTTAAAAATGTTAATAGAAATAAAATTAGGTTTGCTTATGGGAACTGCAAATCTAGACACCTGGTTTATTTAGCAATGTGTTGTACATGTCCCTGTTTTTACGTCGGGAAAACTGACAGGCAACTAAAAAACAGGATATATGACCATACATATTGTATGAGGAAAAAAGATGATAACAATGCTTTATTTCGACACATTTCCAATAGCAAAACTTGTGACAAGTTTAAATTTGCTATTTTGGAAATTGTGAGGGACAATCCCAGAGGTGGTGACATTAAGAGTATAGTGGGTGGGAAGGAAATCAAATGGCAATTGAAGTTGAATGCAGCCAGTTTTCCAGGTCTCAATGAAATGATTCCAACTAAACCTCTGATTAGGAAAGTTTAATAACCATAGTGTTAAAACAATTTTTTAAACTAATTATATTTCCATTTAACATAACATTTTTTTGAGATTATATATTATTTACCATGTCTGGAAAAAGAACCTACTGTAAGAAATGCACAGTTTGTCCTGGAAATTTTGAGCATATATGAATTTTATTGTTGAGTAGTGTTATTTATATCATTTCTTCCAAATGCTTTATATTATTATCATCATTCACGGTTTGGCATTTTATTGTACTCTTTCCATGTAGTTCCTTTACTATATGGATTTTTGTGGGTTTGCACATCAGTTCACAGTTTTGGTGTTCCAATATTGATGCAGTATATTAATATTTTACCTTGTTACATAATAATTACTAAATGTTTTTTAACTGATTTATTTTTAACATAAAATGCAAAGGAATTGTTGAATTCAGGGTTATACTGTACAATGAGTTTTTCTCCTGTATTTTTTAGTGTATTTGTACGCTGTTTTTTTAAGAAAAAGGAGAGGGCGTTGCATTTATTCAATTAATTTTGGCGTTTTTTTAACTATATATGCTGTTTTTTAGGTTTTTACTTTGTTCTGATGAAGTGTATTATATACATGAAAGCGCTCAACCAACTGATTGTCTAGAGGATTATTTGTATTAAAGAACATCTGTTTCTTGGCATTTTTACACAGCGTGGATCGTGGTTTCTTCTGTGGGATTTTGGCGTTATTTTCAAGTTACTTGTTGCACCCACAGTGTTCTTTTTGTGTTTGAAATGACTATATTGATCCCAATAACTTTCTTGCTCCTGTTATCAGATGATTTGAAAAAATCTATAGCAGATTTTGTGCTATCTTAAAATATAATCGACTAAATTCTGAGTGTAGAACTTGAATAAAAGATTAGGATCTACTAGAGTCCTAAGAATTTCAAGTAAATCACTTGTGAAATATCCCTACAAAAGAATCTTTGTGGCAGCTTAGATTAAATGCAGAAAGGTTCCTGGTTTAAATGAATGTATCAATATTAAATGTTTTTTAACAGAAGATAATTAACATTTGGTGTTATATTTAGTAAAGTATTGAAGTTTTACATTTTTAATTTATTTCATTGTATTAAACAATATGTGTGTTTTATTATTGTATTAAATTTATTAATTTATATATGAGAGTACCTATAGTATGCTTTACATTTTACATTTTAAGTATTGTTTCAGTTGCAAGTGTTATATTACTTTAAGTTAGTAAGCATAGTGAAGTAGATTATTGTTCTGCAATTAGTCTAATTGTTAATTAAGTATGGGAGGGGCATGTTTTACTTGTATTTAAACTTTGAAAAGTTTGTACAGATGTATTCTGAAGAAGTCTTTTGACGAAAGCGTTAAGTAAAGGATTTTACGCTCATTTCTTGGCTGGTTTTCTTTGGTGTTCCAGTGTTTGGTTTGCAGTTTTTTGTTCACTGGTGGTCATCTTTTCTCACTTGTGAAATATGATTTATGACTAGGTCCTTGACAGGAAGGAGATCTGCCATACTTAATTTCTTTTGAGTACTAAGTAACACAGTAATTGATTTTTGTGGGGTTGATATGTACTTTATTTCTTTGCCTGACTTCCTTCTATTTTGTATGCCTCTCACTTTCTCTGTCTTTCTCTCTCTCTCTTGCATTCCCAAGTTGCTTGACAGCTGCCATTTTGTATAAAGCAAATAATATTCATGTTTTTGGACACATTAATTTTCATCATGGCTTTCATGTTAGTTTTGCCATACAGCTTATATGCAAAGCATTATCCAGATGGTGACTGATAAAAGATTGCAAACTAAACCTATATCTTGCAGGACCTACTGATGTGATGGAGGACAGATTTATGACCGCCTATTGTGAAAGGTTTTGCATGGATTAAAATCATTCTAGCAATTTTTCACTTGCTCATGTGGCTACCAATACACAGCTGGGGATTGTACACCATTTTCTGAACATTTTTCTAAGATAGTTTTGTTGCATTTTGCTGCTACCTCTTCTTTCATTCTTGGTATTCATTGAATATTTTCCTCAGGTTTCCTTCTAAGACTCTTTCACACTTGTTCAGTTTAAATAGTAGGATCCATTTGTGTTTTCTTGCATCTTACTTAATACATAAAATGGTAACTGTCTGCTGTCTTGTAATTTGCATTTATTCATTTATCTTTGTAAGCTCACTGGGCTTGTTGCTTGTTAGGGGCAGCCTGAGAGCACTGTTTGGTTAACTGATTTGCTTAGTGTCATACAGCAGGCAAATGTAGCAGGAAGCTATCTCTATACCATTGACCACAGGAAGAAAATTATTAACAGCTCTGAGTCCTCGTCCTCTGTGCTAACTGCCAAATGCATTACAGACATTATAAATCATGCATTACAGTCACATTGAAATGAAAATAATTGCATGGTATTACTGTTTGCATCTAACTTGAATGTACTTAAATGGTATGTTTACCTGTCAGTTTTATTTAATTTTGATTTATTGACCATGGTAATGTGCTGATGATGTGTTAAGTGGGGTAAAATACTGACACATACAAAATAATAGAATTTGATTACTGATAGAGGGTCATAAAGTAAATTAACAATTATGCAGTTGTTATGGAGGGTTAAGGCTGTGAGCTGTAGTTCCTGTTTTATGATGTTTGATTCCCTCAGCTCTCATGGGTCTTCTGTGTGAACTTGAGCAAGTCACTTAACCAGACAGTGCTTTGAGGCAGCTGGGAATTTGGGCATGGCTCCTTAATGGTCCCAATGACTGCAAGCCTTGTAACTACCTATGAATATCCAACATCAGAAGTTATAAGCGATAGCATCATTTCATGTCATGTGTTTAAAATAAAATGCAGTATTGTTAGTGCCCTGTGCCCATGTGGGTATCCTCTGAGTGCTGCAGTTTCCTTCCACATTCCAAAGACATAAATAAATGGACTGGACACTCTAAATTGGACATAGGTGTGAGTGTGCATGTGAGTGTGTGATGTGGAAGAACTGCCACAGCAGGGCTAACCCACCTGGTGGTGTAAACCTTGGCTCTAGATGATTGCCATTGTTGAAGTGGCACCCTGACAGCATATGCAAAAAATGGGAAAAAGGGTTGTGGATGGATGGCATGATCATGAGGATGATGAACGAGTTAAAACTGATCCAGTTTTAGCTGTTACAAATCAAAGAGTAAGGAACGATATAGGTTCAAATGGAGCAGGGGATGGCTCACAATACAAAGTTTATCTTCAATGAAACTTATTAAAGCAAAGTTGCAGCCAAATGTCAGTTTTTCACATCACTAAGTCCTCTGTTAAGTAATAAAGCATGACCTCAGGTTACAATAATGTGCTAGCTAATCTGCCAGTGGGTCTGTAATGCGTCAGGATGAAAATCAAAAACCTGCAGGAGGCATGCATAAGCACAGTTCTGGGAAATCTGTGAGACTTAGTTCACATTTCAGTTGTTTTCTCTGGGTAAGTCTTTCCTGAGAATGTTATTTATTTATTAGGAAAGTCCAGCTGGACATAGGTTAGTACTAAGCTAACTGCCCTTGCGAGCCATTTTAAGCCTAGCTAATTATCCCTTGTGAGACTCAAATCCTGCACCTTGTGCTTGCAAGTCAAACACCTTAACCATTAGGCCACCCTCCCAACCCCAAACAATCAACATAATCTCCTTTTTCAGTGGAGGCCAGGGGAGAAAAGCTCCAAGTATAAATTAGCATAGTAACAAGAAGTAATAATAACATAACATAACATAAGATAACAACATTCTAAATACAATACATTCAGAGTATTTATAATGTTGTTAGATTTCACCTCCCTGTTTTTTTTCTTTATTAAGAAATATGTTGTGCTAACCACTGGATTATTATTATTTTTTGCTTCCAAGCATTGGCTTTATTGGAGGTTAACAAAAATATAAGCTCTGCTTTCTTTGCAGAATTGTACTGAACAGATAGCTATTACTGAGTTGATTTTAACATTTTTTCACTGGAAACAAATACAGGGCACAATCTGAGGGATGTGCAGATACATATCAGGGTTGCTATGTAAATATCGGTATTATTAACACTCGTGGAAAAAAGTCTTGTTTCCTCTGGTTTACTTTGTTAGCCATAGACAAACTGTAAGGCAGTATAACTTTCTCACTTACACAGATGCAGCTGCTTTGGAAATTTATCCTGCTTATAATACTGGGTTGGTCTCTAATGACCAATTTTGGTACTGAGCTTTAAGTACTGCTGTTTTCTGACATTGCATTCCTTACAAATGCCTTACTTTGATTTAGATCTTCCATGTGAGGGTGTTTTAATTTCAGAAAAAAAGTGGTTCAGGTGTTAGCCAAGTTCATGTGTTTCTGTTAAGATTATATAAAATGGAAGGCATCTTATAAAAAGATTTGTTGATGATCTGCCAAAACAGCAGTTATTTGGGGAGCTATGTTTATGAGCAACAGACAAGCTGTTATATGCAATGTTTTAGCAATAATCTATGACAGGATATGGGTAATGCAGCCCATATGACTTAACAAAGCTAACTGTGGGTAAATCCTGCATCACACACACAAAGTAGATGGAAATCGGAAGGTATGCTGTGCAGTCTTACAGGTATCAAGGTATCAAGAGATCTGATTTTTTTAAACATATTGTGCTCTGCTCTATGGAGCAGTTTTTAGGTGAGGATTTTTTTTTTTTTTTTTTTTAGTAATTAAAATCCTCCTTATAACAGCACAGAGAAAATGTGTGTGGAACTTGATTCTTAATATGCATATTGCTCAGTCTGTCACACACACAGTGCTCAGAAAGACAAAAAGTGGTTGCGGTTAGTGGCTTTACTAGAATGTATGGAGCCTTCTAGTCCTCAGCAATAGCATTCTAATATTTTGCAAGGATCAAACATACATTAACATAAGGGTGCATGAAGGCCCTTATCATGTGTTTATTCTAATCTCAGTACAGACAAAGGTATAAAACATATTTCAGCATATTTCTCTTTTTCCTGTCTGTACCTAAGGATATAGCCTCATTACACGCCAATTAATAGTATGTGAAGTCTTGCATTTTCTTATACCTATTGCATGATATGCTGCCTTAAAAATCACTGTGAAAGTCAGTGTAGGAGGAGGGAAAGCTGATCTATAGATGCTTAAACTAATTAGGTCACTGTTTTGAAATTCAGTAGGTAAGTGTGTATGGAGAGAAATACTGCAAAATTTTCAAGCATACTCCATTCTAAATCACCAGGTACATTACTAGCACACTAATTCACATCTCATCTTAAACAGAAGTTTAAAAAAGCAAGTAGTTTTAGGGTTACCACCTGTCCCTCTTTGGGCAGTTGTGTCCTGCAAAAAAAAACAAAAAACTAAAGAATAGTAAATGTCCTGAGATTTTAGGACAAAAATATAAGTTTTCTTTAATTGTTCCAAAAAACAGCTATTTTGTATCTGAAACATCTAAATGTTGTTTACAACATAGCATAAGCATCTCAAAAGCTACAAGGATAAAGCTTTTATCTGGGCAAAAAATTGAAGTTTTGTACTTTACATTGGCTGTGGGTATGTTTGTCCTGCAAAATCTTAAATTTCCACAAAAACTGTCCGACTTTGGGCATTTGAAAAGGTGGCAACTCTAATGTAATTTAGAAGTTCTGATACTCTCCTCAGACACTGAAAACTGCCATAGTAAGTTAGTAGAGTGACAGGACAACAGATATGCTAAAATGGGAAGATACTGGGGTAACATGCAACTCATTCAAGACGATGGTGTGACTTTAAAGCACAATCCTGTCAAAATGACATTACTCATCAGGCGTTTTGGGAGCACAGCAGATAATGACTTAAGAATGATACAGAGGCATTAATATTGTGCAGCAAGCTCATGATGTGAAAAGCATATATTTTATTTCTGTTCTGGGTAAAGTTTTTCTGTTAATCAGGAACATAGAAACAGAAAACTATTTCTAAATTAATCCTGAAACCTGAGTTGCACTATTTCATCCTGTAATTGTATTTATTCAAAAGAAAATCTGTGTTGTATTTTACTGTTTTATTTTTATACTTTCAGTAAAATGAAATCAGATAAATAAATTTTGGTAAAACAATGTTAGGTGGGATTTCAGAAAATTCTTTTCGTTTTTGTAAAACAAAAAGGTTGCCAGAGCTCTGTATTTCTTTGTCACCAACTTGTACTGATGAAAGCTGCCCAGTTTCACCAATAATCAATTGAGGTTTCCAGAGGAAAAGGAAATTGTAAGAGGTAAAAAACAATGTACTATATGTGGTGCAGGCTAACTTACAACTAACAATGGCAAATGAACCTAAATTACAACAAAACTGTATCAGAAACAATGTACCTGTTTCGCAAGCAGAATGCCACTAGTACCATTTACTTGTTTCAAATAAATTTATTAGAACATAAGATCTCTCTCTGCAGATTGGTTAAAATGAAGGGGAAAAGTAGACATCAGATTTCTTTCAGTTAGGTACTGATAGAAATCCTAAAGCTGAAATGAAGACAAAACTAAATAGAAAAAATAATGTGCCATGTTATAGATTAGACACATCACCACAAGAGAATGCAGTTTTCTTTTAGCTTGTTACTGCAAAGTTTTCTTTGTATGTTGTGCATCTGGAGTAATACACATATTATTGTGAGAATAACCCTGGGCTGAATTTGCAAATCCAGGGTACATTACAACAAATGTGACAGAAGCAACAGTCTAAAACAGCAAAGAGAGCTACAATATGGGAATGCCATTTGAAATGAAAATAAAAAAAATTAGAAATGACATTCCAACAATGTTTATAACTTAACTTTTTTTGGGGGGATAGGACAAATCCCACTACACCCTCATGCAAGGAGTTAAGTGTCTAGCACTACACTATTCATATAATAAATCCTGAGATCAGTACATGTTGTAATTAAAATTCCTCCCATGCATTCATTGCCTCCAGTGGGTACAAATTCTCACTCTAGCTGCAGTTTTTCACCTGACCAACTACAATGAGAAAATAATCCTGTGTTGAGAAAAAAAGTATCTCCATAAATGAGAAAGTCAGTGTAACTGTATGAAAGCAGATTTAACAGTGTGAGCATGGGGTGACACAGATACAAGTATGACAAACCACAAGATATGTTCACATTCCTGGTTAAAGAATGCAATTCTGCATAAACTGAATGCCAGCAATGTGGAACAAAACCCAAAGGTTGTGTGTGTGGATCTATAACCTGCTGTCATTATTTTAATTACTCCATTAGAAAAAACATAGTAAAGCTAATTCAGAATAGTTTGCTGCAGTGTAGAGTGTCTCATATATTACACACTAATGATAGGACTCTTTATCATGGTCATCGAGATTAAATTCTTTCAGTAACTCAAAGATTTCATCAACAATAAGTTATCAGTTATGGCAGAGTTCCATTACACGCACAAAGAATAAGACAGCTGTAGCTAAAAATTATTATTAATGGGGCCAAGCCCTCTTCCATTACCTATATGTAGCTATACCCACACTTCCAGTCATTAAATGTTACAACTCTGTGGCTACACAGCCTTGGCTAGAAGGAGGTTTCTGTCTTTTAGAGACTGAGATGTAATATTTAAACATCAGTTATATGGCAGGTTTACCAGTTTCAGATATGAAGTGTGCTGTAAGTCCTATATGAAAACATGGCAGTAGTAACAGTGTGGGTAGAACAACTGCTCTGTCATGATTGGAAGTGCAGATGTCTGCATCTCCATACTCAAATGAGTGTAATGCTGTACCATCATACTGGAACAGTATCAGAGCATCTGAGCTGCTGGTTATCTGTGAACAATTTGCAAGCAGAGAGCTAAAGAAGACAGAGATAAGCAGCCATTGAATACCCACTTTCCCCAAGAAGATGATCTTGGAAGACTCCCACTTCAGAGATGACTGCTACTGATGGCCAGGAGGCAGCTCTAGTAACATGTGTTCTCAGAACACTGCATAGCAGGAAGCCTGTTGAGCTACTAGGGGAGATCTCATTCTAGTCAATGTGCACACTGCTGGTAGTGTGCACATTGCGTGGTAATTCTAGACAATGTGCACATCCCTGGAAGTGTGCACATTGTGTGGTCATTCTAGACAATGTGCACACCCCTGGGAGTGTGCACATTGTGTGCTCATTCTAGATAATATGCCCACTTCTGGAAGTGTGTACATTCTGTGCTCATTCTAGGCAATGTGTACACCACTGGCAGTGTGCACATAGTGTGCTCATTCTAGACAATGTGTACACCCCTGGGAGTGTGGACATTGTGTTTTCATTCTAGACAATGTGCACACTTCTGGAAGTGTTCACATTATGTGCTCATTCTAGACAATGTGCACACCCCTGGGAGTGTAGACATTGCGTTTTCATTCTAGACAATGTGCGCACTTCTGGTATTGTGCACATTGTGTGCTAATTCTATGCAATGTACACGCCCCTGGAACTGTGCACATTATGTGCTCATTCTAGACAATGTACACACCCCTGGAAGTGTGCACATTGTGTGCTCATTCTAGACAATGTGCACGCACTAGACAATGTCCACGCCCCTGGGAGTGTGCACATTGTGTGCTTATTCTAGACAATGTGCACACTCCTGGTATTGTGCACATTGTGTGCTAATTCTATGCAATGTACATGCCCCTGGAACTGTGCACATTATGTGCTCATTCTAGACAATGTACACACCCCTGGAAGTGTGCACATTGTGTGCTCATTCCAGACAATGTGCACACACTAGACAATGTCCACGCCCCTGGGAGTGTGCACATTCTGTGCTTATTCTATACAATGTGCACACCCCTGGAAATATGCACATTCTGTGCTCATTCTAGACAATGTGCACACCCCTGGGAGTGTGTACATTGTATGCTTATTCTAGACAATGTACACACCCCTGGAAGTGTACACATTCTGTGCTCATTCTAGACAATATGCACACCCTTGGAAGTGTGCACATTCTGTGCTCATTCTAGACAATGTGCACACCCCTGGGAGTGTGTACATGGTATGCTTATTCTAGACAAAGTGCACACTCCAAGGGGAACAGCAGGGTAGGGAAAAACTAGACTAATGACAATAATACTCAGCTTTACCTCTTCAAGTGTTTGTGTCATGAGAACATACCGTCATCAGATAATTATGCCTATAGTGTACTGACATCTTATCCAGGAGTCTCATACTGAAGTAATATTGTCAAGTTGATATATTTTAGAGTAAATAGGTGTCTTCAAATTAAAATATTGCAAATACTGAAAAAAAGTATTCATGAAGACTGACTGAGACCTAGTTCAAGGATCCAGAGAGCACCCCTGCATTACCGGACTATAACTCATACCACACTTTTCGGCCATCTAACCTGGACCGAAACACTAAAGGTGGAGGTGTGTCCATATTCATTAAGGATATCCACACTTCCAGGCTAGTTGCTCAGCATAATGCATCCAAGGTTGTCCAAATGCAACTAACTCTGGGCAAAACTGCAATCCAAATTGTAGCTTGCTACAGATCCCCCACCATGCCCTATGATTCCCACTCCTCTTTTCTTGATATACTGGAAAATATTAGGGTTCAACCAAACACCCTAATAATGGGCAATTTCAACTACCCCACCATTAACTGGGAAAACTACTCATGTACCAACTCCTTTGCTCAACACTTTCTGGAATTCATAAATTCCAATGCCCTGGATCAACTTATCCACACCCCCACCAGGGGCAACAATATCCTAGACCTAGTCATTACCAACATGAGTGACCAGTGTTCCACACCTGAAGTCAAATCCATGTTTGTCACATCCGACCATAAGCTAATGACCCAAGATATCCACATCCTGACCCCAGCCCCCAATAATGAAACCATGGTAAAACATTTCTCCAAAGCCAACTTCATGCTTCTTAAGACAGAAGTAATGAACTTCATGACACCCATGCAGATGGACAATACAGTTACAACTGCTGAATCCCCCACAAATGCACTCTATAAGCACTTACACAAGTGCATGGATTGTGCTATCCCAAACAGAACCAATATGCTATCCTCCAAAAAAGGAAGCCAATCTGGTGGTCCCCGGCCATAAACAAACTCTACAACAGAAGGAAGAAACTGTTGCAAAAGAGAGTAAAATCCCATGAGTGGAGGAGCTCCCTGGTCAGCCTCAGTAAGAAGCTGAGATCCCTTATAAGATCCTTCAAAGCTAGCTATAAAAACAAAATCACCATTGATTCTAAGGACAACCACAAAGCATTCTATAGCTATGTCAAGAATCTCAATGCCAACACTCAGATCTGCTCTGAGTTACAGCACAATGGCACGAAAATTACAGAATCAACTGATATTGCCAACATCCTGGCAGAAAGGTTCAGTGCTAACTTTACTACCCTCTCACCCCCTAAAGGGCCCATATCTATACAGGAAGAATGCACAGTCCCTGTAATCACAACTACACAGGTAAAAGCTACAGTCTCTAAAGCCAAAAACACAGCATCCATGGGACCGGACAACATCCCAGGCTGCGTTTTACATGAACTTCAGAACGAACTGGCTCTCCAGCTAAGCACCATGTTCAGTCATAGCCTCACATCAGGCTTTGTACCCACTGAATGGCACAGAGCAACAGTTATCCCACTCCACAAAGGGGGAGCCACCACTGATCCCAAGAACTATCGCCCTTTTAGCCTGATGAGCCTGGTCTGCTAGGCCATGGAACGTACCACCACGGAACTCATAAACAAAGACATTGGTAACTTCCAAACACTGGACCCCACCCAGTTTCGGTTTGTGAAAGGCAGCTCATGCCTCCTGAACCTGATCTACTTCTCTGAGGCAGTCACCAAAGCCGTAGATGAGGGTAAGGTGGTTCACACAGCCTATCTTGACCTTGCCAAGGCTTTTGACACCATCCCCCATGCTGGAATTATAGCTAAACTCACTAAACTAGGTATAAATCCCTACATCACAAGATGGGTTGCCAATTGGCTCACTGACAGAACCCACACTGTAAAAGTTGCAGACTCCAAATCTGACTTCAGACCAGTGACAAGTGGAGTACCACAGGGTTCAGTCCTGAGACCTCTCCTGTTTGGTATGTACTTCTCTGAAGTACAGGCTAACACAGAAGGCCTTTGGCTAATGTAGTTCACAGATGACTGCAAACTAGGAGCCATAGTTGAGTCCCCAAATGATGTGGACATCCTACGGAAGGGCCTCACTGAGACAGATGCCTGGTGTCAGAGCCATGGCCTCAAGCTCTATGCAAAAAAGTGCATTGTCATCCCCTTTTGTAAAAACTCTGCACCCGTGAACTACCACATAGGTGGCAGTCTACTTAATGCCAAATGTGTGAAAAGAGACCTTGGGACCCAGGTGGACAGTAGTCTCTCCTTTGATAATCACATTGCCACAGTAGTCAGGATATCCTTCTATGTGGCACACCTCATCAAAAAAGGGTTCTCATCCAGGAAAAAAGATGTCATTGTTCCCCTCTACTCAACACTCATTAGACCCATTATAGAGTACAAAACCTATTTTGGAATGTACCTCACAAGACATCTGCAGCAGCTGGGAAGGCCACAAAAGTACCTCACAAAGAGGATTACTGGCCTCAAACAGATGCCCTACACTGACCCTCTCAAAAAACTCCAGCTTTACTCCATAGCATATTGCCTAGTCCGACATGATCTCTGCCTAACATAAAAAGCTATGTCAAACCTAGAGCTATTGGACATGCTACAGCTAAAGAAATCCCAGTCTCTCCAAGCTACACGCTCTAGGGACCTTAACCTTGTCACCACAATAAACAGAACATGCTGGAGGGATAGATTCCTGTCCCAAAGACTTCCCATACTCTGGAACAAGCTACCCATCTATGTCAAGCGAAGTTCCTCATTAGCAGTCTTCAAGAAGAATCTTGATGAGTGGATGGGAAATAGGAAATACACCCGGGGATCACTTCTGTGGCTCTGCTCAACAGGGGCACAGGAAAATAATTTTCTTGGGTGGCATAAGCCAGGGAACCTTATTGGCTAGGCTTACTTTGGCCCTTGGGGCGATAGCCTAGTACCTACCTATGAACCTATGAACCTATATTGCATTTCACAGGACAGCATGCAAAAGAAGATATTTCCATAGGCCTTGTCACATTGCACTGACTATCCCTTATGATGAACATGATGTTAAGTCTCCCTGATTAATACTCTCATCTTCTCATTTTAATAGTCTGGCGATGAGGACATGAAGCCCCGCTCAGTAATGTACACTAGTGCTCATGTCTAGCACTCTGACCGTCCTCCCCAGGAAAGGATAATGTAGTGCCACCCATCTATCTTTACTCATGCATCCAACCCTAACCCCACACTCTATACATTACTTCACACAAAAAAAAAATCTTTCCCTAGCAGTCTTCTGTTCAGACAAAGTTGTATGAAGAGTGCCTGAAGTTACTCTTAGTTTTTTTTGTTTATTTGCTTTGTTTTCCTTTTGTGTTTTTTTTTGTAGAACAATTACAAAGAAAGAGCATTTGTTTTGCCTTTGTAATTGGTTTTGTTTTGTCCTTTTTTATTTTCTATTAAGATAGTTTCAATGTGTAAAAATCAAGATAATGTACATTGATTTTTATATATGTTAATATTTCATAATATACCCAAGTCTGTATAAAATAGTATGTGTGCGATAGTTTAAGAAATTCAGAGGAAGAACATACATAAGTATAAATAAGATAATGTATAATTTGATAGGTATGAGAGAAAAGATTTTACTTAACTTGTAAATAATATGTGCCATTTTTAACATCTAACTTCAAGAAATTCTACAGGATAAAATAAAGCTGAGAATTTTATCCATGAGTAAGAAGTTTTGTTCAGACAAATCTTCTAGATAGGATGTCTGATTATCATCAAGGAAGGCCCTTTGCTAGTGCTATCAGTGGTGTAACAGTAATCATACTTGCCATTAGTGCAGAAGGCTGTAGGTTCTATTCCCACACCACATAGATGATTTATTAACACTGCATTGCAGCAGAATGGGGGTGTTGCACTCTTACGCATGTAGTCCTTTAGATGAGATGTTAAACCAAAGAAGTTCCATCTGCTTGAGCTGGACGTGGCTCAGGTAGATGTAAAAGATCCCAAGGAACCTAGCTAAACAAATAGTGGACAATCCCCATCGCCTTTGCCAAATTTCCTCTTGTAGTATAAATAACATTTCAATTTTCCTCAGAAAAGAGGTGACAATCCTAGTGTGACTATCCAAGTCAACAACAAATAAATAAAAATAATAAACGATAAATTAATTGTTTGAGGCTTAAAGAATGTTGCACTGGAAATCACTACAACACGTGTAGTTCCATAGCTTACTTTGATTTGAAGATAATTAGTTTTCCATAATATTTTTTGCTAGAACCAGTCTTTAATTGTTCAAATGATAAAATGCAAAAAGCTAGCTGAGTCCTGAATACAGTGAGACAGAAATGGCAGAAATCATCTTTAATATATCAAAATGTCAGAAAGTATTTCCCCATTATCCAACAAAATGGCATTCATGGTACTTACATATTATCGGAACAAGATTCCACATTCACTACCTGATACTGCAATTCCCAGTTGTAGCAGATGGTATCTTAACTCTAATCCATTTCAAAATGTCTTCAGTATATGTTTTTAGACAAAGTGATTTCATTTCTGGATGCTCAGACCATCACTTAGTTTGCTACAGTGGAATATTGTTGGAGACATTTCTCACCTGCTTTCTTAAAGACTTCTGTAGAAACCCAACAATGGCATGGGAAAATTGTCTCAAACTGGAGACAGATTTTTAAAGACTGCCGTTATAAACTTAGTTGATGCAATAAAATGTTTGCAATAACATAAATGTTATGAAGTTATGAAACTGAACTATAAAACATTTGTCATTCCTATGGTGACTGATGTCCTCAATTGTTTGACCCAAAAATGCAGCTTTTACATGTGAGACAGTAACAATACAATAGGAAAGCCAGACTTCATGCACAATTGTGCATGCTTGACAGGCATGCTTAGGATGACAGATTTCACAGCAATTTTAAGAAATGACTATGCAGTTCTCTGTACAGAAATGTAAAAGTGTGCCTAACTGATGTCATGGACTTAAAAAGTTGTTGCTTCAAACAGCTACCATGGATGAATGAGTAAAAGTCGTTAGGCTCTTTCGAAACTGATGGTTCATTCAGTGTCTGCCTGACTGCCCTCAAGAAAAACAGAAAAACTCTGTGAATGAATGAGTAAAAGTCATTAGGCTCTTTTGAAACTGATGGTTCATTCAGTGTCTGCCTGACTGCCCTCAAGAAAAACAGAAAAACTCTATAGATTTATCGGCCATAAAGGTAGAAAGGTAGACAGATGCAGTATGGAGTGTTATATTCTCCTCATTGGAAACTTTGACTACATTTGTCGGCAGGAGTATGGCTTGGAAAACAGCCATTTCTCCTGCTCAGAATCTGATTGTGATAATACGTAAGTACCACATTCATTAATAAGGTTACAAAATTTGCCAACAGCAAAGAATACCACAATATGTCCTTAAGACTTTGAATTGGCTTGAACTGCCTCACCACTTAGCTTACACTAAGCTTATCTCCACACACAACATTATTCACAAAGCCTGATGACTGCCCTGCTTTTACTCCTACTATCTATTGCTATCACCCTAACCCCACAAATCCTCTGGCAAAAGTCTCTACTCATACTCTGTCACTAGAAAATGAAATTCTATTCCTTTGCAAATTAGATCTACCTCTAAACTCTCCAACTTCAAACAACTACTAAAGACTATCCTGTAGTAAACTGAATCTTCAGTACACCACCACGGCAACCAAGAATAACTGTTAAAGGCAATTTTATTACTAATGAAGTAAAATAGAAATAAGAAAAACATATAAATGCAGTCTGATGAGCGCTTTCAGCTTTTCAGCTTTCTTCAGATCATATGATTATGAATGTTGTCATTAAAATTTTTAAAATAGTAAATAACCAATCACTTTTTTAGTTCTCGTAGACACCCTTGCTCTAAAGCCAATAATTCAAGGTGGTTAGAACATTCAACCTCCTTCTCAGAGAGCCAATAATTATCTTAGTAGGGCTTTATCCATTCCAATCAGCAATTAACCAATGGGTGTTCATATTCAGAACCAGCCTTCTACCTTGATCAATCAGACAGCCTCTTGATGTACGGTGAATGATATTCCTCTTGATCTTTAGTATAGGTTTTAAAAGAACCACATTATTTATGCCACAAAAGCGTTTTGCTGGCATATTGATTCACATAAACACCCTTGCTCTAGGTCCAATTATTCAAAATGGTTAGAGTGTTTGTTCTCTTGTTCAGAGAGCCAATAATAATCTCTGTAGAGCTCTGTCTAGTTTGGTCCATAAGTGTCCAATGGCCATTAGTATTCAAAAGCTGCCTTCTTTCTTGACCAATCATTTATACCAAGGGGGCCAAGCCTCTTACTTGCAGCCAATAGTGCTCCTGCTGGTCTTTAATATGGGTTTTAAGGGAACCACATTATTTAGGCCAGGAGACCGATTTGCTCACATGTTCACAATCCAATTGACCTCACGTAGCTCTGTCCGCTTATGAACATCCCCTTCTCTTGCTGTTTGAGCCACGACCTCAATAGCCTTAAATCTGAAGTAATGAGTAGGATTATTGGCCACATGCACTGCCAAGGCATTGCTCACATCCATTTTATGTATATCTCTAAGGTGTCTTAATATTCGATCCTTAAATCTTTGGTGAGTTTTGCCAATGTAAAAAGCATTACATTGGTGGCAAGACACTAAATAAACTAAATGCTGGGTGTTACAGTCCGCATACACATTAAAGGAATATGTCTTATTAGTGTCTAGCTGAGAATCGAACAAGACAACGTCTTACTGTGAGGCGACAACGCTACCACAGTAAGACACTGTCCTGTTCGATTCTCTGCTAGAGCGTCTTCTGTGTGGAGACATGCATGAATGGGCGTACCTTCGTTGAAGGTTGTGCGTCAGGGCAGGCAACTCGGCACGTAAAAATCCACTGCCAATCATTAGCGGACCGGAGTTCCGCTGTGGCGATCCCTAACCGGGAAAAGCCAAAAGACACGACAACAAGTGCATGGATGAATAAATGTATTTGCACTATCAATGTAATCACATGCTTTACACCTTTGCCACTTAAAAGTGCTTTTCCTGATAGAACGTGTGGGCTGAGCAAACCCGTTTTTATTACATAGGAGCCTTTTGATATTTTTCTTGTTCTTAAATAGAAATCTAGGAGTTTCTCCTATTATGTTCTTTATTTTATCATCAGTTGTCAAAATGGGCCAAAATCTCTTGACAATGTCACAAATTTGTTTATTGTCTGTATTGTAAGTAAGTGCACATCTTAATTGTGATTCTCCAGTTTTTAAAAGGGGATTTATCAGTATGTAGTGAATTACTCTGTTATGAGAAATATGGCTGTCCTTTGCCTTTTCTGACTTCCATATGTCTGGTTCACATAACTAAGTTGGAATCTTTATATCACCTTTCTTTTAGATTTTCATAGTTTTGCCTGTTCAATTTTGAAATCTTCTTCATCTATCCTCAATCTTGAGATCTTTAGTGTTTGAGTCTCAAAAATGTTATTATAGAAAGCAGTGGTGGTACTGCGGTAGCGTTGTTACCTCACAGTAAGAGGTTCTCCCATTCGATTCTCAGCTGGGCTTGGGAGTGCCTTCTGTGTGGAGTCTGCATGTCCTCCACACAGTTGGGTAGCATTTGAAAGACATGCGTGCGTAAATGGGTGTGCCTTCGTTGAAGGTTGGGTGTCGAGCTGGCCCCTCAGCATTTCGTAAAAATCTACTGCCAATCATTAGCAGACTGGAGTTCTCCTGTAGCAACTCCTTACCAGGAAAAGCCGAAAGACAAACAACTGGATGGATACTCTGTCTATGTAAATAGTGATTCTTCCAAGTAGATTTCCTAAAAATGCTGGTACTTATGGCTTTACTTGGATGTATATGAATTTTGACATCCAAATAGTCAATCACTTCTTTGGAATAGTTTGCTTTAAATTCTAAGAAGTCAGTACTCTGGGTGATGTAATTTATGAAAATGGCTAGATGTTCAGTGCCCCCTTCCCATAAAATAAAAAATGTCGTCCACAAAATGACCATAGTATACTAGGCCTTTTCTCCATGGATTTACATCACTTAGAATTTCTATATTTTCCCATTGGGCTAATACCAAGTTTGAGTAACTGTTCGCACATGGGGTGCGCATGACAACTTCCCATGTTTGCAAGTAAAAAACATCACCATATGCAAAGACATTATTTTCCAGGACAAGTTCCAATAAGGAGCATAACGGATCTAGATTGACATCATTATGCCTTGGAAAGTGATCTAGGGATTGTAAGCATTACTCATTAGGTATTACTGTGAAAAGACTAGTGATGTCCATGGTCACAAGCATGATATCATTGAAATTGGTCATTTGGCGAGTTTTAGTATGTAGGTCACTTAGAAAGCTTCCTGTGTACTTTAAAACAGTATGTGCCATAGGTAGAACTCCTTTCAGTTCATTTTCTATATATATATATATATATATATATATATATATATATATATATATATACAGATAGAGGTTCAGTAATCCAATCTCTGCCAGCTACAATGGGACGCAATGGAGAGTCATGGTAGTCTTTGTGTATTTTGGGCAGACCACTTATACTTGGAATCATAGGATGAGAAAGATCAAAAAAATCATAAAGATCCTTCGTTATACGTTCGTCCATAAGTAATTCATATAGAAAACTGCGAAAAGTGTTGATTCTCATATCAACTACTTCCTTGCTCAATTTCTTATACGTGTGTTCATCTTCAAGCATTCTCTGGATCTTGTTTCTATACCAGTCTGCATCCATGACAACTCTGCATCCACCCTTGTCAGCTGGTTTGATGACCAATTGGTCCATTAACTTTAGTTGTTTTAGTGCTTCCTTCTGCTTGGCAGTAATATTATAGAAACATCCTTTGTGGTTGCTATTGTGCCTCCTCATCCTTTCTACTTCATCCTCACATAATCTGGAGAATAATTCAACAGTAGGATGGTTAACTGGTTTAAAACTACTGGGTTTTTATATTGAGTTGTTCTGTGAACGTTGTCTCCTCCAAAAATGCATTTCAGTGATATATTGCTACAAAAAAAGAGTAATATCTGTCATAAATTCATTTAGATCAGATGGTAAAGCAGGAATGAAACTAAAGACTATCCTGGTTCTGCTCCAGCACTACCCCAGGCTGAACTAGTCCTGCCCTCCCGCCACCACCAGCATAGTTTGACTATGCTTTGGAGAGAAGGAATTAGTAAGATCTATTTCTTAAACAATGAATAAATATATATTTTGCCTAGACTATATTATCTACACATCTCTGTTCCAAAGAGTGTACTGAGTGTGTTTAATGTCATCTCTAAGAGCTGCATCTTGTGAATACTTTATCTATATTGATAGTTCTTTTTCAGCTGTCCCAATATTTGCACTATCCATCAATTGGGCTCACAATGTATGAACTGAAGCTGTAATTTCACTTAGCTAGTATGTCATTCTTCTGTATTAGGCTTTGTAATAACTTTATTTAACTATAACCATATTATGCCAATGTGGAACTTTTCTTCCCAGGCCTCCACTGAAAATGTAATATTATCCCAGCCAGACTTTTCCGGTAAACAACTGTCAAATAAATATCAAATAAAATAAGTAAATCAATTCTGATATACAAGAAGATAACATTTTGTATAACTTGTTGGATATATGGAAATATCTTTTGGGAAATGCTGATCTGCAAATACTCTCCAAGTTGATGAAATTAGTAACTGTGGAAGTGATCACTGAAAATGAGCTTTTCTATCTTCATAGGAATCTGAATTTCCAGATTTTCTTATAGATGGAACTAATCCCATATCACAGAGTTAAGTGTATTTGCTTGGTTCCAGGGCTGCATTTGCTACACAAATTTCCTTAATCGGATTTTTAATTTGTGGGAAATATATAAGAAAATTATACTCTTAAAGAACTGTATACAGGTGAGACATGTTCTAGATTCATGTGATATGGTCATAAGAAGCTTGGATATTATTTAAGACAAGCTAATTCTAGATTGAGATATTCTGTTTTTTCAAACTGTAGATCCATCACTGAATCAAAGTAAAGCCATAAGTACTTCAGACATGGATTAAAATCTGTACACAATTCAGTATACTTTGTTTCTGTTTAGAAAAACTAACAAAGATTTCAGTTATAGCTTGCAAAGATTAAATTCATACTTATTTAAAAGAACTCAGGCTGAGATAAATTCTAGAGAATTATCACATAAGGGGACTTATAGTTTCATTCTTCTAACCCCACTGTTGAACTTTTTTAACTATACAACTGGATGATATAAAATATATTAAAAATTTTCCATCCTATGCTATTAATTTTATATGGATATTCTCGGACATTTATTGTCCCAAATAAATCTAATGAAAATGACACAACTTTGGCAGTGTAAAATGCTTGTTTTTTTTTTGGGGGGGGGGGTCCTGCACCTCGTATGAAGCTGTTGGAAAAGTCATTATCCAGAATGTTTGTGTGTAGACAAATGCTTAAAATCTGAACTGTTCTGGATTTTAGTTCCATTTTTTCAGACTTCTGTTATATTTCCAAATGTTTATTTGTAGTGTCCTTCAAAATGGAATTGATATGTAACCTAGGTATACAAAAATTAGACAGGATTTGTTTAATAAGTTCTGAGGAGGGAAAATATCTGACAGCTAACTGTGGCTTTACCTATGTTTTAAAAAGTCAGATTAAATGTTAGAGTCTGAAAGACATTCTTTCCACATTAGTCAGGAATAAAAGCAAATCATCTACAAATATATTTAGGATGGGGTTGTTACTTGTTAAAAGATGAACCTTGATTTCAGATGACAGCAAAGCTTGCACTAAACTATTAAGGTACGTGGCAAACAAAAGGAGAGACAGGTTGGCTACCTTGTCCAATACTCGTGCAATGAAAGGTAGGCAGTACTATTCCATAGCCCTTGATTTAGACTATGTAAATAATAAAGAACATCTAGAAGTTTCAAAAAACACAGCAGTTCCTGAAAGAAGACAAATGTTCTATATCTAATGTTTCTCAGCATCATAGATGTGTATTAGTAACGAATAATGGCTTTTACTGCTTTTAGGATGAGCAGTATTTTTATAGTACCTCGAAACTGTATGCCTGATATAAAATCTTGATGGACTTCGTGAATTTGTTTTTCTAAAAGGTGAATTATGTATTAACTTTGATTGCGGCAAGTAACATAGGAGAGTTCACAACTCGTTTATCACATATGCTTGAGAAATAACTTGATGACTGGCTTTTTTCATAGAATCTTTGAATTTATTACTGCTCAATTTCTGAGTTGTTTGGCTTCTGCTACATACCTACAATCAACTGCATTACTGTCTGAGTTAAGTACAAACTTGCAGTGTTAAAGATTGTATTGCATTTTATTTTTTTGTCTATTTAATTGTTTCATTGAATATTGTGGTCTGTGTCTCTGTAGTTATTTATTTTTCTATTTAATTGTTTCATAGAATACTGTAGTCTCTTTTTCTCTCTCTGCAGTTAGTTTCCCACCCTCCCTCCCTGTGGCTTTGGAATTGCCTGCCCCACCTGTAAATTTGTGTTTGAACACTCCTCCTGGGTCTATCTCATTTGCCCACTCAACCGAGTACAGTGAGATCATATTTTGACTTTAGACACTCACCAGTCCCATCTGTTCAGCTCTATCCTAGCTCTATTCCAGTGTAGTGTCACTAGCTCATTCTACCTAATACAGAGAGAACATTTGTGAAGGGCAAGCCACTTAGGTCCTTAATTTTTAATTATCTTCTGTTTCTCCTTTCTCCCTTTCCACGTTCCAAAAAAAAAAAAAAAAAACAATTCTAAGCTTGTTTCCTGCCTCTCCTGTAACTAGTCTAGTCCAGATACAGATTTGCTGTTACCAGGACTGTTTGTAAGCTTCTGAGCCCCCCAAGCCTTTTTGTGTTGGAGGGAAGTTGTCTGGCTTATCAGTGTGAGTGGTAAGCACTATGTAGCCTATCTACCACAAGAGTGGTTTCTGGCCCAGAAATTGTAGTTTATTGGCCGTTTGAGCAGTTTTTCCATATCTTTCAACTTTCTGGTTTAAAAGCCCATATTTGCACTTGTTTCCCACCTTTCCTGTAACTAGTCCAGTCCAGATACAGATTTGTTGTATCCAGGACTGTTTGTAAGCTTCTGAGCCCCCCAAGCCTTTTTGTGTTGGAGGAAGCATTGTTGGAGGGAAGCATTCTAGCTTATCAGTGGTAGTGGTAAGCACTAGTTAGCCTATCTACCACAGGCTTATTGTGCCTGCTTATTTGAACTGTTTCTTTCTGAAATTGGTGCACCTTATTGCTGCAGCATAGACCAGATTCGGGCCTGCTGAATCTAGCTTTGTTTGTATAACTTGAGCATTGACCCAGGCCATCATTTTTGGAGAAGGTTCATCTGCACCCTAGCAGCAGGAGTGTGCAGTTAGAACTTGTCTGATTGAAGACTGCTGGAGCAGGGCTCAGGTTTGAGCTTTTTTTTTCTGGTTATTTGGGTAACTTGTTTAAATCAGTTGTTCGTTTTCTATTGTTTTATATATATAAACAAAAATTGCATTCTATTCATCTGCTTTTACTGTATTTGTGTTTCTTCCTATTTTATTACTAATGGCATTGACTACAACTCTGATCTGAGATATATAACAATAAGTATCCTTTTCTGTGCTTTTAAAGAGTTTTTTTGATTGTCTCTGCTTTATTTTCTGAAAAAAAAATTATACTTGTTTCCCACCTTTCTAAGCTAGTATAGTCCAGTTTTCAGGTTAGTGCTGAATTCAGGGCTGTGTTACAAATCTCTGTGTTTGCCCATACCTTACTTGGATAGAAGGAAGTTTCTCTGTTCATCTGTGAGAGAGGGGAGCTTTGAGCAGCCTATCTGTCCCTGGAGGAGTGGTTTCAGCCCAGAAATTAGTAGTTTATTGGCCATTTTGGGTTAATTTCTATCTCTTTCATTTCCCTGCTATAAATACTGCATTTGCCTGATTTTGCACACCAGGCAGCGCCAGTTAGCTAGGGTATAACTATTTCCGGCTACACAAAGTCTCCTCTTCAATTTTTCCCTTGGAACTAGACAAACCTTCAATTTAAGCACTCAAGCCATTCACTTCTCAGCCCAGCACTTGCTCAAAACTCATAGCAAGCACTTATAAACCCTAGCACTAGACCCTCCTATACTGTACAGAAGGGCAAGCCTCTCTATTCAACCTTACCAGCTATTCAGTAGAACAGTTCACTGTACCTATCCAGGCATGTCCAAAGGGCAGTTTCAGGCATACTCTCCAGTCCAACTGGTGAATATGGGCATTTTGAGGCAATGTTACAACTGCCTCATGTACACAGACAACCCTCTCCTCCTACCACCAAACACTAATACATGTGAGAGATGCAATTATACAGCCAAACTGGAGGCTAAGCTCTCTCAACCCAAGGCTAGATCAGACAGTCAAGAGGAGAAGGGAAATACTTGCATCATACCACCAGTCTCACATAGACCCATTAAACCAGCACCGGCAAAAAACACACATAAATACACGAAAACATACCCTGAGGCTCTAAATAAAAATCTGCAAAAGCAACAGAGACCTCCAAAGCAGACATCCAAGCAACCTCCACCCCCCCAAGAGGAATCATGAAACACATATTTCACAAAACCAGTTTGCCATGCAATCACAGCCCTTAAGGGAAAATAACATACCCAGCACACTAGTAATAGGTGACTCTATAGTCAGGCACACTGACGTCCCACTCACTAGGCTGAATAAGGAGAAGGCTACTGTTAGCTGCCTGTTGGGTGCCAGGATCTGCCACATAACAAAAGCACTCTCATCACTCCAGAACAAGTACAAATACGACTCTGTCATTGTTCATGTTGGTGTGAATGTCCTGAGCCGTACCTCTCTGGACTACATGGAAAAAGACATGGAAGAGCTCTCTGATCTTGTTGCCCAGACCGGTATGACCCTGACTTGCATCCTGCCCTCACCAAGAATGATACCACAATATAAGGAAAGAATTATCAATTTCAACAATTGGCTAAGTTTCTGGTGTTATTCAAAGGGGATCCAGTGTCTGTCTACCTGGGATGACATGCTCGACAAGCCACACTGCTTCGCTAGAGACGGCTTGCACCTGTCACCCTTGGGCTTTCAAATACTGGCCAAGGCTCTTGCCACCCCCATAGTGCCTTTTTTAGGCAAGGCTCAAAAGACAAACCCACCACCATAAATAGCACAAGTAACAAAAAACTGAGGGTAATGCTACTCAATGTCAGAAGTCTAAACCTCAAAATGCATGCAATCGAGGCACTCCTCAGTATGGAGAAAGTTGATATATGTGCAGTAACAGAAACCTGGTTTAAGGCTCCAGAGAGCACCCCAGCATTACCAGGCTACAACTCATCATACCATACATTTCGGCCACAGAACTTGGACTGAAATACAAAAGGAGGGCCGTATCCATATTCATCAAGGATATCCACACCTCCAGGTTAGTGGCACAGCACAATGCTTCAGAGATCATCCATGTGCTACTAACAATGGGCAAAACTGCAATTCAAATTGTAGCTTGCTACAGATCACCCACCATGTCCCAGGACCCCCATTCCGCATTTCTGGAAACACTGGGAAATATAAAGGTCCTACCAAACACCCTGATATTGGGTGATTTCAATTACCCAAACATTAATTGGGAGAACTACTCAAGTACTAACTCCCTTGCCCAACATTTCCTAGAATTTATAAACTGAAACACCCTGGATCAATTGGTCAACATTCCCACCAGAGGTGATAACATATTGGACCTGGTCATCACTAACATGGGCGACCGGTGCTCCATACTGGAGGTCAACCCCTCACTGGTTAGATCTGACCATAAACAAATCACTTTGGATATCCACATTCCGCACCCACCCCCGGACAAGGAAACCACCATGAAAAACTTTTCAAAAGCAAACTTCACATTACTTAAGACCAAGGTGGAAAGTTTCAAAGCCCCCATGCTAAAGGATAACATTGTCCAAGCTGCAAAATACTTTACTAATGCATTCTACGGACACCAACAAGAATGCATGGATCTTACTATCCCAAGCAAAACCAAGACTTACTCCTTCAAGAAAAGGAAACCAGTCTGGTGGACTCCTGCCATAAACAAGCTATACAACAGAAGAGAAAACTAGTACAGAAAAGAGTAAAACCACAAGAAGGGAAGATATCCCTGATCAGTATCAGCAAGAAACTACCATCCCTCATAAAATCATCCAAGGAAAGTTTCGAAAGAAAAATTGCCAAGGACTCCAAAGATAACCACAAGGCATTCTTTAGCTATGTCAAGAATCTAAGTGGCAATGCTCAGACCTGCTTGGAGTTAGTGCAGAATGGTACAAAATACTCTGAACCGACTGATATTGCCAACATCCTGGCAGACAGGTTCAGCGCAAACTTCACCCCCCTCTCACCCCCAAAAGGGCCAATACCATACCAGAAGAATGTAGAGCTCCTGAAATCACAGACAGTCAGGTTAAAACAGCCCTCTCCAAAGCCAAAAAAACACAGCATCAATGGGACCAGACAGTGTCCCAGGTTGCATCCTACATGAGCTCAAAGATGAACTAACCCCTCACCTAAACACACTATTCAAACTCAGCCTCTCCACAGGTTATGTACCCATAGAGTGGTGCACAGCAACAGTTATTCTGCTCCACAAAGGTGGAGCCACAACAGACCCCAGGAACTATAGCCCTGTAAGCCTGACTTGCTTGGTCTGCAAGGCTATGGAGCACATTATCATGGAACTCATTAACAGAGACATTGGGAACCTCCAAACACTGGACCCTACACAGTTCGGCTTTGTTAAGGGCAGACCATGCCTCCTAAACCTGGTGGACTTCTTTGAGACAGTTACCAAGGCTATAGATGAGGGAAAGATGGTACACAAAGCCTACCTAGACCTTGCAAGGGCCTTTGACACCATTCCTCATTCTGGTATTATAGACAAGCTTACCAACCTGAACATAAACCCCTACATCACAAGATGGGTTTCTAACTGGCTCATGGACAGAACCCACATGGTAAGAGTTGCAGGAGCTAGGTCTGACTCTAAACTGGTCACAAGTGGCATTCCCCAGGGCTCAGTCCTGGGACCCCTCCTGTTTGGCATATACTTTTCAGAGATACAGGCAAGCACAGGAGGACTATGGCTGACCAAGTTCGCAGACGACTGCAAATTAGGGGCTATAATTGACTCTCCAACTGACACAGACATCCTCCAAAAGGGTCTCACTGAGACGGACACCTGGTGTCAAAATCATGGCCTCAAGCTAAATGCCAAAAAGTGCATAGTCATCCCCTTTGGAAAAAACAAAGTACCCATAAACTACCACATAGGTGGTAGTCCCCTAAATACAGAAGATGTAATAAGGGATCTGGGAATCCAAGTAGATAGTAAACTCTCTTTTGATAGTCGCATTGCCAAAGTGGTTAAAAAATCCTTCTACGTGGCACACCTTATCACAAAAGGGTTCTTATCCAGATCAAAAAAGGTCATTATGTCCCTCTATTCATCGCTCATCAGATCCATTGTAGAGTACAACGCCCCATTTGGGATGTATCTTACAAGACACCTGCAGCAGCTGGAAAGACCACAGAGGTATCTCAGCAAGAGGATCACTGGCCTCAAACAGATGCCCTATGCAGCTCGACTGAAGAAACTCCAGCTGTACTGGGTTACATACCGCCTACTCAGAGGTGATCTCTGCCTGACATACAAGGCCATGTCCAACCCAGAACTGATGGACATGCTCCACCTAAAGAAAAGCTTATCCCCTCGAGCCACACGCTCTAGGGATCTAAACCTCACCACAATAATAAATAGGATGTGCTGGAGGGATAGATTCCTGTCACAGAGACTTCCCATGCTTTGAAACAAGATTCCAATCTATATTAGGCAGAGCTCCTCGCTAGCACTCTTCAAGAGAAACCTTGACGAGTGGATGGGAAACAGAAAGTTTACCCTGGGGATCACTTCAATGGCTCTGCTGGACAGAGACACAAGAAACTAATCTAAGGGGGCAGCAAAAGCCAACACATTCTGGCTAGGCTTATAAATGCCTACGGTCAGATAGCCTAGTACCTACCAATGAACCTATGAGCCTATAAGTTCCAGGTACAGATTCTTAGTTTTAGCACTTGAATTTGTTTATTCATGCTCAGCACTTTTCAGAATTTGTTGTTAGCACTAAATAAGCTACAAATTACTACAGCACTCAACCTTCCTCTTTACCTAGAGGAAAACAGTTTTTGTACTTACTTTCCTCACTTGTTTAGAGAAAAACAGCTCTTATACTCACTTTCCTCACTTGTCTAGAGGAAAGTAGTTTTTTATTCTGGCATGTCCAAGGGTCTGCTCCCAGTCTTCCCTCCTGTCTATCTGATGAATCTGGGCATCTTGGGGCAATGTAGCAATTGCCTGATGTACACAAACAACCCTCTCCTCCTACCACCCAACACCACAACCTGTGAGAGATAACCTTATCTAGCCAAACTGGAGGCAAAGCTCTCTCCAACCAAGACTGAACTTGACAGTCAAGAGGAGAAGGTAAACACTTGCACCACACCACATTCATCACATAGTCCCACTAAACCTACACCACCAAAATCCACACACAGAAACACAAAAACATTCATGGAGGCTCTCAGTAATAATCTGCTCAAGCAACAGAGACCGCCAAAGCAGAAACACAAGCAACCTCCACCCCCCAACACAACCCAAATGACACATAGCCCACAGACTCAGTGTGCCAATAAACCACAGCCCATAAGGCAAAATAACGTACCCAACACACTAGTCATAGGTGACTCTATAGTCAGGCACACTGATGCCCCACTCACCAGGCTAAACAAGGAGAAGGTTACTGTCAGCTGCCTGTCTGGTGCAAGGATCCGCCACATAACTCATGCACTCAGGTCACTCCACAACAAGTACAAATATGACTCTGTCATTGTCCATGTTGGTGTGAACGACCTGAGATGTACCTCCCTGGACTACATGAAAAGAGACATGGAAGAGCTCTTTGATCTTGTAGCCCAGGCAGGTATGACCCTAGCCCTGAGTAGCATCCTGCCATCACCCAGAATGATACCACAGTACAAGGACAAAATGACCGACATCAACAATTGGTTAAGCTTCTGGTGTCATTCTAAGGGGATCCAGTATCTAGCTGCCTGGGATGACATGGTCAACAGACCATGATGCTTTGCCAGAGATGGCCTGCACCTGTCACCCCTGGGATTCTGGATACTGGCTAAGGGTCTTGCCACCCCTATAGTGCCTTTTTTAGGCAAGGTTCAAATGACAAATTCACCACCATAACAGGAACAGCAAGCAAAAATTGAGGGTAATGCTACTCAATGCTTGAAGTCTAAATCTCAAAATGCACTCCCTTGAGGCACTCCTTAAAATGGAGAACATCGATATCTGTGCAGTGACTGAGACCTGGTTCAAGGCTCTAGAGAGCACCCCTGCATTACCAGGCTATAACTCATACTACACTTTTCGGCCATCTAACCTGGACAAGAACACAATCCAAATTGTAATTGCTACAGATCCCCCACCCTGCCCCAGGATTCCCGCTCCTCTTTTCCTTGATAAACTGGAAAATATTAGGGTTCAACCAAATGCCCTAATAATAAGCGATTTCAACTACCTCACCATTAACTGGGAAAACTTCTCATGTACCAAGTCCTTCACTCTACGCTTTCTGGAATTCATAAATTCTAATGCTCTGGATCAACTTATCCACACCCACACCAGGGGCAACAATATCCTCGACCTAGTCATTACTAACATGAGTTAACAGTGTTCCACAACTGAAGTCAACTCCTTATTGGTCAGATCCGACCCTAAGCTAATCACCCTAGATATCCGCATCCCGCCCCCACCCACCATTAAGGAAACCACAGAAAAAAATTTGTCCAAAGCCAACTTCATGCTTCTTAAGACTGAAGTGGTGAACTTCATGACACCCATGCAGATGGACAATACAGTTACGACTGCTGAATCCTACATAAATGCACTCTATAAGCACTTACACGAGTGCATGGATCATGCTATCCCAAAGAGAACCAAGATGCTATCTCCCAAAAAAAGGAAGCCAATCTGGTGGTCCCCTGCCATAAACAAACTCTACAACAGAAGGAAGAAACTGTTGCAAAAGAGAGTAAAATCCCATGAGTGGAGGAACTCCCTGGTCAGCCTCAGTAAGAAGCTGAGATCCCTTACAAGATCCTCCAAAGCTAACTATGAAAACAAAATCGCCACTGATTCTAAGGGCAACCACAAAGCATTCTATAGCTATGTCAAGAATCTCAATGGCAACACCCAGATCTGCTCTGAGTTACAGCACAATGGCATGAAAATTACAGAACCGACTGATATTGCCAACATCCTGGCAGATAGGTTCAGTGCTAACTTTACCCCCATCTCACCCCATAAAGGACCCATATCTATACCGGAAGATTACAGAGTCCCTGTAATCACATCTATGCAGGTAAAAGCTGCACTCTCTAATACCAAAAACACAGCATCCATGGGACCGGACAACATCCCAGGCTGCGTTTTACACAAACTTCAGAACGAACTGGCTCCCCATCTAAGCACCATGTTCAGTCACAGTCTCACATCAGGCTTTGTGCTCACTGAATGGTGCACAACAACAGTTATCCCACTCAACAAAAGGGGAGCAACCACACTTCCTGGGAACTATCACCCTATTAGCCTGATGAGCCTGGTCTGCAAAGCCATGGAACGTATCATCATGGAACTCGTAAACAATGACATTCGTAATCTCCAAACTCTGGACTCCATCCAGTTTGGGTTTGTGAAAGGCAGATCATCCCTTCTGACCCTGATTGACTTCTTTGAGGCAGTCACCAAAGTCATAGACAAAGGTAAGGTGGTTCACACAACCTATCTTGACCTTGCCAAGGCTTTTGACACCATCCCCCATTCTGGAGTTATAGCTAAACCCACTAAGCTAGGTATAAATCTTTACATCACAACATGGTTTGCCAACTGGCTCACTGACAGAACCCACACTGTAAAAGTTGCAGATTCCAAATCTGACTTCAAACCAGTGACAAGTGGAGTACCACAGGGTTCAGTCCTGGGCCCTCTCCTGTTTGGTATCTACTTCTCTGAAGTACAGGCTAACACAGAAGGCCTCTGGCTAATGAGGTTCGCAGATGCCTGGAAACTAGGAGTCATAGTCAAGTCCCCAAATGATGTGGATATCCTACAGAAGTGCCTCACTGAGACAGATGCTTGGTGTCAGAGGCATGGCCTCAAGCCCAGTGCCAAAAAGTGCATTGTCATCCCCTTTGGTAATAATTCTGTACCCATGAACTACCACATAAACGGCAGTCTACTTAATGTCGAATGTGTGATAAGACACCTTGGGACCCAGGTGGATAGTAGCCCAACCTTCCACAGAATGCACACGCACACACTCACGCCTAGGACCAATTTAGAGTATCCAATCCATCTACAGTATGTCTTTGGGGTGTGGGAGGAAACTGGAGCACCCAGAGGAAACCTACATGACCACAGGGAGGACATGCAGACTCTGCACAGAGGGCAACCCTGCCAAGGATCGAACCAGAAAACCTCTTGCTGTGAGGCAGCAACACTAACCTCTGCACCACCGCAGTCGCCCAAATGTACACAATACTAATATGTATAAATAAAAGAACTTTCAGATAAAATACTGATCTGTATAAATAAAATAATTTTCACATGCACTCATTATGGCAAATACATACATGGAATAAACAGGTTGTTAATGGACTCCTATGTTCTTTAAAAACATTTTAGTCAAAAATGCATATTTTATATACTTTGGCAGCTGTATTGGATTACATGCAAACATCTCTTCAGTTCCCTGCTTATGTAAGTTTTGTTTAGTAATGAGAAACGATTTACCATCCAAAACGTTCACATAAAGACTGCTTCAGAGCAGTGTTTTTATTATCTTCTTTTGGACTTAACGCCAAGATTTAGCCCCTAATTACAGCTCGCCTATGTAGAGTTGTGATATAACTTAGCGAGGTCAAATTGTGCTACTGTTGCTAACCGCTTTGCTCCTTATACTGCCTGCAGTCCTTCAATGGCTCCCTACCTCTCCTCTGTGGTACCCAAAAGCCTTTCTGCCATTGGGTATGTCCTAATGCAAAGTATCACTTAACATGTATAATAAAGCCTCATTTCCTGCATCCACTACAATGGAACCAAGAGAAACAATACAGTACTAACATTAGTCTTCATTGCATTTGGACTCCTGGGTTACTACTGTTAGTCAACCTCACTTCAAGATAGGGTTACTAAACATGCTTCTGCGCCTGATACTTCGCTCAGACTTAGTGAAGCGTTTTCCGACTGATACAGATTCATAGCTGTGACTTAAGCATTGACTGCTACCTGGTATCACAAGCTACTTGCCTACAAAACCTTGTATTGTACCTGTGTTTTTGTAAAAATTACTCTGTCTGTGGAGTTTTTCTCCCCGGGCCTCCACTGAAAATGGACATATATCCAGTTGGACTAGCCCAGTCAACAAATGTAAAATAAAATAAATAAAAATAAAATATAAATTAAACACTAATTCTCTGCATTGCTACAACTGGCTTTTCATCACTGTTTAACTATAATTAGGGCTGAACTATGTATTAGTAACTAGCTATTCAAACATTGTAGTCTACTAACTATTGTATTTACTGGCATTGCCACCTGGATTTGTCCTGACTCATTCTACTGTGTTATTTAATAACTGTGATAACAGCAAATAACTACCTGATTTTTGCCTTAAGCAACAACTGCTTATATTTAACAAATGCTACAAAAGGGTTAGTTTTAATCTCTGTTAGCTGTATTGCTATCTACTGTGTCATTTTATAACTGATGTAAGCATTAATAGCTACTTGATTTTTTTTTGCCTTAAAGTAACAACTGCTTTCATTTAACAAGTGCTACAAAGGTTTTGTTTTATAGGTTCATAGGTTCATAGGTTTATACTAGGCTATCTGCCCTAAGGCATTTATAAGCCTAGCCCAAAGTTTTGTGGCTTACGCCACCCTTATGTTAAAAAATACTGTGCCCATTAGTTTGTTGTGCCTCTGTCCAGTAGTGACACAGAGATGATTCCCGGGGTAAACCTACGATCTCCCATCCACCGGTCAAGATTTCTCTTGAACAGAGCCAGCGAGGTGCTCTGCCTCACATGGACCGGGATTTTATTCCACAGCATAGGGAGTCTCTGGGTGACAAATCTATCCCTCCAGCATGTCCTATTTATATCCGTGCTAAGGTTTAAGTCGCTTGCTCTAGTGGATCTGGTAGATTTGGATTTTTTGAGGTGGAGCATGTCCATTAATTCTGGGTTGGACATGGTCTTGTATGTCAGGCACAGGTCACCTCTGAACAGATGGTATGCGACTGAATAGAGCTGGAGTTTCTTCAGTCTGGCAACATATGACAGATTTTGGAGTCCCTTTATCCTTTTGGTGAGGAACTTTTGGGGTCTCTCCAATTGCTGCAGGTGTTGGGTGAGATACATCCCGAATGGGGCATTGTACTCGATCATTGGTCTGATAAGTGAAGAGTACAGGGGAACAATGACCTCACTTGATCTGGATGTGAATCCCTTCATGATCAGGTGGGCAATGTAGAAGGTCTTTCTAACCACTTTAGCAATGTGAGTGTCAAAAGAAAGGCCACTGTCAACCTGGGTCCCCAGGTCCCTGATAACCTCTTCTGTGCTTAGTGGATTGCCACCTATATGGTAGCTTGGGGTTACCTTGTTTTTCCCGAAGGGTATGACTATACATTTTTTGGCATTTAACTTCAGGCCATGGCTCTGGCACCAGCTATCAGTTTCCGTGAGACAGAGTTTTACTCTGTTAGCTGTATTGTTAGTTCTCTACACTTGGTGTTTTGCTATTTCTCTGCTGTCTATTTATGCTCTTTCTCTACACTCCTTCTTCCCTCCTTTACTCTATCTTTCCTCTAACCTACTGTGTTTCTTTCTTTTCTGTAGCCTTCTGTGCCTATTTGTTTTCCCTCTGCCCTGCCTTACTAATGGTTGTATTATTCTGCTCTTCTCTCTACAGCTGTACGTGCCACATTCCAACCCTTCACTACATCGATTGAAACCTTCCCCTATAAGAGATTTTACAGCAAGACTCTGCTAGAACCCCTCAAAGAGCTTCAAACAGATAGCCCCTCTCAAGATATTTAAAGTGTATGTACTGTCATCTGTTAACTTAATTACTACCTGTGCTCACTACCATAGTGCCTGAACTTTTCCTACACTAGCCAAGCAGCTTACTGAGCTCTTTTTTTGGCTTGCCCCTTAACTCTCTTACCCTCTAAGCTATATGACACATACTTTTTGTACCAATAGGTGGCACTGTTCATCCATTTTTCTATAAGACTACTCACTTTCCTATTCTTCTCTCTCCTGAGCTACCCCTATTCTCTCCACTTACTTACCCCTCTGGCCTTTGCTCTACTGCCTTTCTCCCCTCACACTCTCCAGCCCAGACCTACCTCTGCTGGTTCAGTATTTTACATAAAGTCTTTCAGTTCACCCATAGCTGTCTAGTTTCTGCCAGCCACCTTCTCTCCAGCTCTTCCCGTTCCATTCACCCTGTGAGCACACTCCATTCCCCTACCCTACCCCCAATTCCCACACACCTCTAGTGATCTTAGCTTTATTCTTCTCTTGTCCCTCCCTCTTAGCCATACTACCCAGTACCTATCCACCTCATCACTCCTCCCACCAACAGCCTTCACACCTAAACTCTTCCACTTATACTCCACCCATCACCCATTTCCTCCTCCACTCTCCCTTAATTCCTAGGAAACCTCCATCTCCTTATAACCCCCCCTCTCTTCCATAGCCTTCTCTCCGCTACAAATCTACACTTATTTTTATCTCTCCTCTTTGACATGGTCTCCATAAATCACCACACCCTCCAGGTCAATTGCCTCCTTTCTCTTTTCATAATTCCCTTATGCTATGCTAGCTCATATTCCTCCTCCACTTGCCCAATATTACCTACAAAAGTAACCTCCACACAAATCGAGCCTCATCCTCACTATTACCATCATTTCCACTCTATCTCCCCCTTTCTCATTCAGCACAACCCAATGCACCTATTCCACCCTAAAATCTTCCTCTTCCCCTGCAAAGCTAAGATATTGTCACCTAATCTAATCTCAAATCTCCCTAAACACATACCCAGCAAACCAAAATGGCTAAAGGATATTGCCTTTCACAACATAATCCTTGCCGGAGATATCCATCCCAACCCTGGTCCTACACACTGTAATAACAACGCCAACCCCTCAACTTCTTCCTCCCACATTAATAACCTAAAGATCTTCACCATCAATGCACAGAATCTTAATAACAAAGCCCACCAATTCCACATTTGGCTAAGCCACAACCAACCTCACATCCTAGCTATATCCGAAACATGGCTTAAACCCTTCATCTCCGACTCAGAGATCCTGCCCCCAGGATTTAATATTCTCAGAAATGACCGACTAGGTAAAAAGGTGGCGGCACTGCCTTAGTCTACTCTAATCTTCTCACCTTAATTCCCCTCCAAATTCCAATCCCACAATTCCAAAACAATGAACTAACTGCTGGACTACTAAAGCTAAACAAGTACAAAAATATATGCTTCATTGCCCTTTTTATCTCTCCTGGTAATAATAGCTCAACTCTCGAAGAAATTCTTCTATGGGCATCCACCAAAATTAACTATGAAACTTATATCTTAGGAGGCATTAATATTGACTGGAATAAAATCATCAGCCCCTCATCATCCCTATCCATCAATCTCTACAACTTTACCCAAATAATCCACTCTATCACTCGACCAAATAAAACAAATCCCCCTGGAACCATTTTAGATTGGATCCTAGTCTCAAATCCTAACAAAATAACTAACTCTGGCGCAATTCCTGATACCATTAGTGACCACCTCCCAGCCTTCATCCATCGCTCCACTAGCTCTTCCCCATACCAGCATCAATACATTCACACTCATAACCTCACTAACTTTAACCCTACCACTTTCTCAAACATATTCAAACAAATGAATTGGCAAACTCTAAAGACCCTTCCCAGTGACAAAGCCTTAGACTACTTCAACTCTATCTTCCTTGACACTCTAAACTCCCTAGCCCCCCTAAGATATAAAAGAATAAAAACTAACACAGATCCATGGCTATTAAAACAAACAAAACAGATCATGCACCAAAGGGACAAACTTTGGAAGCTCTACCAAGATAATAAACTGCCCAGTACCCTGCTTCAATATAAACAACTCCGTAACCTTGCAAAACAGTTAATAACCAAGTGCTGAACCAAGTAAATCTAATCTGGAACTTGGCTCTGAATTCAATTCATTTTTCATAGAAACCATCTCTGCCCTTACCAAATCTTTTCCTAACAATAACCCAACTGCCTATCACACTCCCCCCTCAAACCCATCTAACAACCTTCCTCTACTGCTTGAGCTCAAACCCGTCTCCACTAACTTCATAAACAAACTCCTATCCAAACTCAAACCATGCACTAACGCTCCTGACAATATTCCCCCTCCTACCTAAGTGATGCTGCTGATGGTATTGCTCTCCCAATTAGCATCATTATAAACAGATCCATAAATGAATCCTATGTCCCCAAACTTTGGAGCACAGCTTATATCTTCCCTCTACATAAAGGAGGCAAAACTACCAGTGCCTCTAACTTCTGCCCTATTGCCCTGCTCTCTCCAATCTTCAAAATCTTTGAAAAGTGCATCCACCACCAAATTATGCCATTCCTAACCCAAAAGAGTCTCCTCACACCCACCCAGCATGGTTTCCACCCAGCCCAAAGCACCATTACTGCTCTTCTCTCATTCCTTGAAACTTTCAATCAAGCCCGAGATTCAGGACACCTAGTTTCAACTGTATTACTAGATCTGTCTAAGGCATTTGACACTATTTCCCACAAGCACTTACTCTGCCATCTCTCAAACCTTCACCTCTCAATAAAAACTTTATCCTGGTTCTCCAGCTATCTATCTGACAGATCTCAGGCAGTCAAATGGAAGAACTCCACCTCTTCCCTCTTACCTACCCCAACTGGCAAATCCATAGGGATCCATCCTTAGGCCCATGTTTTTCAACATTTTCATCAATAACTTTCACACTGCTATTCCTGACACAAAAAATATTCAATATGCAGATGATTCTACCTTAATCTGCTCTGCTACTAACCTCTCTGAACTGCTGACAAAAACACAAACTGCATTCTCCACAACAGAAAACTGGATGTGCCAAAACCACCTCTCTCTCAATGCAAAAAATCTAAAATCCTACTACCCCCCCCAAGACCTTTTCCTTCAACAAAAATGAATTCAAAGTCCTTAGCCAAACTAACTCACCCATAGAAGTGGTGCCTTCTGCAAAACTCCTAGGCATAACTGTGGACAAACACCTCAAGTTCGACACACATATACAACAAAATATTAAAAAATCCACCAAAAGCTAGGTATGTTGTATAGGAACACTCACTTTCTCTCTCACTCCACTAGACATACTCTGGCCACAACATATCTTCTCCCTTCCTTATTATACAGTGCTCCTCTCCTAACCAACCTGTCCACTTCTACCACATCCAAACTAGAAAACTGCTACAATGAAATCTCTAAATTTGCCACCAATTCTAAAAATTCCACCCATCACTGACTCACCCTTCAATCATTGAATTAGCTCAAACTTTCAGACTACATTGACTACCTGCAACTATCCACAGCACATAGACTTGTATTTCATCCTGCAAAAGGCCCTGCTCTAGCTAATACCCTTCCCCCTTATATTCCTAATAGAATACTTTGATCAGAGCACCAGAATCTAATTGCTATCCGCAAACCTAAGCATCCTGCTGGCCAGCTGCTCCTCCCATATGCTCTAGGTAAAAAATGGAATTCCCTTCCCTCCTCACTAAGAACCACATCTAACTCTGAAAACTTCAAAAGCCAGCTTTTCAAACGCTTGTCCACCAAATGGAAATGCACCTGCCTCCACCCTACTTAATTTCCTTTCTAAGTCTATACCCTAGGTGTCCCTTCTTCTCATACATAAGCTCTCTGCAATTTCCATAGTCATATACCTATGACCCTACACAAGCTCCCTATAGCTCCTTTAACTTCACTCTCTAACCTACTAACAATTACTAGAGCTATGCACGCACGACTCAACTTTGTAAATAATGTAAATATTGTGAATAGTTTTCTACTTCAAAAATGTGCATGTTAAGCAAGCATATCCAGAATTCCTCGCTTGATGTATGTAACTCACTTCCACACTCAACACTTCAGTGCCATTGCTCAAAGGAAACTGTATAACCCTTAACCTCTCTCTCAATGAATTCTGCTAACTATGCTTGTGAATATTCTTATTTTTAACTCTCTTTACAATGTTATCTTGTATACTCCTGTATGTTATTGTAACTGAATTTGTACAATGCTTTCTTGGAGCTTTTCTCCCAGGGCCTCCACTGAAAACGGGTCATGTTGGCCCAGTGGACGTCCCCGGTAACCAAATAAATAAATGTTATAAAATTCACAATTCTCCATTCTGTACATAATTATGCATTTCTAGGGTATTCACCAGACAAATCTAAAATAGGTTTTGTAACAACTGATAGGACTGTAGAAGACTGGAATGAACTGGAAATAACAGGAAGATACTGGAATGAGTCTGAAATAAATGTCTTTATATTTTAATTACCCAGAAATGTGCTGAACAGGTGCCAGTCTCTTTTTTATGTGCCAAATCTTTTTGTACCTTTCAGAATAAAAGTCTGCATATACTATAGCTCGGTTAAAATGTTTTATTATGTACAGTAGAGGTAGCTGTCAACAATATCTGAATCAAATCTAAATATGCATAGCTTCTGCACTCATTATACTGTCTGTACATTCTGTACTCAGAATGTCAAATCTTACTGTCTCCAACAACAGTGCTAATAATTATGTCCATAGCTTCTGCATTCATACTCCTGTCCTCCTGAATATGTACCTTTTTCATGCTTGTTTTATTTTACTTAGAGTACAAAGAGTAAAGGCCATGGTGGTGAAGTGGTTAACATTGTCGCCTCATAGCAAGAGGTTCTCGGGTTCGATTCTCATCTGGAGTGCCTTCTGTGTGGAGTCTGCATGTCCTCCCTGTGGTTGAGTGACATTTAAAGACATGCAGGTAGATGTGTCCCTGAATGGGCATGCCTTCTTTGAAGGTTGGGTGTCGGGCTGGCACCTCGGCACTGTAAAAATCCACTGCCAATCATTAGCAGTCTGGAGTTCCACTGTGGCGACCCCTAACCAAGAAAAGTCGAAAGACATTAGTTTAGTTTTATTTTACTTAGAATTGTTACATGCTGTTTATGCTTTGTACCTTTAAGTGCCACAATATTTGTTTGTTTGTGTCTTTCGGCTTTTCCTGGTTAGGGGTCACCACAGCAGAACTCCGGTCCGCTAATGATTGGCAGTAGAGTTTTACGTGCTGGCTTGCCAGGCCTAACGCACAACCTTCAATGAAGGAATGCCCATTCACGCATGTTGCCACACAGAAGACGCTCTAACTGAGAATTGAACGGGCAATGTCTAACTGTGAGGCGACAACGCTACCGCAGCACCACCACTGCAGTCTAGTAAAAGATTGTGATATAAAAGTTTCAGTTACTAGTGGCATCTGTTCTGATGAAGTTTCTTACAGCTTGAGATGAAAGCGCTTAATCTTTTGTATATTTTATGTTAATAAACAGCTTTACCTGCCTTCAGACTTTGGATTTTTTGGATACTATTGGAATTTGTATTGAATTTAGCACAGTTGTGTGGGGTCAGCTACTTGCTCAGGATGGCTTTTTATGTTTTCTGACAGTCTTGGTTGAGCCATCTTTTTGATACACTGCTTTTGCTTTACAAATTGTTGCCTCCCATTAGATGATGTAGATGAGAGTTTGTTGTTGGAAAGATAGCATCTTGAGGGGTTTGCTTTTAACTGGAACATTAGGATTGCCTGTCAGAGTGGCTGCAGCATCTGATTTTATTTAAGCAATACTCATTTTTTGAAATAATTATGGAAGTCAAGTATTAATCATTGAAAAAATGGCAGAAGCCTGAAGAAGGTATTCAAGGATTTATCTGTAAAATGAGTGAGCTCACAGAGATACCCACTTTCTAGATGAATGATCTAATTGAAAAGATCCCAAGAGGGATGTTAGTAGAAGTTTCTGTCTGTGATACAAATATTTTTGTTCACCCTGAGGGTCTTTCCCATTCCTTGATATGCCTCCTATTTATTCTGGGTCCATCAGCTGATCACAAACATTTTTGGCAGCAGTTCAATGTTTGTTACTGCTACTCACAGAAGCCCCTTATTCATTTAATTTTTGGCCTTAGACCTTTTAGGTAAGTTAATACCTAATTAATATAAATCATGTATTTTAAACAATAAATTAATTAAAAAAAGTTTATTGATGGAAATGAGTGTGAGGTTAATTTTGATTCAGAAACTATATGATTTTGAAAGTAGACTGAACAGTATATTAGTTTGGTTGATTGTATCCTTTCTCTTCAATGAAAACGCATTGATTAGCCCTGGAGCAGAGCATCCATTTTATAGTATCCATGTCAGCTACTCCTTGTGTTTACCACATATTCCTTTTCATTAATGGTTACTTCCATAGTTATTTCTTGTTTGGGGTTTATTTTTTTATTTGACTATCTCCTTGAGTTTTTGTTTCCCTGGCATTTATGTTTGGGATCTCCGCCACTTCTCTTTGCTTCATATATTGTTTTTCATTAATGGTGACATTCATTTGAATTTAGATGAGATTTTTTGGTTTACCCACATGCCTATCTGCCCGTATAGGTGACTTGGCTTCAATAGGTAGGATATAGTTTCCTCAGTTTAACCTTCAAGCCAGCAGGCGCTATCTTCTCATTGTATGCCAACACTTCTTGCCAGTATTGTGAAATAATGACATTTAATAATTAATAAGGATAGAAAGATTATTCTTATCCCCCTTTCATTTTTAGGATGTCCGCTTTGTCACTTTTAGAAATTCTATTTTCCTTTCATTCACATTGGAAGCGCACTCACATTCATTTTTTCATATTTAACTGTTACTCTTATAAAAATTTTGAATCATATTAATCATTAATACACTGGCAATGCATCTTTTAACATTTTATTTTTGAATATAATTGGTCAGCTTTCATTTATGAAGGTTCCACAAATTTCCAACTTGTTCCTCATCGCTAGAGGCAATATCCTCCTTATAGATGTAAATTTGAGTTATTAGAATATTTTCATAAGACATTTTAGTGAAGTGTTGTTTTCATCCTGAATATATTTCACAACACAGCATATTGCATTTAACTGCCAGTTTTTATTACACTGAAGCACACAGCTGTACTTGATATGGAGCTTGGTAAACAGAATTTACTAATATTTTCAGCAAGCAAATTCAGCTTAGACTGGCACAATACTAGTGTCCTGGCTGTAGAAGCCCTTATGTAAAGTTCATTCCTCACATGGATCAGTTTTTATTTGCCTAATCAATAACGCATAGTATTCTTTTTAGTTTCAGTGATGTAAAGATTTTGCTTGCTTTGTTCAATTTAGCTAGGCAGTGGCAATCGTTTTATGTTGTTGACTGTAAAGCTTGTACTTGTTTTGTTCAGTTTAACTAGTCAGTGGCAGCCATTTAATTTTACATTTAGTGAACTATATATCTGTATGATATAAGATTACAGCGCTAAACTTTCAGGCAGTTCATCATTTATTATTTAGTTATTATCTTCTCTTTATGGTGAATGTTATAAGTTGAGTCCTCCCAGTTTTTTACACTATTGCTGTCTTTCCTTCATGTGTAGGATTATGTCTTTGCATACAGCTCAACCTCTCAGCACAAGAAATTTAGACAAAGCCAGAAAAAATGGGACAGGCAAAGGCCCAAAAATAGGGACAGATTTTTAAATATTGCTCCTATAAACTTAAAAAGTTGCTAGAATAACAGATGTTGCATTAGTATGTACTTTCTAAAGGATATGAAGTCTGAAACTGAAATGTCTGTTATTACTTAGTATTATTCAGTGACTACAATCCTCTATGATTTTCCAGAAAACCACAAATTTTATGAAGAGCAGATCGAATCTGGACATTCTGTGAAAATCTGGACAGTTGAAAGGCATGCGTCTTTCTTGGAAGAGCTGAAGCAGAGGTGGAGACACATCTTGGGGGATGCTCACCTGGTCTTCGATGATGGCCATCAGAGGGAGCAAAAAAACTAGTGTAACTGGCTCAAACTATTGCAAAGAAAACTTCCCAGCAAGCAGGTGATAATGAAGCAGCCGATGAAGGTCTGGGCCCAAACAGAGAAAAGCAGAGAGTGAAGAAAGACCCCACCTACATTTACTGAGAAGGATGCATTAATTTTAGCCCCTACAGGTAGGGAATCAAGAAGAACCACTCATTTGGGTACAGAGGAACATGTCCAACAGATTGCTAATCATTTATTGAGGCACTGGATGAAGAGGGCAAGTTCAGTCTTTTTGATTTAGGCGTAGATAAGACCACGTCATCTACATTAGAAATACAGTCAGGACTGGGCACTGTCAGTAGAAATTGCATAAATGTATTGAATGCTAATTTTCATCAGCTAGCTTTAACCTGAAAGACTTCACACAGTAATATTATTTAGTCAGTGAGGAGCATGATTTAGTTACATATAATGTTGTTGCTCTTCCCCATGGTTGCTAAATAGCTATTACTATAATCAATAACTGAGACTTTTATGATAAAATACTATTTGGTTTTCTCAGGAAAGGATTCATAATTTTGGTATTTGGTCTTGACATGTAATCTCTGTTTTTTCTGTGTCTGGTATTATGAGTTCTTGCTGCTCATCTCAGCTTAAACAGTATGCGTGTGTGTGTGTGTGTGTGTGTGTGTGTTTGTGTGTGTGTGTGTGTGTGTGTGTGTGTGTGTGTGTGTGTGTGTGTGTGTGTGTGTGTGTGTGTGTGCTCATTTATTGTCTGCACTGTTTAATATCTCTGTAATCTGTACAGCTGTTGTTTTTTCCCCTCCCACCTTCCCAGTTCTTGCTGTGATCTTTTGTCTTGGTGGCTTTGGGCTGCCCACCTCTGGTATAAAGTCGATACTGGACACTCTGCCCCAGTCACATTATATCAGCTCATTCTACTGTTAATAGTGAGAACTTAGCAAAGGCCCACCGCTTTTGAGCTTCTGCATATTGAATAATCTCATTATCTTCTGTCTCTTCACTTTCTACTAACAAAAAAATAAACTGTTTCCTATCTTTCCTGAAACTAGTGTAGCCCAGATACAGATTTGCTGTATCCAGAACTTTTTGTAAGCTTCTGAGCGATGCTCTTCGATTTTTTTTCCCTTAGATCTGCTAGTTCTCTGCTCTCCTGCACTTTTATTAGCTTATTAGTCTAGCACTTTAATCTATTCCCGGTGCCAGAAAGACTGCTCTTCAAATTTTCCCTGAGAATTAGCTGGTTTCCCAGTAGTAGCAGCATTAAAATCTGAATCCCTGTGACTAGCACTTGCTCTAAAACCTGCTGGAAAGCACTAGGAAGCCTTA